>NC_056001.1:37231745-37575913 GCF_018446385.1 Zingiber officinale
AATCAATAAACCCGATAAGTTGGGAAATGGTATCACTTATAGTGTGTGTTGTTGATTATAGAAGGAAACTGTGTCCTAGAGATACTAGGTTGATAATGTCCTCAAGAGGAGCTCATAAAGATTGTCATGTTAAACCCTCGCAGTGGACTTAGTCCGACATGATAATAAGGTTGAGTGGTACTACTCTTGGATTTAGATATTAATTAAATGAGTTGTCGGTAACTCACTTAATTAGTGGACATTTGATATCTTAAACAGGAGACTAACACACTCATAATAAGAAGGAGCCCAAAATATAATTTGGGATTGGTGCGGTAGTTCAATGATAATTCTCTAGTGGAATGAATTATCATTGATAAAATTAAGTTGTGTGTTCGGGGCAAACGGGACGCTTAATTTTATCGGGAGACCAAACCAATTCCTCCTCTCGGTCCCTATCGTAGCCTCTTATTTGTAGAAGTTTTATACCCACCTATACCCACCTTCTATACCCACTAATAAGGGGTCGCCAAGCTAGCTTGGGAACCAAGCTAGGGCCGGCCTAGGTATATTATTGGTGGCCGGCCCTAACCCAAGCTAGTGGGGCCAAATTAAATTAAAAAGGGATTTTAATTTTAGTTTTTATTATGTTGAAGAAATAATTTTTTAAAGAGAATTAAAATTAAAATATCTCTCTTGTAAAAGATCTACAAAAGATTAAAGAAAGAGATTAGATCTCTTTCCTTATTTGTAGATTGATGAGTTATTTTATTTTCTCTTTAAAAATTATCCACATGTTGATAAAATTAAAATTATAGAAATTTCCTTTATCAACCATGAAGAGATTTTTAAAGAGAAATTTTATTTTTAAAATTTCCGGAAACAAATTAGGAAGTTTTAATTTGTTGATTAAAACTTGTCTAATTTATTTCCTCTAGAAATGACCGGCCATTAGAGATTAAATTGGGAAATTTTATTTAATTTTTCTCAATTAAATCATGTCAAGGAAATTAAGGAAATTTTATTGTAATTAAATTTCCTAATTTGCCTAGGCCAAGGAATATAAAAGAAGGGGTGAGGGTGCCTTCACAAGACACAACATCTATTATTCCTCTCCCTCTTTTGTTCCTTGGTGTGGCCGGCCAACCTCTCCCTCTCTTCCTCTTGTGGTGGCCGAACCCTACCCTTCTATTGGAGCTCTTGTGGTGGCCGGATACTACTCGGAGAAGAAGAAGAAGAAGGAGAGAAAGCTAGCATCTCTTGGAGCTTGGTTAGTATTTTGTTTTTCTTCCTTGGTGAAGCTTCCTCTTTGTTGGCCGGACCTAGCTAGGAGGAGAAGAAGGTGATTGGTGGTTTCTCGTCTCGGAAGATCGTTGCCCACACAACGTCCGAGGTTAGAAGAGGAATACGGTAGAAGATCAAGAGGTTTTTCTACAAGGTATAACTAGTAAATTTTATTTCCGCATCATGCTAGTTATTTATGGAAATAATACCAAATACAAGAGGCTTACGTTCTAGAATTTGAATATATTTTCCAAGTTGTGTTCTTTTGTTTCTTTCTTTTCCTTGTGCTTTGATTGTTCTCTTTGGTTAACCTAAAGTTATTTTAGGAAATTAAATATTAGCTTTCTATTAAAGGTTTTGTCTCGTCGGTGGTGGTTGCTCCCATATCCAAGAAGGCCATGTGCCTCGCCACGTCGAAACTGGGAACCTTTATGGAAATTAATATTTAATGGAATTAATAACTTAAGGAGACTTGGGTCGAACGTGTTAAGTTCCGCAGAGATCCAAGTCAAAACCTAAAAGAACAAATAGATTAAGTTTTGGATCAAACGTGTTAAGTTCCGCAGCGATCCAAAATTTAATTTAAAAGAACACATGGTAGCTAGGAAAAGGTTCGACCTTTGTACAAAATTTTTGTACAGTGGAACCTATAGGTTTTCCGAGTAGCAACCAACAGTTCGTAGAGCTAGGGTTTTGCCTCTGTGTATTTGGTATTAGTTTAATTATGCACATGTCATACATAATTTAGGCAGGTTAATAGTAGGATGTGCTAACTTTGTGGATGCAGGATCCAACTATTATGGCTTTTAGTTATTATGTGTGTGATTGGACCCTTGGACATGTCAAGGGCATTTATATGTGTGTGCATGATTGTATTAAAATACAGCAGGAGCTGTATTTAGTTTTATTAGGATTTTATTTTTGATCTAGATACATGTACATTCCTTTTATGGAATATAGGATCAAAATGTAAAATTCTATTTATGTCGCGGATCGAATCTTGCAAAGCGTGGAACCTTCTAAGGACCAGAGGCGCAGCGGAACTAGGAGCAAGATGGATGCGACAGCTAGACCCGGTGGCGGTGGCCAAATATGGCAGCAGCTTCGGATGACAACACACGGAGGACAATTAGAGATAAAAGCCATAATAGTTGAAAATTAGATTTTCTATTTATTGCTTTTATATTGTGCTGTGTGTGCATGTTAGTATACATGACCAGTAGGCTAGCATAGTTAAAATTCCTCGTTTATAAATAACTAAGTGGGAGAGGGATTTTAAATAAATCCCATGGTCTCCATTACTGGTTTGTAAGTGATGCAAACAAGCTTGCGCGTTGGCTCTGAGTGCCTTCCTCCATAACGGATGAGCTTGTTTGTGGATCACTAGAACAGACTTCCATTTTTGGATGACTATAGGAAGTTAATTAAGAGCGTGTGATCTTCCCCAACGGAAGGGGCATAATCTTATTAATGGACTTAGTGTCAAGTAATGGTATACACTTAGACACATCTAATAGTATCCTCCCCATCGGAGTCACTGCTATTATTTGTGTGACCAAATGAAACCAACTATTAATTTGTCATAAAATTAGGTTGACAAGATAATAAAATTAAAGGGTTAAAACCCCTCTTACAAATGATTGATTTTGTATACGTCCACACTAACGTGGCATACAAAATTAACGGTGTTTGAGATAATTTTATTTGTCATAAAGATACGTTGACAAGATAGTTAATGGGTAAAACCCTCCTTTTACAAATGTTGAATTTGTATACGTCCACACTAACGTGGCATGCAAAATTCACGGTGTTTGAGGTGTTGGTAAATTTAAATAATATTGTTTGAGGAATCAATGTTATTTTAAATTCAAAGAGTTTTGACCAAATATTTGATCAAAGACAGATCAACTATTAATTTTATTTGTCATAAAGTAAAGTTGACGAGATAATAAAATTAATGAATAAAATCTCCTCTTCGATTTTGTATACACAAAATTCATGGAGATTTTAAGGAGTTGATCTTGACCAAATGTTTTTGTGATTCTTAGGATGTTTGTCAATCCCTAGTAGTCATACTATAGAAAAAGACTTAGTAGTCCCAATTGTAATGATTGGAAATAGGACTTGGACATTAAGGTAGACTGTCTTCTTAGAACTAAGAACAATTTAGGTGTATTTAATTCATTAGTTGAAACATGTCTAGTGGTGTTATCTACCAGAACCTGGAGTGTAGATACAAGATGCCATTAATCATGTCTGCAATTCATTGCAGGGTTCCAGGAAAAACCCCACAACTAAATGAAAGGTAAATCACCGTCCACATGGGCACTACTGTAAAAGTGGTAACTGTTGCAGTGGGAGATGTTTATCCTTTGATAAGAATAAAATATGGATTTTAAGTAATTGTCTTTACGTACCAAGTTTAGAAAGAACCTGATTTCAGTTTCTAAACTATTATAGATATTGTGTCTATTTTGATAACAAAGTTGTTATCAAGAAAAATAGGAAAGTTATCTATTCTGGTATGATGGTTGACAATTCATAATCCAATAACTCCCACGATGCAACAAATGGAAATTAGTAACACATCTTCTAATTTTAAGAGAAAGCAACCTTCGGAAATGAACCAATTATATCTTTGGCATCTAAAGCTAGGTTATACTTGAGTAGGATTCATTGGTAGCTGATGAACGTTTGGGTTCATTGGTAGTGGAAATCTTTCCAACCTGCGAGTCTTACTTGGAAGAAAAATAACCAAGAAGCTTTTAAGTCCAAGGGGTATGGAGTCAAAGATATGTTGAAATTGGTTCATTCTGATTTGTGTGATCCTATGACTATCCAGACAAGAGGTAGTATTGAATATTTTGTCTAATTTATAGACAACTATTCAAGATACAAATAAATTTACTTAATGTACCGCAAGATTAAGTACTTTGATTAGTTCAAAGAGTACAAGGTTGATGCGGAGGAATAAAGTAAAAAGTCACTATGGAAGATTGTAGTGGCAAGTACCTCTTGAGAGATTTTAGGAGTCACTTATCAGAAGTTGGATTTCAATCCTAACTAACTGCATCTGGTACACCCCAACAGAATGGTGTAGTAGAAAGAAGGTAAAGAACTCTTATGGAATAATTAGATAGATGATGAGTTATTCAGAAAATTACCAAATTTGTTTTAAGGATAAACTCTGAAAATGAAAGTGAACATAGTTCCTTCCAAGTCATAACTCTCTACTCATATAGAATTGCTGAATAGGCGTAAGCCTATTTTGAAGCATATTCGGATTCAGGTAATCCAACATATATGTTAAAAAGAGATAATGATAAGTTGGATAGGAGTTCACTTGTTTGTAAGTTATCCTAGATAAACAAAAGTAGGTTTATAGTCTTAAAAATCAGAAGGTCATTGATAACATCAATGACTGATTTTTAGAAAAGGACTATATAATAAACCACGTGCTCATAAGTAAATTTGATCTTAAGAAAATAATAAAAGACATGTCTAATCTAGTACCAACTGTACAAGATGAGATACCACAAGAAAACTGCAACACGTATCACAAATGATACACAATTGCAGAAAATGCCTTGTCGTAGTGGGAGGGTTGTTAAGCAACCTTAAAAGATTCATGTTTTGGGAGAGTTTTGAACTCGATCCTGAAGGACATGAACCTGATCTCCGGACATATGACGAAGCACTCCAAGATAAATATGAAGCATCTTGGCAAAGAGTAATGAATAATAGAATTAGAATATATGTATTCTAATAAAATCTGGAAGCTTGTAGAACCACCAAGTGGTGTAAAAGCCTTTGGGTGTAAAAGGTCTATAATAGAAAAAGAGGGATAGACAGGAAGGTAGAAACCTTCAAAGCAAGGCTTGATGAAAAAGGAAACTTTTTCACTGGTAGCCATGCTTAAGTCTATCCGGATTCTTTTATCTATTTGGCAAGTGGATGTCAAGACAGCATTCCTTAATGGAAGTCTTGAAGAAAGCATCCATATAAAGCAACCAGAAGGGTTCATTGCAAAGTGCTAAGAGCATCTTGTGTGCAAGCTCAATCAGTCTATGGACTGATACAAAGCTTCAAGGTCTTGGAACATCCAGTTTATCAAAGTAATCCACACCTATGGATTTATTGAGTAAACGGATAAAGTTTTGTGTATACAAAAGATGTGATGGAAACGTGGTGGTATTTCTTGTACTATACGTAGATAACATTTTTGGTAGTTGGAAACAATATCAAAATGTTGTCAGAAGTAGGGGTATGGTTGTCCAAATAATTCGATATAAAGGACTTGGGAGAATGTATATATTTTTAAGATCAAAGTAATAAGGGATCACAAGAAAAAATATATTTATTCCAAGCTTGATACATCGAAAAAATCCTTGCTCGTTTTAAGCATGCAAAACTCCTCAAAAGGTTTCTTACCTTTTAAGCATGGAGTGTCTTTATCTAAAGAGATGTCTCCGATGACATTAAAGGAGATTGAGGACATATAGGCGTTCTTTATGCTTCGGCAGCTAGACAACCTAATGTATGCTATGCACGAGATCAGAAATCTGTTTTGCTAAGAGCATAGTTAGCAGATATCAAAGTAACCCTAGACAAGGACATTGGACTGCAGTAAAGTATATATTAAAGTACCTTAGAGGCACTAAAGATTATATGCTAGCTTACAAGGCAGTTAATTTGGTTCCTATGGGTTGTATGGATTTTGACCTCCAATCGGATAGGGACAATAATAAGTCAACCTCAGGGTTTTTGTGTTTATTTTAGGAGGTAAAGTCATAACTATGGAAGAATGATAAACAAAGGTGTTTTTCTGGACTCCACCATAGAAGCTTAGTATATGGCAAGCCTCTGAGGTAGCCATTAAAAGCTGTATGACTCAATAACCTCAAGATAGACTTAGATATAATTTCTGATTTGTCCAAACATTATTACAATTTATTGTAATAATGTTGGTGCAGTAGCAAACTCGAAGAAACCATAAGTCTATAAGGCAAGTAAACACAATAGAGCGCAAGTACCACCCAATACGAGAAATCGTATAAACGAGGAGAAATTGTTGCCGCCTAGATTGCATCAGGTGATGACCTATTGATCCTTCCACTGAGGTCCTTAAGGCAAGAGCTTTTGATGGGCATGTTGAAGGGTTAGGAATCAGATGTATGGCAGCAGATATAGCAGCTTAGTCTTTTAGTATAAGTGGGAGATTGTTTGAGTGTATACTAAAAGCCTAGCTTTTAGTATAAACATTTATCTAGAAATAAGAATCACATTGGTCGAATGTCTACATTTATGATAAATGTAGTTGTTCAATTAATTTATATTGTAGATGACATGGTGTGTGGTGTCACACACAGAAGATCATGTTATCAGTAGCTTATAAATTATAAACAGTAGCTCACGACCATGATGGAAAGGAACAAACCATTGGAAGGTCGTAATGTAATTAGGTATTAGTTTATCTTGACTATATAATTACACTAGTACACTCAGAGTGTATTGAGTAGGACCATTTGAGGTCGTTTCTTTTATACTGACTTTATAAAGAAACAAAGACCTCGGTTATTATGGAAGTGTGTGCTCTTAATCCTAATGTAATAACAAGCACATATATTTGATATTTATTTCTTTAATTTATCAATGGGTGAGATTTAGTTCGTTGAATCAATAAACCCGATAAGTTGGGAAATGGTATCACTTATAGTGTGTGTTGTTGATTATAGAAGGAAACTGTGTCCTAGAGATACTAGGTTGATAATGTCCTCAAGAGGAGCTCATAAAGATTGTCATGTTAAACCCTGCAGGTGGACTTAGTCCGACATGATAATAAGGTTGAGTGGTACTACTCTTGGATTTAGATATTAATTAAATGAGTTGTCAGTAACTCACTTAATTAGTGGACATTCGATATCTTAAACACAGGAGACTAACACACTCATAATAAGAAGGAGCCCAAAATGTAATTTGGGATTGGTGCGGTAGTTCAATGATAATTCTCTAGTGGAATGAATTATCATTGATAAAATTAAGTTGTGTGTTCGGAACACGGGATGCTTAATTTTATCGGAGACCAAAACCAATTCCTCCTCTCGGTCCCTATCGTAGCCTCTTATTTGTAGAAGTTTTATACCCACCTATACCCACCTTCTATACCCACTAATAAGGGGTCGGCCAAGCTAGCTTGGGAACCAAGCTAGGGCCGGCCTAGGTATATTATTGGACCCTAGCTTGAACCCAAGCTAGTGGGGCCGGCCAAATTAAATTAAAAAGGGATTTTAATTTTAGTTTTTATTATGTGGAAGAAATAATTTTTAAAGAGAATTAAAATTAAAATATCTCTCTTGTAAAAGATCTACAAAGATTAAAGAAAGAGATTAGATCTCTTTCCTTATTTGTAGATTGATGAGTTATTTTATTTTCTCTTTAAAATTATCCACATGTTGATAAAATTAAAATTATAGAAATTTCCTTTATCAACCATGAAGAGATTTTAAAGAGAAATTTTATTTTTTAAAATTTCCGGAAACAAATTAGGAAGTTTTAATTTGTTGATTAAAACTTGTCTAATTTATTTCCTCTAGAAATGGCCGGCCATTAGAGATTAAATTGGGAAATTTTATTTAATTTTTCTCAATTAAATCATGTCAAGGAAATTAAGGAAATTTTATTGTAATTAAATTTCCTAATTTGCCTAGGCCAAGGAATATAAAAGAAGGGGTGAGGGTGCCTTCACAAGACACAACATCTATTATTCCTCTCCTCTTTTGTTCCTTGGTGGCCGGCCAACCTCTCCCTCTCTTCCTCTTGTGGTGGCCGAACCCTACCCTTCTATTGGAGCTCTTGTGGTGGCCGGATACTACTCGGAGAAGAAGAAGAAGAAGGAGAGAAAGCTAGCATCTCTTGGAGCTTGGTTAGTATTTTGTTTTTCTTCCTTGGTGAAGCTTCCTCTTTGTTGGCCGGACCTAGCTAGGAGGAGAAGAAGGTGATTGGTGGTTTCTCGTCTCGGAAGATCGTTGCCCACACAACGTCCGAGGTTAGAAGAGGAATACGGTAGAAGATCAAGAGGTTTTTCTACAAGGTATAACTAGTAAATTTTATTTCCGCATCATGCTAGTTATTTATGGAAATAATACCAAATACAAGAGGCTTACGTTCTAGAATTTCGAATATATTTTTTCGAAGTTGTGTTCTTTTGTTTCTTTCTTTTCCTTGTGATTTGATTGTTCTCTTTGGTTAACCTAAAGTTATTTTAGGAAATTAAATATTAGCTTTCTATTAAAGGTTTTGTCTAGTCGGTGGTGGTTGCTCCCATATCCAAGAAGGCCATGTGCCTCGCCACGTCAGTACTGGGAACCTTTTATGGAAATTAATATTTAATGGAATTAATAACTTAAGGAGACTTGGGTCGAACGTGTTAAGTTCCGCAGGAGATCCAAGTCAAAACCTAAAAGAACAAATAGATTAAGTTTTGGATCAAACGTGTTAAGTTCCGCAGGCGATCCAAAATTTAATTTAAAAGAACACATGGTAGCTAGGAAAAGGTTCAGACCTTTGTACAAAATTTTTGTACAGTGGAACCTATAGGTTTTCCGAGTAGCAACCAACAAATTCATCGACACAATGGTCTTATCAGCATAAGTGCGATGTCATGCGCAAAGAGTATCAACGATTCGAGGGTGCTCTAAATTATCTTTGGGATACATGGTTACACCCTTACAAAGAGCGGTTTGTTTCAGCATGGGTTGATACATGTATGCACCTCGGGAGCAATTCAAATCAAAGGTATAGTCATTTTATAGTTTTATTATTTAAATTTTGTTCATTATTGTAGTATTTCAATTCTTTTCAGTATTTAAACACAATGCATTTTTTTTATTACAGGGCAGAATCTGCACATGCGAGATTGAAGTTATATTTGGGAGATACCATGTCATCCCTACAGACATCTTTTGAAAAAATACATAAGATGTTGAGAATTCAGTTCGTGGATATTAAGAAGTCGTTCGAAAAATCTCTGAACATTCCACGCCATCAACATTTACATGATGATATTTTCAGTCAAATAAGGTGTCGGATTTCATTAGAGGCAATGGAGTTGATTTCTGGTCAGCTAAAATGTATTGAGGAAACATCTCACTAGCTATCCGGCAGATGCAACTGTTCTATCAAAATTGTATATAGATTGTCATGCGAGCATGATCTTGCACATTACCAGTACTTTTCCATTCCAATTCCGCTTCAGAGTATCAACGCTCATTGGAGGAGATTGTCGATGCACGCATATCAGTTTAATGATGAGGGAGCAGAACCTAATAGGACATCCCACGTTATTGAGATATTAGATGGGATGGATCCATATATGCGAGAGCATATGATAAACAAGTTTCTTGATATGATTGATCCATCTCAAAGTACATTTCGAGCTCCTTCATACAACACAGAACATAGAGGTCGACCTACGGGTAGAGATGAGCAAAGTGGACGCCGCATATCTTCTTTCGGAGAAGCATCCACTTCGGGATCTAAAGTCTCTCAACCGATTGCAACATCTCAAGGGAGAGGAAGACGTGGAAGAGGGTCGAAGGTTCGCAATACTCAAACGACCCATGATCACTCTCCAGTTCCACCCATCCGTGATACTTATATTGAGAAATTACCCGTGCCTCTGCAGCGTTATATTTCTCACACTGTTGATGTTCAACCTGATGGTCATTATGGATTCAGGGCAATAGCTGCACTAATTGGGTATGGTGAAGAAGGTTGGGTTCAAGTACGATTTGAGCTTATAGAAGAGATTCAACAAAATAAGGATCTATATGATCAACTTTATCCAGATCCAAATTTGGTAACCAATCTATTATTCTCATTGAATTATTTCGAGCAGTGGGCACCAGAAATATATTGGATGGACGCTATGCCTTTGAGAATTGTCATCGCATCAAGGTACAATCTTGTACTTCATACATTTGGTGAGAATATTGTGAGTTGTTTTACTCACTTGCCATTAAGAACTCCTCCAGTTCCAAACCAAGAGCGTCGAGAAATAGCTATTGCTCATATTGGCAATCACTTCGTACAAGTTTTCTTATATCCTCATTATCCTGTACCACCCATTCCAACTTGGTGGTGGCAACATTCATCGTATGAAGCTAAAGGATGGGTCACTCGTTACAGGACACGCGCTCATTTGTGGTACGAAGTAATAGGTGCACCACCACCAAATGCATCGGGAGCAGAATTTGGAGGCAATATTGATTAAGATTTCTATTTTTATATGTTTTTATGTTTTTTTTTTGTATTATTACATGTACTCTTCATTTGGAAAAAAATATGTTTGTTCCTAAGTTATGAATGTGTTCATTATTAATTGGTAGTATTTTTTTTAGTTTTAAATATAAACTAAAAATAAATAAAAGATTATAAACATATAAAAAAATTATTGAAAAAAATAAAACTGATAAAAAATTAATAAAGAAATTGATTAAAAAAATAAAATTAAAAAAAATCAATTGAAAAATATAAGTATTATGAAAAAAATAATAAATTAAATTAATTAAAAAATAAAAATTATATAAAATTGAAAAATAAAGTATTGATAAAAAATAATAAATTAAATTAATTAAAAAATAAAATTAAATAAAATTAAAAATATAATTGTATGAGAGTTATTTTTAAATAAAATTAATTAAAAAAATTAAAACTAAATGAGAATTAAATGAAATAAAAAAAATAAAAAAAAAACAAAGAAGGCTACATGCGTCATTTGGCAGGGAGAGGGAGGGGAGTTGGAGGGGTGTGCGTTGACTGGGGGGGGAAGCACCTCTCTTTGCGAATACATTCCTTAGTTGTTCGTGTGACCTCTATTGATTTTATTTTTAATTAAATTCTTTAATTAATGCTTAAGAGACCTTACAATTGCACATTCCCACAAGCCTGACATCTGAGGGCTTATCCTTCCAACCCGCCTCCTCGCCCGTCGACTCGCCGGTCATCCTGGCCTTCACCTTCTTGGACTTGACGGAGGAGGATCCGCTAGGGTTGACGCAGGGAACGGAGTAGGAGTACACTCGGTCGAGCGACAGGTAGCGCACGAGGTGCTCGACCTCCTCCTCGTGGAAGAACTCCTCCGCTACGAGCACCATCGCCGATGGGGCGAAGCAGAGCCGAAGGGTTTCAGACCGCCTAGGGTTTCCACAAGACAGATAGAGGGAAATAGGAGATTTCCTAATTTTCGCCTTCAGACCTCCCAAAATCGCTCGTTTCCCGCCCCGACTGAAACTCGGGTACACAAAGGCATTATCGCAAATATTTTTTTCAATATGCATAGGGTCCAAATTATATCGGATCAAATTAAATTTCCAGTATGGAAGGCTAAAAAAATATGCTTTGTTTTCTCTATATTTGTTCAATTGATCCTGTTTTGATTCTCACATTTGGTTTTGATTCATTACTCTTACCAAATATCACATTATTATTTAAGGTACAATTAGTTTTTCTCCATGAAAATTCTAGATGTGATAATCTTGTAAGATATCATTTATCATCAGATGTTCGTGTACTGTCTCATGATCATGACTCATTGAGTTTATGCATTTGCAACAAGGACATGATCTCGTGACTTCTGGAGCTGCATCACCAAATGCATAACCTAAAAAATATAAGATTTTCACCCGATACTCAAGACTGTCATGTGGCGCAGCCATCCATTGCTTCTGCATAATTTGATGTTGTTCAATAATTTATAAAAATTAACACATTGAAACAAGATTTATCAAAATTAAAGAAACTTCGTAGATAAAATTTCAAAGAATTCAATAAACATATATATAAATACAATTCATAAATATAAAATTTTAAATATATAAATAGAAGGATTTTTTTAAAAAAAATCATATATATATATATATATATATATATATATATATATATATATATATATATATATATATATATGCTAATGGTCTTACGAGAAATCCATGATATTATTCTAACTTAGAGAACAAAAATATGAAATGAAGTTTAGCATCATAGACACGCTGTAAGCAAACTACAATAATAAATTTAAAAAATAATACGGATAACTTGTAGAAAAAGACAAATTAAATTAAAGGGATTTATTGGAAAAATTTACAAATCTACCGACCAACACAAATTAAACCCTAATCGATTATAATTTTTATCACCATTAACATATAAAAACATTGTCACCATATGAAAACTAAACCAAGAAATTACCTCGAGAAACAAAATCAAAGGTGATTTATGATGTGGATGTCAAAGGATGATGTTAGGGTATAATTAATCTGATGGGTCGCTAGAATAGAAAGGATCGTTGGAACATAGATGGTCGATAGAAAAGAGAAGGTCGCTGGAACAAAGAGGGTCGCCGAAATAGAAAGGTTTGCTGAAATTGTGAAAATAATATGAGATGCAAGCATGTTTTTTTTATTAATCTCGTATGTACCCTTTAGAAGCGGTCGTATGTAACCTTTAGAAGCGGTTTAGAACCGCTTCTAAAAGAAACTTATATGTGTCCAATAGCAACGGTTTACCAACCGCTTCAAAAAAAACTCAATTGAAGCGGTTTTAAGAGCGGTTACATTTGACCGATTCTATTGGGCATGTTTTTACAACCGCTGCTAATATTTTGGTCCTAATGTCCAATTTTTTTTTGTAGTGCATGCGGGCGACGTCAGCTACAGCTTGCTGCACGTCGGAGAAGATGATGGTCTCCGCCAGGTAGCGAGCAACTGGTGAGGTATAATGACTACAAAGAAAATAATTATAGAAAATAATATTGATTTCAATTATTTTTCATATTTAACATTACATATTTAACATCGTAATGAAAGATGGATGGTAAAAGATAATATTTATAAATTTATTATATTATTATATTATTATTATGTCATATTTAATATTTTTATTATTAGTTAGAGAATTGATATAAATAAGTGTTTGATTCCATTAATAAAATTATTAAAAAATAATTATTTTCTTTTCTTTATTTCGTATCTGTTTTTTTTTCCCGAGCAACCAGATGTTTTCTTTATTTCTTCGTTTTTCTTCGTTTCTCTCTCTACGGAACCTCTCTCCCCTCTTCTTCTTTGGCCGACAAAACGAAAAAGTTTTTTTTTTTTCCGTTTTCACGCCGCTGATCAGGAGAAGCTTAACCACGAGAAGCTTCGGCTTCTCGTCTCCTATGTGCCTAGCCTCGCCGGCAAACGTCCAACCCCAACTAACAACCGCCCCATTCCAGCTGAAGTCGCCACCGCACGCCGACGAGCAGCACCTGCTGCTGCTGTTCCAGGGAGCTTCCGCCGCCTATGCAGGCTAGTACTGCTGCTGCCGATCAACAAGGAGAGAAGATCTCCTTCCTTGTGCAGCCGTAAAAAATTTTCCAGCAAGGCACAACAACAAACTATTACTATTCTTCTGTCAAAAAACTTTTCTATTTTTACAACAAAGTTTATTATTATCAAGAGACTAGTTATTTATTTTTGATGTCAAATACTCAATAACATCAAGGTGGCTAAAAGTAAAGTTTAGATCGATGTCAAATTTATTATATTGTTGGTCGTACTAGTATTCATTGCTCTAGAAGATTTGATTTATCTTATAGTCGGAGAAGATGTCAAATTTGTTTCAGAGTTGGACATATTGATATTCAATGTCATAAAAGATTAGATCTAAATTTTGGTGGTGGTCCTGCAACATTAGGACAACCAACTATTTCACAAGTAAACTATGCATCTTCAAAATGACCACCACCTTCTTGGCAATCTACAACTCAATTATTTCATTTTGGAGCATTCTCATTTTCTATCTCTCCTAATATAGTTTCACTGACTCCTGAGAATCCAGGATGACATCCGGATTCCGGAGTAACTCATCATGTTACACCGGAGTATAATATTTTCATAGAACCTTCGCCTTATCATGGACCCGATATGGTATAAATATGTAATGACTCAAGTTTGCAAATTACTCACTTTCACTACAACAAAAACATTAAAAGACAACGGTTAAAAACCTTTGTCATAGGCCCTTTAAAATCGTTGTAATTGGCAGTGTTCTTAAAAGTGGGGGGTTACGACAACGGTTTTAAATCGTTGTCTTTGAATGAAAAGACAACAGTTTTGCAATGGTTTTAAACCGTTGTCTTTGAATGAAAAGACAACGGTTTAAAACCGTTGTTATTTAGAACATTTTTCTGCCAGTTTATAATCATTTTTGGGGCTACAACAACGACTTTTAATCGTTGTCTTTTAGGGTGATAGACAACAATAATGATTTTAAACTATTGTCTTTTAAATTATTATCTTTTAATACCAATATATCAGATTTCAATTTAAATATATAATAAAGAATCATAATCAAGAAAGAATATTCCCCACATCAATATCATTCAAAGTGTTAGTTATACAAGAATTACAATCACAAAAGAAGAAACTACCTCATGTTCAAATAAAATTTATCCCAATACAAATAAACAAATAAATTCCTCATTGGTATCGTGGCTTTGCCATTATGATCCTTGGTAGACTTCTTCATGCTTTCTGATTGTGTTGTTGCGTTTGGCGGCAAGCAAATGTCGATCTGAATACTGCTACATTTCTTTCCATTCATTGTAGTTCTACATGTAAGAAAACAACATCGATAGCACAGGTATACAAGAAAATTTAAAAAACAAAAGTCTATCTATATATCTTACCTGAAGAATAGGGTGATTGTTGATGTATATAAATTTATGTCTATTTATGTTTTTTTGGGGCAACTTACTAGCTGCATCTTCACGTGACCGAGTATACAAATTTCCCTTGGCAATCAAATATGTAGAATTAAGCTATAGGAGCTGATAAAAATAAACAAATTATAAAGACATTAAAAGATAAAATATACATGTAAGCGAATAAGAATTATCTTAACCTGCTGAAACGCATACGGATTGATGATACAATTCAGCTTTGCACTACTGTTGTCTTATTTGTGTAGCATGTTATTGGAAATTAACAACTGGTATAGAAGGAAATGAAATTGCATAACATCCACAGTTATTTGGCAATTTGCAACGATCTCAATCATATAAATCATATGGTTCTTCATTGAGTTCAATTTAGCCCAGTGGCATATTCAAATCAAAGCATGATACTTTAAGGTTGGCAATGCCATAAAACTTATCCAACAAACACTAAAAGGTCAAATGCAAAGTCACATATTGGAGGCCTCTCTTCTATAGTTATGACCATGCTTTGTCCACCTGCATTTGCATTATAGTTATCCGTGATACAAACTTAACAAGTTTTACCACCTCAGTTTTCCAATAAAGGTATTACTTGATCTTGATATATTGGTAGAATCGGTAGATATTATGTATTCTGTACATGTTGCACGACGAACTCTCTTAGCTGATAAAAGGAATTTACCATTCTCAACCAGCATAGCTGCAGATTGCAAGGCAAATAGATGAATTTCAGAAAAACAAATTGTTAAAACAAATCAACCATCTCAATCAGTTTAGCCAGGCAGAAACTATCAATGAAGTGTTCAGAAAGAAGGATTTCAAGGAGATATAAAAAAACAAAAAGGTCCTATGAACTTTTTTATAGCAATGCCCCTAGGAAAGCAATAGAAGCTCAAAAGCTTGATGTTTCTAAAATTCAAACTCAGTACATCAGCAGAACCTAATATTAAATATCTATATATGGCAACGTGACTACCAAGACAAATGGAGTAATCCAGGAAGTTGGAACGTAAAATGTCTAGATCTCCTAGGCGCATAATAAAGGAGAAGAATCACACACTGGCTATTGAAATAAAAGGCACACATGTAAGAACTGATGCAATATGGAATCAAAGATGTGATGCGTAAATCTTGTTCAAGAGAGCCAATAAATGGAGGAATTGTGCCCCTGAGCAAAATGCTTGACAAGTCCCTACATTTTTTTACATCAAGCTCAAGAAAATTGATTAAAGAAACAACTATATAACAAAAGAAAACAAGGGAATGTAAAAAACTACAAGATGGTAAGGTGCACAAGTTCTCCAATCTCAGGTGGAATGTTCCCTTGAAGGTAATTAACTCTCAGATACCTTGAAAAATAAGTAATGTGACAACTTCATGCAACAATATATAGTAAATTCTCATTGCCAATAACTATAATCGATAAAAATATATATGAATAGAAGAAAACGCATACAATGCTCTTAGCTCAGTGCAATTCTTTATGGAATAGGACAGTGCAAGCGGTTTTGGTGCAAAGCCCTGCCACAATGATAATTTCATCCTTGAAAGAATTCCATCACTATAGCTACTTAAGATTAGAAATTTCATCTTCAGTACTATCTCAAATCTAGATCAAACACTAGCAAGAGAAATGTAATTAAGAAAGAGTATATTGAATAGAATAATTTAAAAATTAATATGGTGATCTCTACCAAATGGTGGTTCACAGTCTCCTTGTTTGGGATTTCATATTTCACATTACATCGTTTCATGTTTGTTTTTTTTTTGTCAGAATCACCATGCATTCGAAGGTGTTCTAGTAGGAAAAAAAAGGAGCTAAAAGAAAAATGTGCTTACAATCTTTGAAGCCTCCAAATCCGGCCAATGCTCAGGGAGATGATGCCACCGAGCTGCATATAAGGAAAGTCACTGCAATGGAAATAGGAATTGGTAAGGTAAGCTTCCAAAACCTAAAATACTAATACAGATAAAAGAAAAAATTACCAATTACCTTCTCTCCTTTGTTTGGAGGATCATTCCTCTCTCCAAAATTACATAAACCCACCTCTACCAGCTCCTCTCCCTCTCCCTGCGGATAGATCCAAAACCTCTTCCACCTTTGCCCCTTCCACCAGCTTTAACAGGAGTTTCAGGATTCGTATCATTTATCTCATCATCAAGGTTATCACCAACTTTATGAGAACTCTTAGTCATCTTAGTTACTGAGCTATTCTTCATTTTCTTGTCTGGTTTAGGTGATTTCTTAACATTACTAGATGGCATGAAGTCATCATTGTCATCATCAACTGTCTTAGACCTCTTTGGCAATATAGACTTAGAGTCCTCTGTAATATCCTCACTAGATTTTTGGGGCTTCCTTTTTGATGGTGTTTTGGCTGCTACTTTTTCTTCTTTTATAATTGTCTGAGGGTTCACTTCCTTAGAAGAAGGTGCAAAATATTTGCTAGTTTTTCTTCTCTCTGAATTTTCTTGAGTTGTCTGGACCGGATTCTTCAATAACAAAAATAAAACAATTTAATTGCTCATTCAGTTGTAAAAAATTCTAAAATGATCTACCAGTGTATAAGCATAATGGCAAAGGAAATCAAACATATAGATTAGTTACACTAGTTTGATATGTGTTAAAAATAGTAAATAAACAGTAAATTTGTATGGAATACTTCAATGTCCCTATATCTACTTGATCCTGTCCGTGCGTTGAGTTGATGGAAACTGGGGACGTGGCGCTCTCAGCTGCTCCCGGGTGATCTCCACAGCGACATAAGCTTCCGATGAACCTGCAACAAAGCCGGACCGGGAAGGGGTTCTTGGCGACGACCCTCCGACGCTCAAGTCAGGCGATGGCGAGAAAAAATAGAGGCAGAATAGAGACTGTGGCTACAGTAGATGAGGAGAAAAAATCATACCTCCGTCGAAGTCCGGGGGTCTTTGTTGGATCGAAAGCGCTAGAGGGGGGGAGTGAATAGCACTCGGGCTATTTCACGTTTTTCGGAAATCGTTCAAGTAATTTAAACACAGCGGAAAGTAAATGAAAAACACACAGAAAGAACAAGAGGATTTACTTCGTTCGGAGCCTAGATCGACTCCTACTCGAAGGCTCGCGATCCTTGATCGCTTTCCGTGGGCAACAACTATAGAATCGATGATTACAAGATTAAATACAGTTAAGTGCAGTAAGAAAAATTATACCAACGAACAGTAAATAAAGAACTTCAGAGCTTTAAGTCGTTGGAGCAGCAGGGCCTTGTTGGATCGTACGAAGCAGCACACAAAAGCACAGGTTCTTCTTTCTGAGAGTTGTTATTCGAAGTTGCATCCTAAGTTTCTTTTTATAGCCTCTGCAAGTCTGATCCAGATCCCCAAGTCTCGGGATCAGCTTTGACCCAAAGCGGATCGGTCGACCGATCCTCATGTTCGGTCGACCGATAAGATGATCTCCACCGCATCTGATCCGTCGATCCGTCGAATCGTCGCTCCACTTCAATCTGGTCAAACTCTATCCCCGGCTTCGGTCGACCGATCCCAAGTTTCGGTCGACCGATCAATCTCCTCTGACCTGCTCACCTCGGCCTGATCCGGTCGACACTTATCCCAGGTTCGGTCGACCGATCCCAAGGTCTGGTCGACCGATCCCTGGTCAAGCCCGGTCTAACTCCTGGAAACCTGATCAGCCAGCTTGGGGGTTCGGTCGACCGATCTCGGTCAGTTCTAACCCTGCATAAAAGTATTAGTTTCCTACAAGACAGAGTTAGAACACAAAGGATAATATATAGAAATAAATTTGACAATCATCGGACTGTCCGGGTCTGACTTCGGGTTTCCGACCGGAAACCCTAGGTCGACCCGACGCCTACTGTTCCCTCTACGGGGAACGCGTCCTCACCTACTCCACTGAGGAGATTTGAAACCCTAGGTCGACCCGACGCCTACTATTCCCTCTACGGGGAACGCGTCCTCACCTACTCCACAGAGGAGATTTACCTGTTGCTAGTGCGATCCTCCAGATCGACTGGACTTTTGATCGGTGCTCGATGCTTCCGGACTTTCTGCTGGACTTCCGCTTCCCGGATGGTCCAGTCTTTCACCTGGTTCGCGACACCAGGACTTTTCACCTAGGGTTACCCCCCCTAGGACTTTTGCCTGAAGCACTCGACCCACCAAGACTTTCCGCATAGGGTTACCACCCCCTATGACCTAGGGTTACCAACCCCTAGGGTTTTTACCTTGCCTAATCACAGTTAGGACTTACCTGAAACACTCAATCAAGCACGTTAGATTACAGCACACCTTAACTTTGAATCCTTTGTCATTATCAAAACTCATGTTCGATCGTCGGATGCTTCCCGCACCAACAATCTCCCCCTTTTTGATTATGACAACCCAAATTCAAAGTTAAGTAAACTAAATATATTAACAGATTTTAAGTGAACAAACTTAAGTATATAAATTCAAATAAGAGCATAACTTAAGCTAACACTTGAACTTTGTGAAGCTCCCCCCTTAATACAGGACTTCCTTTTACTTTTGAATTTCCTACTCTCCCCCTTAATAAAAGCAACACTTTTTACTTTTGAATTTCCTACTCTCCCCCTTTGCCATATATTAAAAAATAAGCTAGTTGAAAGAAAGTTTTAAGTTAAAAAAAAACAGATTTATTATTTGAAAAAAAAATGCTTGTGTAACACTTAGCTTATAATAAAATTTTACTGAAAAAATTATTAGTTAAGGGAGAAGGAGGACTTAAAAGGGAATATTTTTCTTCTAAATTAAAAAGGCTAATTTATGGATGACTTTGAAGGATGACCTTAGCCTCTTTTTAAACTTAGTTAGCTTTAGAAGAAATAAAAACATATTTAACTAAGTTTAGAAAACCTTAGCCAGAGTTTTTAAAGAATTTTGGAGGCAAATTATTTTGATGTCTCTTTTTACTTAGCAAAAATATTTGAAAGTCATAAGTTAAATTTTGCAAGTAAAGATATATGCGTTTAATACTTTTAGCTAAGTATAGAATGAATCTAATTGGCAAAAATTCATAAAGATGGCTAAGTTTGCAGGTTGCTATCTGAGCCACTTAGCGAAGCCTTTTGTAAACATTAAATTTTCAAAATGTAGTTTCAGTTTGAAAAGGTACTTACTTAAAAAAACTTTATTTTGAAGAAAATAGGAGTAAGAATTTATGAAATCTTAGGTCGAAGAGGGAGTAATTAAAAATTTAATTTAGGTTATTTATTCAGTTGGTCCTTAAGTCCAAGCATGAGTCAAGTTAAATAGTTGTTAAATTATTCAAATTATTTTGATCAGGTATCAGAGCCCTAAAGTACAAGCATGCTTAAACTTAACATTTCTTTCACCAACTGTCTAATCGTTAGCTACTTGCTGATTGCCTAGAGGGCAACAGCTTTCACTTAGTTAGTCAAGTGAAGTCATTTAGTCCAGTTAGATTTGACTAAGGCTGTAAGACTTGACTTGATTAATGTTAATAAAGTATTTAACGTCCAAACTCATATTGATGCACAGAAATAAGCATTCTTGAGTCCATGCTATACCCTATGCATCTCACACCATTCTATGTTTTGTAAACACAAGCAAGGTATACCTAGGTATTTGTGAGATGAGATGCTTTGGCTTAAATCTAGGGGAACATGATTTCTAGGGTTGAGCCTAGGCTAAGTCATATATTTGAAAATTCTAAGAAAATGGGATTTTAAAATTATTAGTTTTCCTAGATTTTGAAAAGAATAAAAGAATGACAGTGAATTTTGAAAATTAATATCTATTCTACCCAGCACATTCCTATTTGTCTTCTAAGTGCACTGAACTCAAGTTCAGGTAAGGATTTTGTGAAAATGTCAGCTAGATTTGATTTGGACTCAACATAGTTGAGTGCAAGTTCACCTTTAGCTATATGATCCCTTACAAAGTGGTGTTTTACCTCTATGTGTTTAGTCCTAGAGTGGTGAATCGGATTTTTAGTTAGATTAATTGAGCTTATATTATCAATTAAGATTTTTGTATTTTTGTATTCTAATTGATAGTCTTTTAAGGTATGCATCATCCACAAAAGTTGAGAGACACACTCTCCTAGGGCTATGTATTCAGCTTCAGTGGTGGACAGAGCAACACAATGTTGCTTTCTGCTTGACCAACTTACTAGGCACTGACCTAGGATTTGGCAGCTACCACTTGTACTTTTTCTATCTAACTTACACCCGGCATAGTCTGAGTCAGAATAGCCAAACAAGTCAAAGGTGCTAGTTCTAGGGTACCAAAGTCCTATATTGAGGGTGCCTTTTATATATCTAAGTATTCTTTTAACATATGTTAAATGTGATTCTTTTGCAAAAGATTGGTATCTTGCGCATATACCAACTGCAAATATTATATCTGGTCGACTTGCAGTTAGGTAGAGTAGGCTTCCTATTATACTTCTATAGTACTTTGGGTCTACTGATTTTCCTTCTGGGTCCGAGTCAATGTTGATGTTAGTGGCCATTGGGGTATTTATGATTTTAGAATGTTCCATGCCAAATTTCTTAATTAGTTCTTTAGCATATTTAGTTTGGTAAATGTAGATTCCATCTTTTGTTTGTTTAATTTGTAAACCTAAGAAGAAATTTAGTTCTCCAACCATACTCATTTCAAACTCATTTTCCATTAATTTAAAGAATTTTGTTAGAAATTTAGAGTTAGTTGAGCCGAAAATTATATCATCAACATAGATTTGGGCTATGAAGATGTCTTTTTCTATAGTTTTTACAAATAGAGTTGGATCTATGTGACCTTGGTTAAAGCCTTTGGATGTTAAGTAATTAGATATCCTTTCATACCATGCTCTAGGAGCTTGTTTAAGTCCATATAAAGCCTTTTTCAATTTAAAGACATGATTAGGGTAGTCTAAGTCCTCAAATACTGGGGGTTGATTTACATAGACCTCTTCTTTAATGAACCCATTTAGGAATGCGGATTTTACATCTATTTGGTACAATTTAAAACCTTTATGTGTTGCATAGGCTAGCAGCATCCTTATAGATTCGAGTCTAGCTACTGGTGCATAGGTTTCGTCAAAATCTAAACCTTCAACCTGACTAAAACCTTTGGCTACTAGTCTGGCCTTGTTTCTAACTATTTCACCCTGATCATCTAATTTGTTCCTAAATACCCATTTGGTGTCAATTATGGACTTATCTATGAGTTCAGGTACAAGTTCCCAGACTTGGTTTCTTTCGAATTATACTAGCTCTTCTTACATAGCAATAATCCAGTCTGGGTCGGGTAGGGCCTCTTCTATAGTCTTAGGCTCAATCTTTGAAATAAGGGCAATCTGACTTATATTTCTATATGAGGATCTGGTTCTGACTCCTAGGTTTGGATCACCCAAAATTTGGTCAGGTGGGTGAGAGGTACTTACTCTAGTTGGTCTTATAATTGGGTCAGAAATCGGTTCCTCTGGTTTATTAGTGTTGGGATGAATTTCATCGTCTTCACTAATTCTTCGATTAATGTCAACATTTTCGTTTAAGTTAGGTAGATTATTTTCTTCATCAAATATTATATTCCTTGTTTCTTCAACTTTTAGGGTATTTTGGTTACAGACTTTATAAGCCCTACTGGTTGTGGAGTACCCTAAGAAGATTCCTTGGTAGGATTTGAGTGTAAATTTTCCTAAGTAATCTTTAGTATTTAAAATATGAACTTTACATCCAAAAACTTTTAGGTAGTTTAGGTTGGGAATTTTATTATAATACATTTCATAAGGAGTTTTATTGTGATATTTGTTAATTAGAATTCTATTTTGAATATAATTTACTGTATTTATGGCTTCGGCCCAAAATTGATGACTTAGGTTATATTCATTTAGCATGGTTCTAGCGGCTTCTTGTAGAGTTCTATTTTTACGTTCCACTAGACCGTTTTGTTGGGGGGTTCTAGGACATGAAAATTCATATTGGTATCCATTGATTTTACATAATTGAGTAAACCTATGATTTTCAAATCCCCCCCATAATCACTTCTTATTCTTTTAATTTTAGTATCTTTTTCATTTTCTGTTAACTTGCAAAAATTACTAAATTCTTCAAAAGTTTCATCTTTTGTTTTTAGAAATTTTACCCAGGTGAACCTAGAGTAGTCATCAATTATTACTAAGCAATACTGGTTCTTGCTTAGTGACTTGGCTCCATGTGAATCAAATAGGTCAAGGTGAAGGAGCTCAAGTAAAGAGTTAGTTCTTTCTTGATTAGTTGACTTGTGAGTTGACTTGGTTTGTTTTCCTTGTTGACAAGCATTACAGATTGAGTTTTCAATAAATTTTAATTTGGGCAAACCTTTAACTAGACCATTTTAACTCATTTTTGAAATGAGTCTAGTGTGAGTGTGACCCAGTCTTCTGTGCCATAACTCAGTTTCCTCTTCTTGTGTTAGAAAACACTTAAATGAGAAAATGGGTAGATCAATTGAGTACATAATATTTTTCCTTAGCCCTTTAAGTGTGATTTCTGGATTTTCAATATTTTTAACTAAACAACTAGATCTGTCAAAGGTAACTAAGTATCCACTATCACATAATTGACTTATACTTAGAAGATTAAAATTGAGGTTTTCAACTAATAGAACTTTTCGAATAATAAAATCGGAACTAAGTTCAATGTTACCTCTTCCAATTACCTTAAGTTTGTCATCGTTGCCGAATGCAACAGACCCTAAATTCTTTAGTTTTAGCTTTGTGAACTTTAGTTTATCTCGAGTCATGTGTCTGGAGCATCCACTATCTAACATCCACTGGTTCAATTCTCTATGTTCCTACACATAAATTGTTTGATTTGGACTCTATTTGATGAAAAGAAAGTGAAGTGATTAAGTTTGAGTTTGTATTTGTTGAAACAAAGATCTAACTTTATTTTGAAGTTTAATAATTTTAAGTTTACTGATTTTGAAAATTAAGTTTGATTGACAATAATTTAAGTTAATTAATTTGAGAAATAATTTTTCAAGTAATTTTGAAATTAAGTCTTTTAAAACAATTTTAAAATAATTTTGAAGGTGATTTTGAAAAGATTAAAATAATTTTGAAATTAGTTTTGAAAAGATTTTTTAAATAATTTTGAAATTAATTTGAAAAGATTTTTTTTAAAATAATTTTGAAATTAGTTTTGAAAATATTTTTTAAATAATTTGAATTCGAATTTTAAATTCCTTAGTCATCTCACCTGATCTAAATTTTCAATCAGGGAATCCTATAATTTTTGTGAGATGAATTGAGGTTCAATTTTAGGATTATGTTTAACTTTGTGTTAGATTCAGGTTTAGCTTTGGGTTCAACAAGTAAGCATTTTTTGGATAAACTTCTGGGCTATGGTGAGTCACAAGGAACTCATTAAAGTAACCATGCCTTCGAGGTTTTCCAAATAGTCCTACCCATTAAACTTAATACTCAACCTTGGTCTAACTAGTTAGGATTCATTTAAGGGTAGCTTCGGTTAGTTCCACTTGGCCAAATGCACCAGGTCGAAGCCATATCTTCCTAGACATGCAATGCCCAAGCTTTCCTAACGTACTATCATCCAAAAACTTCGCCAGTACCGTGGGTCAAGTAAAACCTAGCCCATTTTATCTAACCTTAATTACCTTGTCGGGTAGTCTACTCTTGTTTACCCATTTCGGGTAGATTAAGTTCGGTTACCCAGTCGGGTAGTTTAGTTGCGGGTGCCAGCTATTCTGGATCCTGCTTCTATTTTTAATTGAATTTTAAATTTTGAATTTATTTTCAAATTTTAAATTGAATTTTGAATTTTGAATTTAATTTTGAATTTTAATTTAATTTTGAATTTTTAATTGAATTTTGAATTTTAATTTAATTTTGAATTTTTAATTGAATTTTGAATTTTGAATTTAATTTCAAATTTTAATTTAATTTTGAATTTTTAATTGAATTTTGAATTTTGAATTTAATTTCAAATTTTTAATTGAATTTTGAATTTTAATTTAATTTCAAATTTTTAATTTATTTTTGAATTTTGAATTTTAGATTTTGAAATTATGTTCGTTTTATTAATATTGTTTTTCTTTTTGCTCCCCCTGGATTATAGCCTCGATATGGTCTATCGAGGTAATGTATTTGATCCTTCGGGATCCAATATTTGCCAAGTCCAACTTGATTGATCAATTTGGACTTGGGGGTCCATGCTTGGACTGTTTTTCTATTTGTGCTTTCTACAAGCGATAAGTAGGATTTATATTTTCTTTTTGGTTTAAATCCTAAACCAGTTCTATTGTAAACGGCTCTTTGTGTCCCAAGAATTAGGTCAAGATTCTTGGAACCTAAAGAAAACCGTTCTAGTGTTTTCTCCAGATCCTTGACTTGAGTTTTCAGGCTGGAATTCTCTTCCTCAAGTTTTTGGACTTGAGTTGAGTTTCCAGTTTGAACTAGTTCAGTCAGAGATTTGGAATTAGTTGCTTCTTTAAGGACTTCTACTTCCTTTAGGAGGGACTTAACTCTAAGGTTCGATTTAGCTAATTTTCGCAATAAGTAATTAACTAGATTATTAAGGCGAGGGATACTTACAGAGGGATTAGGCTCTTCGGAAACGGATACGGATCCGTGGCTTCGCTCGGACTCGGCCTCCGACTCGATCTCGCTCTTGGATTCGTCGATCTGGTCCCGAGCCATCAGCGCAAGTAAACTCGTCTGATCGAGTTCATCGTCGTCGTCTTCTGAGGAAGATTAGTCCCATGTTGCCTTTAAGGCCTTCTTCCTTCTTTGCTTCTTTGCGTCCTTTTGATTAGGGAAGTTGGCCTTGATGTGCCTCTTCTGGTTGCACCCGTAGCAGATCACTTCGAACTTTACCTTAGAACTTGGTTGGGCCTCCTTGGATTGGACTGCCTTCTTTAGGTCCTTCTTGTTGAAGCCTTTCTTCTTCTTGTAGAGTCTCTTCACAAGGTTCATGAGCTCGGTTGTTAGTTCTTCATCTTCATCTTCTGAGTCGGGTTCTTCTTCTGACTCTGGTTCAGTTCTTCGTCGTGATCTCGGTTCACACATTCGGCTTGTACCTGCAACCAAAGCAACCCCCTTCTTGGTTGGTTGTGCATTAGTCTGCTCATGTAATTCAAACTCACAGAATAGTTCATCTAACTTTATTGAAGATAAATCCTTGGAGACTTTGTAGGCATCTACCATTGATGCCCACAATGTGCTCCTCGGAAACGAATTTAGTGCATACCTTATGACGTCCCGATTCTCTACCTTTTGCCTGATTCCGTGAAGAGAATTGAGGATGTCTTGAATTCTTGCGTGTAGAGAACTTGCCGTCTCACCTTCCTGCATTTTCAGATTATATAGTTTATTAAGTAAAAGATCTCTTTTACTTACCTTGGTGTCGGAGGTGCCCTCGTGGAGTTCTATCAGTTTCTCCCACAGCTCCTTTACGGTTGAAAATGGACCGACTCTGTTGAGCTCCTCCTTGGTAAGACCACACTGGAGGGTGCAGGTAGCTTTGGCGTCGGCTTCCACCTTCTTGATTAGGGATGGCTCCCAGTTCTCGCAGGATGTAGGCTTGTCGTCTTTATCCATTGGCAGATCCAAACCAGTCTTGATTATCATCCAGGTTTCGAATTGGATTTTCTGGTAGGTTTCCATTCATCCCTTCCAGTACCCGAAATCTTCTTTGGAAAAGAGGGGGGCACGAACAGTGCTGAAACCCTCTTGTTGGGCCATTGAGCGAATATGCAAAAATAAAAAATATGTCCCAAGACTAAGTCTTGGATTAGTAGTGCGGGAGTAAAGAATTGAAAAGGAACTAACTCGAGTGGTGTTGCACCTACCTCGAGCGAGATCGATACGAACGAAAAAAACTGGAATATAGTAATAATACTAATTTCAGTTGACTCTGAAAAATTTAAAACACCGCGAAAAAATTGCGTGATTGGTGGTTGCACCAAATCAACGCGACCCCGCTCTGATACCAATTGTTGGATCGAAAGTGCTAGAGGGGGTGGGGGGGGTGAATAGCGCTCACGGCTATTTCACGTTTTTCAGAAATTGTTCGAGTAATTTAAACGCAGCGGAAAGTAAATGAAAAACACACAGAAAGAACAAGAGGATTTACTTCGTTCGGAGCCTAGATCGACTCCTACTCGAAGGCCCGCGATCCTTGATTGCTTTCCGTGGGCAACAACTATAGAATCGATGATTACAAGATTAAATATAGTTAAGTGCAGTAAGAAAAATTATACCAACGAACAGTAAATAAAGAACTTCAGAGCGTTAAGTCGTTGGAGCAGCAGGGCCTTGTTGGATCGTACGGAGCAGCACACAAGAGCACAGGTTCTTCTTTCTGAGAGTTGTTATTCGAAGTTGCATCCTAAGCCTCCTTTTATAGCCTCTGCAAGTCTGATCCAGATCCCCAAGTCTCGGGATCAGCTTTGACCCGAAGCGGATCGGTCGACCGATCCTCATGTTCAGTCGACCGATCAGATGATCTCCACCGCATCTGATCCGTCGCTCCGCTTCGATCTGGTCAAGCTCTATCCACGGCTTCGGTCGACCGATCCCAAGTTTCGGTCGACCGATCAGTCTCCTCTGACCCGCTCACCTCGGCCTGATCCAGTCGACACTTATCCCAGGTTTGATCGACCGATCCCAAGGTCGGGTCGACCGATCCCTGGTCGAGCCCGGTCTAACTCCTGGAAACCTGATCAGCCAGCTTGGGGGTTCGGTCGACCGATCCCAAGGTTCGGTCGACCGATCCCAAGGTTCGGTCGACCGATCCCGGTCAGTTCTAACCCTGCACAAAAGTATTAGTTTCCTGCAAGACAGAGTTAGAACACAAAGGATAATATATAGAAATAAATTTGACAGTCACCGGACTATCCGGGTCTGACTTCGGGTTTTCGACCGGAAACCCTAGGTCGACCCGACGCCTACTGTTCCCTCTACGGGGAACGCGTCCTCACCTACTCCACTCAGGAGATTTACCTGTTGCTAGTGCGATCCTCCAGATCAACTGGACTTTTGCTCGGTGCTTGATGCTTCCAGACTTTCTGCTGGACGTCCACTTCCCGGCTGGTCCAGTCTTTCACCTGATTTGCGACACCAGGACTTTCCACCTAGGGTTACCCTCTAGGACTTTTGCCTAAAGCACTCGACCCACCAAGACTTTCCCAATAGGGTTACCACCCCCTATGACCTAGGGTTACCACCCCCTAGGGTTTTTACCTTGCCTAACCACAGTTAGGACTTACTTGAAACACTCAATCAAGCACGTTAGATTACAACACACCTTAACTTTGAATCCTTTGTCATTATCAAAACTCAGGTTCGATCGTCAGATGCTTCCCACACTAACAGTCTTTATATATGACCCCGGAGAGGCACGTGCACGCTTCCCGAGGCATGCATATTCCTCAAAGCATACCTCAGAATGGTTGTGTCAGAAAAGCATGCCTGACGTCATACCGCAATTGTCCGAGCATATCTCTGCCACAGCAGCGGAAACTTCCTCTGTACGATCCTTGGTACGGCTCGGCCGCCGACCATGCTATTTGTCGGCGGCAGGTGTCTCGAGAATGATATCACTAGCTGTCCCTTTTGTCCTCTTCTAAGCCCTTTGTCTCCAATTGGGCCGAACGGGCTCGTAGCTCGACCTCCAGGGCGCTCGGGTATATATGCACCTCGGACCGGGCGAGACGGCCGCTCGGTCGCATACTCGGACGAGGCACCAACTAGTTGTTTTGCAGTTCGGCCGAGCAGTTTGGCCACTCGGCATAGCGGTTCCTCTATAAGGGAGCTTGTGAGCGTCGGAAGCTCAATTCGAGGTCGAGCTGTCTTTGCGCCAGCCCGGGATCTACTCAGGCCGGTCATCCAGGAGACTTCCTCCCCACTCAGCCGAAACTTTAACTCTCCTGTGTCGTTGACCCCTTCCTCTGTGGGCCCCCGATCCTTATCACTAGATCACGTGCCTTCCCTTCAAGTCTAGTCGAAGGAGGCGGGAAGTCTGTCTGACTGGACTGTTGGCTTGGTGGCACGCCTGCCACTCAGCTACCGATGTTAGTGTCTATCTGATTGGGGACTACGCAAGTAGGTGATGTCGATCGGCGCGACACCGGTTGGCACTTGGCAAGTTTTGTTTGCCAGCGGTTGTCCTGCTGCTCCTGCAGTGGTCAATGCTGGTATACCTAGAAACTCCTCGGGATTCGTGCAAATCAACGCCATTAAGACTGAGCACGTGACCACGCCCGCATAATGGTGCTCATTAAATGCGACCCGTGAGTGGGCGCCACGTGGCCGCTTAGCCGTCACCGCTCGCTCGAGCTGTCAGGGTTGATGTGACCTTTGGCCTTTCGAATTTGACGGTCAGATCTGCTCCTCGAATCTCGTGACCTGGATCAGACTGCTCCGGTCGATCGAGCCCAACATTTATAAGGACGTCTCTTCTTTCCCAGCCACTTCGCGTTATCGCGTGTGCGCATCTGAAGGCTTCTGCTCTATCTCGTTCAGTGTTCTGGCGAACTCGTTTCTCTGCGTTCCGACGAACTCTTGCCTTCTCCTTCGATCATATTTTCTGTAAGGCCCCTTTGTCCTTCTCCTTTCAGTTCTTTTGCGTTTTTCTTTGCACTCTTGCCGTATTCGTGCCCCTTTTGACACTGTTCCGACCATTCTTCTCGTCAACACTTGCCTTCTTTTGCTTCGACCCTTGTCCTGGTAATGGCCAGTTCCTCTCGCCAGTCCGACCTCGCCCCTGGCCTCTGGTATACCACCATGGAGAGCCGGTTTGACGAGAGGGATGCATTGAGTCTCACCTGAACCTTCGAACTTCCTTCTGACCATGAACTAATACTTGCTACCCCATTCGACCGGCCACACGACCCTCCGACCGACACTGTTTGCTTTTTCTGAGATCAGTTTGTGGCCGGTCTACGCTTTCCTGTTCATCCGTTCATCATTGAGGTGTGCAACTACTTCCGCCTCCCGCTCGACCAACTTGTCCCAAACTTCTTTAGGTTGCTGTGCGGGGTAGTTGTCCTCTTTAAGCTGCACGACATCCCATTAGTCCCCAAGACTTTTCACTATTTCTACTATCCCAAACAGTCCGAGTGGGGTACCTTCCTCTTCCATTCGCGGATCGGTCTTGTTTTCTTCGACAAAATGCCGACCTCGAACAAACATTGGAAGGAGAACTACTTTTATCTTCGTTTTTCCGAGCGGCCACCTTTCCGAACTAAATGGCAGACCACCGTGCCGACCCCACCGGACCTTGGTAAATACAAGAGTAAACCAGATTACCTCCACGCAGTCAATCTGCTGGTCGAGCAGAGATTCAACATCCACAAGCTGTTTTGTGAGGGTGTGCTGTACATATTCGGATTGAGCCCGATCCGAACCAAGCTTCCGAGCAGCATGGGTAAGCGTTTTTCTCACCCCCCTTCCTTTTCGTCGAACTGATTTATTCTTCTTTTATGCAGCCGACATCATGTGGCGTGCCCAAGGCCACTGATTGGATGAGGTTGAAGGCTACCGAGGTAGAGGCGGCAGCAGCTAAGGAGATGGCCGATCTAGGTATCGCACTGGTCGGCTCACACGAGGGTGAAAGCGAAGAAGCTCCACTCGTAGTTGGAGAGTTGGTCATTCGGCTCCCTACAACTGAAACGGTCGGCGATGCCATCTCGTCTGCCGGACATCCGGCGTCGGAGGACGCGGGGCACTCGGCCGAGGACTCCCCACTGGTGATACGCAAACGGCGCCAGACGGACCTTCACACCCACTCAGCTACATCTGTGGAACCGGTAACAGAGCAGGTCGGCGCCCCCTTTGCAGCAGTCGACCCAACCCTTGCTTCAGTCGAGGCCATCTCCTCGGACCGAACTCCCTCTCAGCTTGATCTGCCGGTAACTTCCCTTGAAGCGAATCCCGTCAGTTCCCTACCTCGGGCTCGTCCTCGGCTTAGGTGCTCCCGCATAATCTCTGCTCCGCTCGGTGAGTTGTCTGGTCGTTCAGCCTCAACCCAATCTGATCCGAGCGACCGTCGAGTGATTGAGGCCATACTCCATCTCCCCGCGGAAGAATTTCTTCTGGTGGCTGATCGACCAATTGCCCCAGAACATCAGATCACCATCCGCGGACCGCTCGCCAAGATATGGGAGGATGCGAGGGCCCGTGTGGCGTTAATGACCCTCGGTCAGCTCGACGATAGTCATTTGCAGCAGGCTACTGGGGTATGCTCCTCAAACTCTTATATAATTATTTTGCTCGCTCCTTGATATTATTTCATTCGAGTGCAGAGCTGGGTGGAGAACATCGTGGTCAACAACCATTTGGCGGCACTGGAGGAAGAGTTGAAAAAACTTCAGATTTCTGGAGGGGCGCCTGCTCAGGAGCCTTCGTACGCCACGCTTCGGTCCGAACTGAACAAGACAGAGAAACTACTTGCAGCCGAGCGGCACAAGTCTTTTGGCCTGGAAACCAGGGTAGCTGGGCTTGAAGCCCAGGTTAAGTCTCACGACCAGGAGATCAAGCTGGCGACTAACAGAAAGAATAGGGCTGTCTCTGATTTATAAGTAAAGAATGTGCAGGTCCGAGCGCTGGAGCAGCGCGTCCAAGAATTGACCGACCTGCTATCCACTGAGCGAGAAAGTCGATCGGCTACTGAAGCTAAACTTCAAGGAGATAAGAAGGATCTCCATGACGCTCTCGAAGCTTCCCGAGCTGCACTAAAGGAATACCAAGACGGTGAATCAGGCCGCTTCGCGGTGATGAAGCAAAACTATTTCCGCTCGGACGAATTTAGTGAGAAGTTTAGCGATCGGCTAGTCCTGGCCTTTGAGGAAGCCATCCGGGCTACAACTGTTTATATGAAGGCTAAGAGGGCCATCTCCCGGAGACGACATCTATCCCCAAAGACCTGGCCGGACTGCTGGAAACCATCCCTGAACCCATCTTTGATGTCCTGGAGTGAGGAGCATCTTTAGCTTGCCTTTATCTTTATATTTTGAAGTTTCATCTATATGCTCGCCGTTCCGCTAGTTAATATTATCCGCTTTTATCTGACTTTTAGCCCACTTGTCTTTGTATTTTATACGACGAGTCAATATAAAATTCTGATTATGTTAATGTTACTTCTTCGCACGCATTCTTTTCGAGCGGCATTCAGTAGTTTTCGGGTTGGGGGGCTTATAGTCACCGGTCCGACTCCGGGATTTAACGTCGCCGCTCGACGGTCTTCAACCCGGGGTTTTTATAGTCGTCGGTTCGACTCTGGGATTTAACGTCGCCACTCGACGGTCTTCGGGCTGGGGGGGGGGGTTTATAGTCGCCAGTCCGACTCTGGGATTTAATGTCGCCGCTCTTCAACCTGGATTTTTATAGTCACCGGTTCGACTCTGGGATTTAATGTCGCCGCTCGACGGTGTTCAGGTCGGGGGATTTATAGTTGCCGTTCCGACTCTGGGATTTAACATCGCCGCTCGACGGTCTTCGGGCCGGGGGTTTTATAGTCGCCGGTCCGACTCTAAGATTTAACATCGTCGCTCGACGGTCTTCGGGCCGGGGGGCTTATAGTCGCCGGTCCGACTCTGGGATTTAATGTCGCCGCTCGATGGTCTTCGGGCCGGGGGGTTTATAGTCGCCGGTCCGACTCTGGGATTTAATGTCGCCGCTCGACGGTATTCGGGCCGGGGGGTTTATAGTCGCCGGTCTGACTCTGGGATTTAACGTCGCCGCTCGACGGTATTCGGGCCGGGGGATTTATAGTCGCCAGTCCAACTCTGGATTTAACGTCGCCGCTCGACGGTCTTCGTTCGACATAAATTGTTCTTATCTTTGGTTTCCTTTGATTTTACTCCTGCGGTCAAAAGATACAGCAGGATTGCACATTATGAGTTACAATGACACACCTTTCACCCACCTCGGTACGGCTGGAGGTGATTTGCGCTCCACGGTCGCTCTAGCTTCCGTCCATCTTCATCCTCGAGGTAATAGGTGCCCAAATGGAGCTTTTCTACAATCTTGAACGGCCTAGCCCAAGGAGCTCCTAGCTTGGTCACGTCGCCGACCGGCTTGACTTTCTTCCAGACGAGATCGCCGACCTGAAAAGATTTAGGAATTACCTGCCTGTTGTAGCTTTGCTTCATCCTCTACCGGTACGCCATCAACCGAACGACAGCCTTGGCTCGCATCTCGTCCACCAAGTCCAGTTCCAAATGCCTCCGCTCAGCATTGTTCTCGTCGTAGACTTTGATCCGGTCGGATTCTATCCCGACTTCTACCGGGACATGGCTTCTCCCCCGTACACCAGGTGAAAGGGGGTCACTTCTGTTCCCTCCTTGGGCGTCGTTCGGAGAGCCCATAATACCCAGGGCAGCTCGTCTACCCAATTGCCACCTTCATGGTCGAGCCGAGCCCGGAGAACTCGTAAGATCTCCCAATTGGTGACTTCGGCTTGCCCGTTACTTTGGGGATATGCTACAGAGGTGAAGGCTTGCTGAATGTCGTACCCCTCGCACCATTCCTTGAGCTGCTGACCCGAGAACTACCTCCTATTATCGGAGATGAGCCGTCGTGGGATGCCGAACCGACAAATGATATGTTGCCATATAAATTTCTTGACCATTTCCTCGGTTATTTTAGCTAGTGGCTTGGCTTCAATCCACTTGGAAAAATAGTCCACTGCTACTAGCAAGAACTTTCGCTGTCCGGTCGCCATTGGAAATGGTCCCACAATATCCATGCCCTATTAATCGAACGGGCAGGACACCGTGGAAGTTTTTAATTCTTCCACGGGACGATGTGAGAAACTGTGGTACCGTTGGCAGGATAAGCATGTGGCGACTGTCCGGGCGGCGTCCTCCTGTAAAGTCGGCCAAAAATAGCCGGCCAAAAGAATCTTCCTCGCCAACGAGCGATCGCCCGGATGCCCGCCACATGAGCCTTGGTGTACTTCTTGCAAAATATAGTCCACATCCTCCGGGCCGACACATTTAAGCAAAGGCCTGGAGAACGCTTTTTTGTAGAGCTGGTCGCCAATGAGGACGAACCAACCAGCTCTCCTTTTGAGTAGATGTGCCTCTGACCGATCGGACGGCGTTGCTCCTAACTTCAGAAACTCTATTATAGCCGTCCGCCAGTCATTGGGGAATGTGAGCCCCTCCATCTGATTGATGTGGGCGACTAGAGATACCTTCTCGACCGGCTGCTCGATGACGATTGGAGATACCTGGTGGTGTATCACCACCTCTCGGAAACCAGCCCTCAGTTTGGCGAAGGCTTCCGCATAAAGCTTGAGCCTGACGTTGCTTATCTCAAATGCTCCGGAAAGTTGTTGAGAGACCAACTGTGAATCTGAATGAATCAAAACATTGCTAGCTCCTACATGCCGAGCAGCCTGCAAACTTGTTATAAGCGCCTCATACTCCGCCTCATTGTTGGTTGCTTTATAGTCCAGCCATACGGACAGGTGCATTCGTTCTCCGTGAGGGGAGACCAGCAACACGCCTATCCCACTTCCTTGCCGAGTGGACGATCCATCTACGTACACCTTCTAGGTGGCCTCGGGCTTGGGATTTTGTACCTCAGTAATGAAGTCTGCCAACGACTGTGCCTTGATTGCTGTCCGGGGCTGATACTGTATGTCGAACTCGCTAAGCTCTGTGGTCCATTTGATCAGTTGCCCGGACGCCTCGGGGTTTAGTAGAACTCGGCTTAAGGGGCTATTCGTCATGACAATGATCGTATGCCCCAGGAAATAGGGTCGGAGCCTTCGAGCGGCTAGAACAAGTGCGAAGGCAAGCTTCGCAAGACCAGTGTAGTGAGACTCAACATCCTTTAGAATGTGACTAAGGAAATACACTGGCTGTTCTTCACCGTTCTGCCGGACTAGCGCTGAACCGACCGCGTGCTTGGTTGAAGACAAATAAATGCGGAGAGGCTCGCCGACAGATGGCTTAGCTAATACAGGTAATGAGTTTAGGTAGACCTTCAATTCTTCGAATGCTCGGTCACATTCCTCATCCCATTGGAATTTGGTTGCCCGACGCAGGATCTTGAAGAAGGGCATGCTCCGATCGACCGTCCGGGGGATGAACCGGGATAGCGCTGTTATGCGACCCGTAAGGTGTTGGACTTCCTTCAAGCTTCTGGGCCGCGCCATATCCTGTAGCGCTTTGACCTTGCTAGGGTTGGCCTCAATGCCTCGCTCGGTGTCTATGTAGCCTAGGAAATGACCACTCTTTGCTCCGAACAGACACTTTTACCGGTTCAGCTTGACCCCATACGCCTGTAATGTCCGGAAAGTTTCTTCTATATCTGCACAGAGGTTGACCACTCGGAATGATTTAATGAGTATATCATCAACATATACCTCTAGGTTTCTCCCGATCTGCTTCCGGAACACCTTGTTCATGAGTCGCTGGTACGTAGCTTGCGTTCTTCAGTCCGAATGGCATCACGTTGCAGTAGTAAGTGTCGTCCGCCGTGATGAAACTGACTTTCTCTTGATCTTCCCAAGCGAGCGACACCTGGTGATAACCCTGATATGCATCCAACATGCATATCAGTTCGCACCCAGCGGTTGAGTCCACCATTTGGTCAATCCGGGGCAGTGGGTAAAAATCCTTCGGATACGCCTTGTTCAGATCACGAAAGTCGATGCAGACTCTCCATTTGTTGCCAGGCTTGGAGACTAGCACCACATTTGTGAGCCAGCTTGGGAACTGTACCTCGCGTATGTGGCTGGCTTCCAGGAGTTTCTCGACTTCCGCTCGTATGATGACGTTCTGCTCGGCACTATAGTCCCGCTTCCTTTGCTTGACGGGACGAGCGTCCGGCCGGACATGTAGCTCGTGCTGCGCGACGCTTGGCGAGATTCCTGACAGCTCGTGCGTCAACCACGCGAAGACGTCGTGGTTTCGTTGGAGACATCTGGTTAGCTCCTCCTTCTGGCTTGCCTCCAAGTCGGAGGCTATGAACGTCGTGGCCTTCGATCGAGCCGGGTGAATCTGTACCTCCTCCTTTTCTTCATAAACAAAAGTAGGCGGCTTTTCGATTATAACATTTACCTCGATACGGGGGGCCTTCATCTCCACATAGCAACGTCGCGCCGCCAACTGATCACCTCTTACTTCTCTCACTTGGTCTTCCACGGGGAATTTGATCTTCTGATGAAAAGTTGAGACGACCGCCCGGAACTCGTTGAGAGCCGGTCGGCCCAGAATGACGTTGTACGCCGAGGGAGCGTCCACAATGATGAAGTTAGCAGTCCACGCCCTTCTGAGTGGTTCTTCCCCGACCGAAATGGCCAACTTCATCTGACCGACTGGTTGAACTTCATTACCCGTGAATCCGAACAAGGGCGTGGTCATCGGTAGTAGCTCTGCCCTGTCGATTTGGAGCTGGTCGAATGCCTTCTTGAAGATTATGTTGACCGAACTCCTTGTGTCAATAAAGATGCGATGAAGCTCGGATGATGAGGGCGTCATCGTGAGGCACTTCGACTCCCTCGAGTTCGCTAGGACCAAAGCTGATCGCCGGCCCGCTCGCCTTCTCTTGGCTGTATCCCACAGCATGTATTTCCAGTCGTCGGGCGTACGACTTGCGGGCTCGATTGGAGTCACCACTTGTTGGTCCACCAGCGATGATATTGATTTCCCCCCGAGCGGTATTGCTTCTGTTTTCTTCCTCTCGAGTCGACGGTCTAGCTCGCTCATGGGAGACTCGAGGGTTGGCCCTTGGCTGGTGATATTGCTGCTGATGGTGATGCCGCTCGGGTGAACGTCTAACTACTCGCCGCTCGGCGTTCTGATGATGAGCTCGCCTATCCAGTGAAGGCGATCGACGACGATAGTTCCTCGGCTCAGGTTGACTGACCGGGGGGAGACTTCGGCAGTCCCGCATGTTATGAGTGGTTGATTGATGGATTTTACAAAACATGGGCGTTCATACCTTGCCTTTTTGTCGAGGTCGCTCGGCCGCAATCTGCTGAACGACGGGCGACCTGGAATCTTGAGGTGGCCTCACCCCCTCGGCACGTGGTCCTCTCGGCGGTTGCTGGTTGGTGTGTGTTCTCCATTCGGCTGGGGCTGGGGGCTCGCCTGGCGCTTCCTTCTTTCGAGTCGCTTACGCTTCCTCCACGTTAATATACTCACTTACTTTTTTCAGCATATGGTCGTAGTCGCGAGGCGGCTTCCTGATGAGCGAGCGAAAGAAATCCCCGTTGACTAAGCCTTGTGTAAAAGCATGCATCATTGTCTCAGACGAGACCGCGGGGATGCCCATAGCGGCTTGGTTGAAGCGCTGGATGTATGCTGGGAGAGTTTCCCTTGGCCCTTGCTTCATAGAAAATAGGCTGACGCTAGTCTTTTGATAGCGCCGGCTGCTGGCAAAGTGATGGAGGAACGCCGTTCGGAAGTCTCTGAAACTCTTAATTGATCCGTCCGGCAGCCTCCGGAACCAGCGTTGAGCCGAACCGGACAATGTAGTGAGGAAGACTCTGCATTTGACTCTGTCGGTGTATTGATGAAGAGTAGAAGCATTATCGAACTTACCGAGGTGGTCGTCCGGATCAGTTGTACCGTTATACTCTCCGATCAATATGGGGGTGTAATGCTTTGGGAGAGGGTCTTGTAAGATCGCCTCGGAGAACTGGCGATTGACCCGCTCCGGGGATGACTCTACACGCGGCGCTTTCCCCTTTATGGCGTCCCGCACGGGCGCTTCATCGGACGACCCCTGGTTGGCTAGGGTCAGCTCCGACGGAGTCTGGAACAGTGCTCTATGGAATGGAATAGGGGCGGCCGACGCGTCTCCTGGTGTGACGGTCTGCCCCTTGTTCTGAGCCCAGGTAGAATATTGTTCCAGTCGATCTTCCATTGCTGCTCGGCCTTCCGAAACCAAGGCGGCCTGCTGCGCTATCCTCTCGGCTTGGGCCTTCTACTGTTGCTCGACCATCTTTGCGGCTCACGATTGGATGAGTGCGTCCAACTCCTCGGGAGAGAGCGTCACCATGAGTTGGCGTCCAGCTTCTTCCATCTTCTCGGCTCGGATTCAGGTGTGATTCCCACAGACGACGCCAATTTGATCATGTCCGTGCGCTGAGTCGATGGAAACTGGGGACGTGGCGCTCTATACTGCTCCCGGGTGATCTCCGCAGCGACGTAAGCTTCCGATGAACCTGCAACAAAGCCGGGCCGGGAAGGGGTTCCCGGCAACGACCCTCCGACGCTCAAGTCAGGCGATGGCGAGAAGAAACAGAGGCAGAATAGAGACTGTGGCTACAGTAGATGAGGAGAAAAAAATCATACCTCCGTCGAAGTCCGGGGGTCTTTAAATATGACCCCGAAGAGGCGCATGCACGCTTCCCGAGGCATGCACGTTCCTCAAAGCATATCTCAGAATGGTTGTGTTAGAAAAACATGCCTTATGCCATACCACAATTGTCCGACCATATCTCTGCCACGGCAACGGAAACTTCCTCCGTACGATCCTTGGTACGGCCCGGCCACCGACCATGCTGTTTGTCGGTGGCAGGTGTCTCGAGAATGATATCACTAGCTGCCCCTTTTGTCCTCTTCTAAGCCCTTTGTCTCTAATTGGGCCGAACGGGCTGGTCGCTCGGCCTCCAGGGCGCTTGGGTATATATGCACCTCAGACTGGGCGAGACGGCCGCTCGATCGCATACTCGAACGCGGCACCAGCTAGTTGTTCTGCAGTTCGGTCGAGAAGTTTGGCCACTCAGCATAGCGGTTCCTCTATAAGGGAGCTTGTGAGCATCGGAAGCTCGATCCAAGGTCGAGCTGTCTTCGCGCCGGCCCGGGATCTACTCAGGTCGGTCAGCCAGGAGACTTCCTCCCCACTCAGCCGGAACTTTGACTCTCCTGTGTCATTGACCCCTTCCTCTGTGGGCCCCCGATCCTTACCACCGGATCATGACTCCTAAAACATTTCATTAATAAATTAAAATAAATCTCTAAATCCCGAATGGTGCAGCGCCTTGCATCAAACTAGATAAAGAAAATTAATGTTTTGACCTGAACTTTTTCCCTTGTTAACCCTTCCAATGGCAGCCCAGCCGATTAATAAGAGTAAGGGAAAAAAATAAAGGTGAATTACCGATTTCTCTGTATTTGGAGAATTAGGTGTTTTTGACTACCCACAGCAGGCTTTGATGATGTTGTAGCCCCTTTGTTATGTTGCTTCATGAACCATTTCCTTATATCGGACAACTTCATGGATCAAAGAAGAAAATTTAAGGCAGAATGTCAAACAAGTGATAATTAATGTCACCATGTCACCAGGGCATTACAAGAAGATAAAGGAATAGAAAAACTAAAAACTAAAAACTTGACTGACCATTTCTTTATCAGGGATGCAATCACCAATTCCCAAAGGCCTGAAACCATCAAGTTAGGAGAAGTCATCTAACGTTGAAAACAAAAACCCCAAATGAAAAATAATAATAATAACAAAAATAAAACTAACAAGGGCGGACCTCTAAAGATCAGACCTTTAACACGAATATGACCCTGGCCTGAAACCATCATGGCATCGACAAGTGGATGTTGCTGCTTTGACAGTTTCTTCATGTCTTCAACTGGACACCTTCTCCCAATCCTTAACACTTCTCTGAGGATGTCAATCAGGAGCGAGTCTCATCTAGCGTTGATCCTAGGTCGTCGCCTTGGTCCCCAACGCCGTCCTCTGCGATCGGATCCGGCAACCGCCATGCGTCCTGGCCTCCGTCGCGCACGCTCCCATGATCCGGACCTTCGCTGTCGCCTTGCGATCGCTCTTCCCAGCTACTGCTACTCCTGCTCAACTCCGGTGAGCGAGAGATTGTGAGAAAAGAGGGATGGAAATGCTTAGGGATCGAGAAGCTAAAGGGGGGAATGTGGCAGCAAACAAATTTCGGGGAGAGGGAAAGAAAAAACGCGGCGGTAAAAATTTCGTTGTCGCGCATAATCCTAAAAAAAGAGCACATAGACAACAGTTTTAAAAAACCGTTGTTGTAACCTTTAAAAACCGTTGTCGTAGCCCCAAAAAAGTATAAATAGACAACAATTTTTAAAAACCGTTGTCGTAGGCAAAAAAATTGCTAAAAACAACGGTTTTTGTTAAAACCGTTGTTAAAAGGCAAAACAACAACGATTTGGCATAAAACCGTTGTCGTTTGAGTGTTGTTAAATGAGGATTTTCTTGTAGTGTTTGGAAACACATCTTTTCACTCATGCGGTCGAACTTTTCGTATGTACAACATTCTTCATGTTCCTTCTATTACCAAAAATTTACTTTTTGTGCGTTAATTTTCTCTTGATAATAATGTGTTATTTGAATTTCATTCTCATCATTGTCTTGTGAAAGATCCTGCAACAGGAAATATTCTACTCCGAGGAAACATTAAAGATGACCTTTATCATCTTCAACCCACCTATACTAATGCTTTTGTTGGAGAACACACTGATAAATTCTCTTGGTACACACGTCTTGGTCATCCGTTTCTACGTGTTGTTCAGAATATCATTAACTGTTATGGTTTACCAATTTCTTTAGTCTCCTCCTCTCATTTATGTGAAGCTTGAATGAAAGCAAAATATCATAAATTACCTTATGTGTCTTCTTCTCGTACTTCTAGTTTTCCTTTAGAAATTATTCACTTTGATGTGTGGGGTCCTGCTCTTATTCTATTTAATCAAAGTTTTCTTTATTATGTTATTTTTATTGACAATTTTAGCAAGTTTACTTGGATTTTTCCTATGAAAAGAAAGTCTGATCTATTTGATATTTTTTGTCGTTTTCAAAAGCATGTTGAGTGTTATTTTGATCATAAAATACTCTCTCTTCATTCTAATTGGGAAGGAGAGTATCAAACCCTTCATTGTCATCTTACCTCCTCAGGCATCCTTCATCGAGTCTCTTGTCCTCACACTCCTGAACAAAATGAATCCGCTGAGAGGAAATATTGTCATATAATTGAAACTGTCTTAGCCCTTCTTAATCATGCCTCAGTCCAACTTAAATTTTAGGATGATGTTGTCCAAACTTCAGTATATCTTATCAATCGTTTGCCCACTCCACTACTTTAAAACAAAAGCCCCTTGGAAAGACTTTATAATCGCTCTCTGGATTATTCTTTCTTCTGTATCTTTAGTTGCGCATATTATCCTTGGTTGCGACCTTACTCTAAACATAAGTTAAACTCTCAGTCTCAACAATGTATTTTTCTTGGTTATAGTAATTTGCATCATGGGTATTGTTGCCTATATATATTAACTGGGTGGATATATATTTCTTGACATGTTACTTTTGATGAGTCTCTGTTTCCATTTATAGTTGTTCCCAAAGACACTCCCTCAGATAATCAAGGAACTTTCCTAATTTCCCCTAATAGTATACCAGAACTATCACAGGTTTCTCCAACAAAACATACTCAAAATACAAGGGAAGATGGAATTTTGGGCTCTATTCCATCTCCACCAAATCTTGCAGACTCAACATCTAGCAATGTTCCGCTCTCTAGTCCTGATTCCCATCAATCTGACCACTCATCTTCGAGTAGTTTTGATGATGATACTCCTCGTCGTATGCTTCCTCTAAGCGAGATTTATGCTTGATGTCCACTAGTTTCCACCCGCTATCCTCTTCCATGGGATCTAATTGCTTCTTCAAGTTTTGTTGAACCAACTAGCTTTACACAGGCAGTTAAAGACCCAAATTGGCGTGCTGTGATGGCTACAGAGTTTGATGCTCTTCTTCATAATAAAGCATGGACCTTAGTTCCTCGTACTCTGTCTATGAATATTGTAAACTCTAAATGAGTTTACCGAATTAAGTATCATGCAAATGAATTCATTGAACGCTACAAAGCTTGTCTTGTTGCAAAAGGTTTTAGTCAGCAATTAGGTATTGACTTCAATGATACTTTCAGTCCAGTCATCAAAATTACAGCTATCAGACTGTTACTATCTATAGCTATTAGCTCTAGTTGGCTGATACAATAATTAAATGTTTCCAATGCTTTCTTTCATGGTCAACTTGAAGAAACTATTTTTATGGAGCAACCACCAGGTTTCATCCACCAACAACTTTCTATTAGTGTGGTTAGCACTAACGATCTAACTCAAGTTTTGATAAATGACAAAGTAGGTTAAGTTAGTTTCATATTGATCTAACACTTCTACGAAGTGTACAGGAGAAGCCCAGACGGGTCGATGGGCTGACCTGACGTCTGGCATGAAGTCTAGCTAGGTCGATGGGCTGACTTGACATCCGACACGAAGTCCAGCTAGGTCGATGGGCTGACTTGATAGCTGACACAAAGTCTAGACGGGTCGAAGGGCTGACGGACGTCTGACAGGTAAGTTGAGGTAAGTCACTAGAGGGGAGTGATTGTGAGGATGCGTTCCCGGGAAGGGAACATTAGGCGTCGATCCAACTTAGATCCATTTCGGAAATCTAATTTGAGATCGTGACTTTATTCCGGTTTCGAGGAGACGGAATCTAATTAATACTCTGCTTGTTAATTATAATTATGCTAACACTTTGTTTTGCAGGGTAATATAAATTGCACTTTATCTCGGACTAACCATTTCTTGTAGGAGAAAGACTTCCTGGAGAAAAAGTGGTTCGGGTGCTCGGAGGTCCGGGCGCTCGGAGTGAAAAAATTATCTTCAACGCATGTCGCAACGTGGAGTGCTCTGGTTGGACGGGCTACGTCACACTCTAGGCGCCTGGAAGGGAACCGGGCGCCCTTAGCCTCCTATATAAGGAGGATGCACCCTGGAGCAAAGAACAACGAACAACAAGATCTTCCAACGTTTGTTCTGCCGTGCTACACTCCTGCAACGCTGCGAAAGCTCCTCCAACAATGCACCTCATTCTTATTTCTTTTTGGTTGTCAGTATTCTTTCTTTAAAGCAACTGTACTTTCAATTGTAAAATAATTATTCGAATTGCTAGTGGATTGCCCAACGAAAGCACTCAAAGAGTGCGGGCCTTAAAGTAGGAGTCAACCAAGACTCCGAACCAAGTAAAAAGGTTCGTGTTAGCATTGTTCTGTTTTCGTGTTTTCCGTTGCGTACTTAATATTCTTTTCGACGATTCAAATCGATATTCACCCACCTCTATCGAATTACACGATCCAACAAGTGGTATCAGAGCATGTACCGCTCTGATTTGGTGCAACCACCAATCAGACAGGGGTGAAATTTGTTTTATTTTTTTTGGTTTTCAGTTTTGCGCTATAAATTCAAGCTGGTATTGTTGCCATTTTTGGAAAAAATTTTTATAGTAATTAAGCTGAATTGGTGCAACACCAATTCAGTTTTTCTTTAACTTTATTCCGCACTGCTAATCCAAGACCAAGTCTTGGGATTTTCTTTCTCTTTGTTTAATTGTGTGCAGGACAAATATGTCTCAAATTTAAGGCTTCAGCATAGTACGCCCCCTTATTCAACAAGGAGATTTTTCGTACTGGAAGAAGTGGATGGAGGTCTACTTGAAGCAGTTCCAATCGGGGCGGAGGGGGCCTGCACGTGTTGAGTCTGTTGCACCTCAACATTTCGTTCCGTGACCATCTCAACATAATCAAATCTGTTTCAAAATTGTTAGAAACCAAACAATCTGTTACCGGAGATTTTAGGGAACTTAGTTGAATTTAAAATTTACATGGAATTTAAATTCAACTTACAGTCGAAATGACCTGAACGGATAATCTCAGGCTGCCAGCAGGGGCTGGTTTCCGTAACGCAGCAGAGTTGAGCGACAGGGCAGGTTTACAGAGTGGTAGAGCAGGTCTACAGAGCGGCAAACCAGAGTGGAAGACTAAGTCTGCAGAGCGGAAGAGCAGGTCTGCAGAGTGGCAGACCAGAGCGGAAGACCAAATCTGCAAAGCAGAAGACTAGGTCTGCAGAGCGGCAGACCGGAGCGGTCGAGCAGGTCTGCAGAGCGGTAGACCAAAGTGGCATAGCAGGTCTGCAGAGCGGCAGACCAAAGCGGCAGACCAGGACCAAGGCCTGCAAATAGCAGTTTCCTTGAAACAGATTCGCCCACCTCCGGCTGTGCTTCAAGGTTTACTCGGGTCATCTGTTTCCCAGGATACAACGGTCGACCAGGATCGAGGCCTGCAAATAGCAGTTTCCTTGAAACAGATTCGCCCACCTTCGGCTGTGCTTCAAGATTTACTCGGGTCATCTGTTTCCCAGGATACAACGGTCGACCATGAACTCCACCAAGCACTGGTGGTCACGGCGAACTGAGTGGTACCCAAACGCTATCATGGGTGCTCTGCCGAGCATGAATTGCGCGGCATAGGAGGGGAATAAGATGGAGAACTTCTGCTTGCTTCACTATGTTATCTGCGTAACCTTCACAGCATTAATGATCAATACTTTCACTTGGCTGTTTTGATTCTGCATTTATCTTGAAACTTTCAATATGGGACTAAAGTCTCATTCACAATGGAACTTCTTCTCTTCCCCTTCTTCTCCATTCACACTTAATCAACATATAGTTATAACAGCTATAAATAATAACTAATATATTATGAACATTATTGAATAAGACAAATTTATATTATAATAATTATAAAATCAAAATTGTCATAACGTAAATTATTATTGTTAATTTAACAAGATAAATTTATATGGTAACATCTATAAATCTGCAGCCCTTATCTGTCTAACACTGTATATAATATATAATAGATAATGTATGTGATAGAAAATAATAATATAAAAACAATTAAATCATTTTAAAGGGGTTGTGGGATGAATGCCTTTTATTAAAAACTTAAAAATAAACGCAGCCTTCATTGTAAAAAAAAAATTACTCCTTTGTTTTTGTCCCATTTTTTACTAATATTTTTATAGAAACATTTAGTTTTGACAAGTAGGATTCGTTGCCGGGGGAGAGGTCCACTGAGGGCGCCTGCTATATGACCCTCTCTCTCGTTGAATAAATGAATGGAGAAAAAAATGAAGTAGGAAAGAGGTTTTATTGTGAATGGGATTTTAGTCTCATATTAAAAGTTTTAAAGTATTTTTGTTGGTTTATATTGATTCACATATATTGAGGTTGTGAACAAATGCATTGGGAGAGGCTCTCTCTCATGCGTGGGTGTGCAGGGGGTGCAAATCTAAGACCCGGATCATGACTTGCGCACACGAATGCCAGATCTATCGGGATAAAAATTTTCCTAAGTGGAACAATCAACATTTTACCACGTAAACCTTTTTGCTGCTTGTGTAGCGGATGCATTAAAGGAAGATTAATGCAGGACGTTTCGTAGCTTGGTGAGTAATGATCATTAATCGATCATTAATTTTTCCGTTAATTTGAGCTCCTATAAAAGGAGGTTGTGACTACAGGCAAAAGGGTTACGCATTTTCTTCCTCCTCCTCTGTCGTGCAGCTCCTACTCGTCGGAGTGCCCGTGATAGCAATCGGGTGCCACTCAGTTCGCTGTGACCACCAGTGCTTGGCCGGATTCACGGTCTACTGTTATATCCTGGGAAACAGACGACCCTTGTAAACCTCGAAGCACAACCGGAGGTGGGCGAATATGTTTCAAGGAAATTGCGACTCTCGCAGGCCTCGGTAAGTTTTCCCGGTCGGCCAGTCTCCTCGCCCAATCTGTCTTTTGCCAGATCAAGTGCAGACATGGTCTTTTGCTCTGCAGACCAGCCCTGTCGTTTCGTTCTGCAGACCTGGTCTTCCGCTCTGCATATCTGGTCTTCCGCTCTGCAGATCTGGTCTGGTGCTCTACAGACCTGCTATACCTCTCTGGTCTTCCACTTTGTAGACTTGTACTGATGCTCTGATCTGGCGCTCTGTAGACCTGCCCTGCAGCTCTGGTCTTCTGCTCTGCAGACCTGCGCTGCCTCTCTGATCTGCCGGTCTGGTCTTCCGCTCTGCAGATCTGCGCTGCCTCTCTAATCTGCCGCTCTGGTCTTCCGCTCTACAGACATGCGCTGCCTCTCTGATCTGCTGCTCTGGTCTGTCGCTCTGCAAACCTGCCATACTGCTATGGTCTTCCACACTGTAGCTCTGGTCTGCTGCTCTGGTCTACCGCTCTACAAACCTGCCATGCTGCTCTGGTCTTCCGCACTGTAGCTCTACCCTGCCGTTCTGGCCTGCCGCTCTGCAGACCTGTCCTGGTCTTATGCTCTGCTGACCTGGTCTTCCGCTCTACTGACCTGATCTTCCGCTCTACAGACATGGTCTTTCGTTCTGCACTTTACAAAAACCAGCCCCTGCTAGCAGCCTGAGATTATTTGCTCAGGTCATTTCGACTGTAAATTGAATTTAATTTAATGTAGCTTAAATTCAACTAATACCCATAAATCTCCGACATTAAATTATTTGTGTCCAACATCTCCTTCTCATTCGTGCACAACATTCACAACGTTTAAGTTGCTCCCAATATTCCTATCAATTCATCTTTAGGTTATAAAAAAATTAAATCATAAATGACTACTATCCAGATTTTATAGGATAGTATCTCATATTTTAATGTTCGTACCACCTAAGAGAACAACACACCAGTGTAACATGATTTTATATATAATAATAATCAATTCTTTTTCGTAAGATTGATTATATATAGAATTTTGCTATGTTAAAAATTTTATGTTGTACATATCGTGTATATTTAAAAAAATTAATTTTTTTTATATCTACTATTATAATTTAACATTAAATTTAAAGATAAAATTTAATTAACATAATTGAGAATTTAAAATTATGAATAAATAAAAATAATAAAATAAAAAAGCGGCTAGGCACGATATATACATATATTTAGATGTATATTTCTTATACGCCTAAATTGCTATCCTAATTAATTATTTATTAAATTTTATATTATAAAATTATAACTCCTTTAGTTACCCTAAATTTTAATTAAAATTATTTATTTATTTATTTATGGACAATTCTGTCCATTATGGCTGTAAATTCACAATTTAATGAATAAAAAAAAATAAAAAATAAACTAACCAAAAAAAAAAACGATTAGAATAATTTTAAAACAAAAACGAAACAAAAAAAGGTTTAGGCATATTGCATGAAACAGCTATAGTACTATTAGAATTGGAAGACAAAGAATTTTCGGAAGTATTTAGTCAAGTCGTCCGGCGACAGCCCCAAGCTCCGTCACAAGTTCGCTTTGTCGTCGTCGCACCATGTGAGCACCTCCACTTTCTCATCCTCATCTCTCTTCCGGCATTCGTACATCATTCTCTCCTCGTGGGCGGCGACGTCGGCGGCCGACTTGAACCTCGACCTCGGGCATAACCTTGGGCACTGGGTCGTCACGTCGTACTCCATCCACGTGTCGGTTTCCGTGTAGTAAACTAGCGTCGACAATGGATCTTCCATCCAGCCGGATACGAACACGTTCCGTGGCCCGGCGGCATGGCGGCAGTCGTACTGGAGGGGGCGTGGAATCGGAGCCCCGGAATGCCAGTCGCTGGTGACTAGATCGTAGATGTTGACATCGGCGGTGTCCTGCCAGATTGACTCGTCCCACCCACCGACCAGCACTAGCTCTCGCCCGACGACCACACCATGCTAGAAGGGCTGCCTGCCGCGGAGGATGTCGTCTGTCAACGGCTGAATCCCCCAGACACCTGTGGCTGGCTCGTAAAGGCTAGACACCACCTGTAATGATGGGACAAGGGCATTCCTAAAATGAGCATAATGAAGACAGGGCGAGCGAGGCCGGCATCCTCACGGAGGCGATAGAAGGACGACGACGCTGAGAGTTCGTGCTTCCACCGCCTGCAGACGCCCCGAGCAACGGAGATGAAGTAGAAGGGGAGGTGGAGGAGGTACTGCAAAGTGACATCGTCCGGTAACCCTGGAATTAGATCAGTCTCCATGGTCGCCGAGGATCGATAACCTTAGCTTCCTCCGATTGGAGGAGTTTGCTTATTAATAGAGTTATCATCCAGTTCGTTATAAGAAGGAAATATTTTCGGCAAATATTTCTATAAATTATTTATGGAAAGAATAATTAGTTTAACCAATTATTAATATAGATGAACTCCGTGCTATAAATAATTAATATAGAGGAACTCCGTAAAAAAATCAAATCTTACAAATTTAAATTCTCGATCTAATTTGTAATATGGATACCTGAATATTGACCGAGTTAATAAGTATTCCACGCATGCCCCCGGCACGGTGGTGCCTCACCACCATCTGCCAATACCATTCCGGGTGAATTTACAAGCCCATATGGGTGGCCCGGAGAGCAACTTGATTGGAATCGTGACTCTCTATCAGAGCCAAACTCTATTAGGCCCGTATGGATTCACATAACTGTGGCATGCACAGCCTGTGACAGGAGCTATACCTAACATATAAAAAGGAGCTTTTTTTCCCACTTGAAGGGGAGGAAGTTTCCCCCTTTGGGGAAGACAATCCAAGCTTAGATTTGGTGTCTTAGGGACTTCAAATAGACGATCTAAGGCCAGATTCTAGCTCTTCATCGCTCCAATAGCAAGGATTGATTCAAAGATTACCCATCGACATTTGCTAAGTCTCCTCTTCTCTTCTTTCCTTTGAATGTTGAGACTTGATTTCATTGTCTTTGGATTCAATTCCTTCCTTGTTATGAAGTAGAACTCTTGTTTTAGGAATTAGGGAGTAGTTGTAATGTGGATTTGATGTAAACTTTTGGATTATGCAAATTTCCTATTCAAATGATGTTCTCATTACTTGTTCTTATTGAATTTAATGTGAATGTGTAGAATTGTGCTTAAGGATCATATTAATTTTGATGGATGTGGTGAATTATTAACTTAGTATGGAATGACTTCTAGATTGCATGATCGGGGGGTCCTAATGACAAGGATACCCTCTCAACATGACATCTCGGGGTAGATCTTGATAAAGGAGACAATTTCTCCACAAGGGAGATCGTAACTGTGTTTAATGGATTTTCTTTAATCTCATGCTTGTAGATGATTTGTTTGATCAAGGGGAGTATGACCGGGGGGTCCTAGTGACAGGGATACCCTCTTAACTGGACTTCCAAGATTGTCATTTCATTTAGGAGAATAGGATGACAATAGGGAAAGTACTCCGACACATAGCCGCTGATTAGTGTTGGTACTTCGGTTAGACTTTCTACTTGTATAAGAATTGATGATAGAAAATGGTTAAACCCAAGCACATTAAGTTCAATCACATTGAAATCGAAATCCCTAGAACATTTCATTAAACAAGACTTCCTCACTTTTATCTTCATTTTACTTTGTTTTATTTTTATACCTTACCTTTGTGCAAAAACATCTCTCCAAGAATTCATTAGTTTAGCTAATTCAAGGTGTGAGTCTTTGAGTGTTCTCAATCTCTATGGGATTGATATTTTTATTACTGACGACATAACCGTATACTTACAACTTCGTAACAACGGATTAGGTTGTTTTACCATAAATCTGTTCATTTGTATCTTTCTTGATACTTATCTGCTTGGCCTTAGAGATGATCTAGTTATTTCATATACAGTCTTGACTTTAGATATCTATACTTTGTTATGTATACATATGTAGAGTATGTACTATAGGGGATATCTATAGGACACTTGGCGCCTGACTAGAGGGGGGTGAATAAGCCTGCAAAGGAAAACGAACCTTCCTCAAACTTTATAGCTTTATAAGAATCAACACTTACATAAAAGAAATAAGAGACTAAATAAAGAAAGAAAGAGGCACAAAAGGTTTCCTTGGTTACAACCGGAAAGATTGTTAATTTAAGGAAGATGAAAAGCTCACTAATGTCTCATTCAGACAGAGAAGACTCTTACAGTAGTTGAAGCACTCAATTACAAAACAAGACTGAAAAAAATCAATTACAATTGTTGCTCTGAATCATTGGAACCAGGGATGTATTTATAGCCCTGGTCGGAACGCCTAGAAGGGTTCCAAACAACTCTAAGGGGATAAAACTTTATCCCCATTGCAACGTAACCTGCGTTTGGATAAAATTCAATTCTGAGAGCCCGGACCAAAAAGTCAACTTCTAGTTGGCTTTTTTGTCCGTGTCTTCCGCTCGCATTGGTTCGAGTCTTCTGCTCCGGCTCCACTCGCTTAGATGATCTCAACCATCTGAAATAGGGCTCACTCGAACCTAACTTTCGGCCTTCGAGCAGTCTACCGCTTCGACTTCTCATCCCTCGGAAACGCCGCGCGCCTCCTTTTCGTCCACCAGCGTACTTTTCCACAGCACCTCACCCCTCAGACGCACCGAGCCCGTCAACTCTCTTACGTGTCGTCCTTCTCGCTAGCTGCATCTTTCACTCGACTTCTTATGCTTCTAAGTTCATGCAAACTTAGACACATGGGTTAAATACCAACATGACCTAACCTAACTTAGTTGATCATATCAAAACTACCTTATGGTACTAACAATCTCCCCCTTTTTGATGTAAGCTGATCCGACGGTAAGAACAGGGGACCCCCTTTCCCAGAAGTCAACGCCACGTGGAGGTCAAAAGGTTAAAAGGATTATCGGAGAAGGGTGGGCCGACCGGCCTGAATCGACCGGACGACCAGAAAAAGGTTGGACCAACCGGCCGACCGGAGTCTAACTGAAAGCAAAGGCACCCCTGCGGCAGTCGGGGTTCCGACGCTCATGTTGAACAAGGTCGTATGGCCGAGCGGGCGGTTCGCTCGGTCGAAGGCATAAAGTAGCAATACTGCTAAGTCCACGGAGCACACTACTGGGATTCTCCCGAGCGGACTGACCGGCCGGAAGTGATGGAACTGCCGACCGGCCGGACGCTCGGCATTAAGTAAGAAGAGACAAAAGGACAAGGGAACATCTTCTGACAGCGGGTATATTCGACGAGCAGGCCATACGCAGGATCTTATGACAGAGGGTTCCGCTGTCCCATCAAAGACGTGCTCAGACTGTAGCAGTATGGTGTCAGGTAAGCTTTTCTAACAAGTTCATACTGAGGTATGGGCTGAGGACACGTATTAGCCTCGGTGTGTGTGCGTGAGCCCCTTCCCAGCTCTATATAAGGAGCCTCACACTTCGCCGGAGGTATGCATTCTCTGATATTCGGAGTCACTTCTTTGCTGCCCATTTGCCTGACTTGAGCGTCAGAGGGTCGTCGCCGGGAACCCCTTCCCGGCCTGACTTCTGTGCAGGTTCGCCGGAGCGCCGTACGACCGGCCGGAGATCTACGTCAGCAACGAGGAGAGCGCCACGTGCCCAGCATCCGTTGATTCAGTGATTCGGACAGGATCAATTTGGCGCCGTCTGTGGGAACGCTCCTGCATCCGATCGGAAGTAATGGACGAAGCTGGACGACCGCACTCGGTGATGCTCTCCACAGAGGAGCTCGACGCTTTGATCGAGACAAGAGCCGCTAAGCTTGTGGAACAGAGACAAAAGTCACAAGCCGAGCGGGTTGAACAGCAAGCAACATCAGCATCAGGGGGCCGAGCAGAAGCACCTCATGCCACGGTTCCATTTCATCGGGCCTTATTCCGCACGCCTCCTGAAGTCGCTGCAGTGAATCGTGATCGAGGATCTTCGTCAGATGAAATACCAATACGGGACAACAGAAAAGGCAAGGCACCCCGGGCGGACACCTCCCTCGAGCGGGTCAACCGTCAATTCTCAGAGGCCATCCTGCGGGACCCTCTGCTAAAGCACTATGTGCCCCCGGCGATCGGTGAATACAATGGAACCACCGACCCGGACGATCATTTGGGTAAGTTCGACAACACAGCTACCCTTCATCAATACACAGATGGAGTGAAGTGTCGGGTTTTCCTTACCACACTATCGGGATCGGCTCAACGGTGGTTTCGGAGACTGCCGGACGGATCTATCTCAAGTTTCAAAGACTTCCACACGACCTTCCTCCACCATTTTGCAAGCAGTCGGCGCTACCAGAAGACTAGCGTGAGCTTATTCGCCATCAAGCAAGAGTCCAGAGAGCCGCTCAGAGCTTATATCCAGCGATTCAACCGAGTGGCGATGGACATTCCAACGGCCACCTCCGAGACAATGATGAACGCATTTACGCAAGGCCTCGTGGACGGGGACTTCTTCCGCTCGCTCGTTCGAAAGCCGCCCCGAGACTACGATCATATGCTGCACCGGGCCAATGAATATATCAATGTGGAGGAAGCCCAGGCGGCCCGAAGGAAGGAAGCTCCAACCGAGCGTCCACCCCCTGCCGAGCGGAAGACGCACACTGCTCATCAGCCGCCCAGAGGACCGTGAGCTGAAGCAACCCGCCCCCAGCAACATGCAAGAGCCCACGCCATTCAAGAAGTGTCTGCCGAACGACCCAAACCTAAAGAGAGGGTATGGACCCCAATGTTCTGCTCATTCCACCAGACGGACACGCATAACACCAGAGATTGCCGAAGTCTTCCTCTAATCGCCCACCCCATTCCCCGGAGTGGCGGCCGTCGATCGCCATCATCCGACAGGCGACAGAGACCTCGTGAAGCCGATCGGACGATACCCGATTGGCGGCAGAGACAGACCCCCGAGCGGCATCATACTCCGAGACGTGAGGACAATCCCCGGAGGTCTAGGGAGCAGCCTAGGCCGTCCGCTCGGGAAGAAGAAAATAGAAGCAACACTTCCCGAGGCGAAATCAACATCATAGCTGGTGGGCCGACCGGAGGAGACTCTAATCGAGCAAGGAAGGCTAGCGTCAGGCAGCTCCAGATCCATGCGGTCGGCTGCAGCCAAGAAAGGGCGAGCGCACCCGAAATCAGTTTTGGGCCCAAGGACTTGGAGGGAGTCGAAGTGCCACATGATGACGCTCTCCTCATCAAAGCGGTAATACCCAACTATACTATTCACCGCGTTTTCATTGACACAGGAAGCTCGGTCAATATTATATTCAAAAAGGCCTTCGACCAATTGTAAATTGATCAAGCCGAGCTGCTGCCTATGACAACCCCCCTCTATGGGTTCACGGGAAATGAAGTTCTGCCGGGCGGACAGATCCGGCTGGCGATTTCGCTGGGAGAGGAGCCGCTCAGAAGGACGCGGACTGCAAACTTCGTCGTGGTGGACTCTTTGTCGGCATACAACGTAATATTGGGACGATCGACTCTCAGTGAATTCCGAGCGGCCGTCTCCACCTTCCACCAGAAGATCAAGTTCCCAGTCGAAGACAAAGTGGGAGAAGTACGAGGAGATCAACTGGCAGCTCGGCGATGCTATGTCGAGATGGTACGAGCAAAAACCAATTCTGCTCGGAAGGCACCCCGGATTGAGGTAAACGCCATAACTGAAAAACCTCCCTCTTTGGTGTATGAAGAAAAAGAGGAAGTACAGATCCATCCGACCTGATCGGAGGTCACCACATTCATTGCAGCCGATCTGGAGGCAGGCCAGAAAGAGGAAGTGGTCAAATGCCTCCAGAGAAACTGTGATGTCTTCGTCTGGTCGACGCATGAGCTACCCGGAATTTCACCGAGTGTAGCCCAGCATGAGCTCCACGTCCGACCGGACGCTCGGGCAGTGAAGCAAAGGAAGAGGGACTTCAGCGCCGAGGAAAATGCCATAATCTGAGCAGAGGTCGAAAATTTCCTGGAGGCCGGACACATACGCGAGGTTCAGTTCCCGAGCTGGCTGGCGAACATAGTACTAGTCTCCAAGCCGGGCAACAAGTGGAGAGTTTGCATCGATTTTCGGGATCTCAACAAAGCATGCCCAAAAGATTTTTATCCTTTACCCCGGATCGATCAACTGGTGGACTCCACAGCCAGCTGCGAGCTGATATGCATGCTCGACGCCTATCAGGGATAGCATCAAGTGCCGCTCGCTCGAGAAGATCAAGAGAAAGTTAGCTTCGTTACAGCCGACGACACGTACTGCTACAACGTGATGCCGTTCGGACTGAAGAACGCGAGAGCAACTTACCAACACTTGATGAACAAAGTGTTCAGGGAGCAGATCGGACGAAATTTGGAAGTATACGTCGATGACATTCTTATCAAGTCCGTCCGAGCGGCCGATCTCCTTAAAGACATGGAGGAAACTTTCCAAACGCTGAGGAAGTATGGAGTTAAGCTGAACCCTCAGAAATGTCTGTTCGGAGCAAAAGGCGGGTGTTTCTTGGGTTACATTGTAACCGAGCGGGGCATCGAGGCAAATCCAAACAAGGTGAAAGCATTACAAGATATGCCGCCCCCAAGAAATCTAAGGGAAGTGCAGCGCTTGACTGGTCGGATAACTGCTTTGTCCAGATTCATTTCCAAGACCGCCGACCGGAGCCTACCTTTTTTCAAAATCTTGCGCAAAGCCACTAAGTTTCACTGGGACGAAGAATGCGATCGGGCATTCGAAGGTCTGAAAACATACTTGAACTCTCTGCCTGTGCTAGCCAAGCCAGCTATGGGTGAGCCACTTTGTATCTATTTATCTTCAACTGAGCAAGCAGTCGGCTCAGCATTAGTAAGGGCGAGCGGAGAAGAACCCGTATATTTTCTAAGCCATATTTTAAAAGATGCTGAATCTCGCTATACTGGGCTCGAGAAGCTGGCTTTTGCTTTGGTCCTCGCCGCCCGGCGCCTCCGTCCCTATTTCTTGGTGCAAACTATCATCGTCCGGACAAATAGCCCGTTGGGGAGAGTGCTGTTGAATCCAGAAGCGTCCAGACGGCTCATCAATTGGACGACGGAGTTAAGCGAATTTGATATTTAATATCAACCTCGCTCGGTGATAAAGGCACAGTCCTTGGCAGATTTTATCACCGAAGTGCAAAGGCCAGAGCCCGAAGCTATGTGGAAATTATTTGTGGACGGATCGTCCACCCGGCTCGGTAGCGGGATTGGCGTGATATTGCTCTCTCCCCAAGAAGAAAAGATGCACTTATCCGTCCGGCTGGATTATAAAGCTACAAATAACGAAGCAGAGTATGAGGCCCTTATAGCCGGCTTACAAGCCGCCCAGGTGACGCTGCATTCAGATTCTCAATTGGCCGCTCAACAGCTCTCTGGTACTTTTGAGATTAACAACGCTCGGCTCAAACTTTACGCTGAAACCTTCGAGAAGCTCAAGGCCAACTTCAGAGAAGTAATTATCCAGAAGATACCCCGAGGGGAAAATCAGGCGGCAGATGAATTAGCCAAACTAGCAAGTTCAATAACGCCGGTAGTCATCCAGCAGCCAATTGAACAAGTCTCTTTGGTGGCACACGTCGATCGGATGGAGGGGCTCGTATTTCCAAGCGATTGGAGGTCGGCCATCATAGAATTTCTTCAGTCGAGGGCAACACCATCCGATCGAGAAGCAGCCCAGCAATTAAGAAGGAGAGCCGGTCGGTTCATGCTTATTGGAGACCAACTCTACAAGAAGGCTTTCTCCCGTCCGCTGTTGAAATGTGTAAGCTCAGAAGACGCGGCATACATCCTCCAAGAAGTGCATCAAGGATCGTGCGGAGGGCATCCGGGCAGATGATCGTTGGCTAAGAAGATCCTGCTGGCCGGGTATTTCTGGCCAACTTTGCAAGCAGACGCCGCTCGGACCTTCGCGACGTGCCTTTCCTGCCAGAAGTATCACAACTTCTCCCACCGATCGGCGGAGGAAATGAAAGCAGCTACCGTATCCTGTCCGTTCGACCAGTGGGGAATGGATATTGTGGGCCCATTTCCTATGGCGACCGGTCAACGAAAGTTTCTACTGGTGGCTGTCGATTATTTTTCCAAATGGGTGGAGGCCGAGCCATTGGCTAGGATCACCGAGCCGATGGTCAAAAAGTTTATATGACAACATATCATCTGCCGGTTCGGCATCCCCCGTCGACTTGTTTCCGACAACGGGCGGCAGTTCGCGGGAAAGTTGCTCGAAGATTGGTGCAAAAGCTACGGCATCGAGCAACACTTCACGTCCGTGGCGTACCCCCAAAGCAATGGTCAAGCCGAAGTAGCCAATCAGGAAATTCTCCGCATTCTGCGCGCTCGGCTTGACCATTTGGGAGGAAGCTGGGTGGATGAAGTGTCGAGCGTCCTATGGGCCATCCGAACGACTCCGAAGGAGGGCACGGGCGTGACACCATTCCACTTAGTGTATGGGGGGAAGCAGTGATTCCAGTTGAAGTGGGCGTCGAGTCCGTCCGGATCCAGAATTATGATGATGACAACGCCGAGCGGAGGAACATGGAGCTAGATTTGGTTGACAAGGAGCGGGCCAAGGCGTCCATCCGGCTGATGGCGTACCGGCAGAGAATGAAGCAGAATTACAACCGGCGCGTGATCCCTAGAGCATTCCAAGTTGGCGACCTTGTCTGGAAGAAAGTAAAGCCGGTCGGCGACGTCGGAAAGCTGGAGGCTCCTTGGGTGGGCCCCTTTAAAGTCATCGAAAAGCTCCGCTCGTGTGGTTATTATTTAGAGGATGAAGACGGGCAGCAGTTAGATAAACCATGGAGCGCGAATCATCTTCAGCCGTACCGAGCTGGGTGAGAGGTGCGCTGATATAATTTTATATATGTTTTGGTCGCCTATGTCCCTGTAGTGCAGGAAGCAGAAATGATAAAAGGATGGCAAATAGCTTCGCCGAACAGCAGTGTCAAAATTAGCCTTAAAGGCATTCGAGCTCCGACGTTAAAAATCGAGAGACGAGCCGGCGTCTAAAAACCCTCTGAGTGGAAGACCGTCGAGCTCCGACGTTAAAAATCGAGAGACGGGCCGGCGTCTATAAACCCTCCGAGCGGAAGACCGTCGAGCTCCGACATTAAAAATTGAGAGACGAGCCGGCGTCTATAAACCCTCCGAGCGGAAGTCTGTCGAGCTCCGACGTTAAAAATCGAGAGACGAGCCGGTGTCTATAAACCCTCCGAGCGGAAGACCGTCGAGCTCCGACGTTAAAATCGAGAGGGCCGCGCCTATAAACCCTCCGAGAGGACGAGCGCCGACGGTAAAAATCGAGAGACGGGCCGGCGCCTATAAACCCTCCGAGCGGAAGACCGCCGAGCTCCGACGTTAAAATCGAGAGACGGCCGGTGCCTATAAACCCTCCGAGCGGAAGACCATCGAGCCCGACGTTAAAATCGAGAGACGGGCGCGCCTATAAATCATCCGAGCGGAAGACTGTCGAGCTCCGACGTTAAAAATCGAGAGACGAGCCGGCGTCTATAAACCCTCCGAGCGGAAGACCGTCGAGCTCCGACGTTAAAAATCGAGAGACGAGCCGACGTTTATAAACCCTCCGAGCGGAAGACCGTCGAGCTCCGACGTTAATCAAGAGACGAGCCGGCGTCTATAAACCCTCCGAGCGGAAGACCGTCGAGCTCCGACGTTAAAAATCGAGAGACGAGCCGGCGTCTATAAACCCTCCGAGCGGAAGACCGTCGAGCTCCGACGTTAAAAATCGAGAGACAGGCCGACGTCTATAAACCCTCCAAGCGGAAGATCATCGAGCTCCGACGTTAAAAATCGAGATACGGGCCGGTGTCTATAAACCCTCCGAGAGGAAGACCGTCGAGCTCCGACGTTAAAAATCGAGAGACGTGCCGATGTCTATAAACCCTCTGAGCGGAAGACCGTCGAGCTCCGACGTTAAAAATCGAGAGACGAGCCGACGTCTATAAACCCTCCGAGCGAAAGACCGTCGAGCTCCGACGTTAAAAATCGAGAGACGGGCCGGCGTCTATAAACCCTCCGAGCGGAAGACCATCGAGCTCCGACGTTAAAAATCAAGAGACGAGCCGACGTCTATAAACCCTCCGAGAGGAAGACCGTCGAGCTCCGACGTTAAAAATCGAGAGACGGGCCGGCGTTTATAAACCCTCCGAGCGGAAGACCGTCGAGCTCCGACGTTAAAAATCGAGAGACGGGCCGACGTCTATAAACCCTCCGAGCGGAAGACCATCGAGCTCCGACGTTAAAAATCAAGAGACTAGCCGACGTCTATAAACCCTCCGAGCGGAAGACCGTCGAGCTCCGACGTTAAAAATCGAGAGACGGGCCGGCGTCTATAAACCCTCCGAGCGGAAGACCGTCGAGCTCCGACGTTAAAAATCGAGAGACGGGCCGGCGTCTATAAACCCTCCGAGCGGAAGACCGTCGAGCTCCGACGTTAAAAATCGAGAGACGAGCCGGCGTCTATAAACCCTCCGAGCGGAAGAAGACATAAAGAGGGACTTTGTAAGTCAATTTGGCCGATCGGTCGACTAATCAAAAGCACTTGGTAAATGTCCGGCAGAAATCCCGTTTGCAAAACAGGACATATTCGCCCGAGCGGCAAAGCTACGCAAAGTACTTCGTAAAAATACTTTTCGATCATGAGAGGTGTGATAGAAGGCGAGCGGACAACACACATATTAACTAGCAAAAGGACAACAAACGAAAGGATAGCATATTAAAGAGACTGTGGCCGAGTGGCCAAATTACAAAAAAGGAGTGTCTTTGACCGAGCGGCCGAATTACATGTAAAACTTCTACTCTAGGTAATCATAGAGGTCCTTCGGGATGTTGTCGAGAAGAGCCACTTGATCTGCGGCCGGGATGACGGCGGACTCGGGAAGTTTCCCCTTGGACTTCAAGTATGTGGTGGTGGCGGCCATGGCAAGGTCAAACGCAGTATACATCCGCTCGCAAACCTTCTCCGAAAATTCGGGCGAGCGGATATAATTCTGTCTTAGGGCAGCGACCCGGCTCGACTCGGCTTCCTGATATTCTTTGAAGGCCGCTTGGGAGGCGGCTAGGGACTCCTGTAGAGTTTGCAGTTCGTCCTTATGCTTCTTTGCATCGGCCGAGCGGATCGCCTTCTCTCCATCAAGTTGGTCCGTCAGCTCTTTAACTTTCTGCTCCAAGCCCCGAGCCTCTACATTCTTTTTCTCTAGATCGGAGATGGCCGTGTTCTTCTGCTCGGTCGCCAGGCTTATCTTGCGATCCAGTGATTTGTTTACGCGATCGAGTTCGGCCAGATTGTGAGCCTGGTCGACCGTTTTCTTCCGTTCGGCCTCCAAAAGATTTTGAGTCTTTTTGAGCTCCCTCTGCAGCTCAGCATAGGATGGGCCTTGGGAAGGAGCGCCGCCCGAACTCCGCAGCCTTTTGAGCTCCTCGTCCACCATGGCGAGCCGATTGGAGACAACAATCTCCTCCACCCATCTCTGGCACAAACAGAAATTATTAAGGGCCGATCGGAAAGAATGCATAAAAAACTTTAGGAAATAAATGCACTTACCCCAGTGGCCTGCTGCATGTGGCTATTGGCCAAGTTGCTGAGTGGATCATCGCCACACGCGCCCGGGCGTCAGCCCACATTTCGGCTAAAGGCCCCTTCAAGGTGATCGTGTGCTCGGGCGCGGTAGGACGATTGGCTTCTGGCATTAATTCCTCGGTGGGGAGATGCAATGAGACCCGGACGGTGCGGCGCCGACTGGGGGTCGTCTGGGTGGAAGCCGGAGAAGGATCAGAAGCCGGCATAGAGTACTGGGACAAAATGGTTGAACGCTGGACTTGGCGGGGAGCAGGTGGACGGATGCTGACTGGAACGGCCTCCAGAGGGTCCGCAGACGTGCCAAGTTGGGAGGGAGTCCGATCGGACGAAATCGCCTCGACCTCCGGAGCTTTTCCACGAGCGACTTCGGTGGCCCGTTCGGATGGTTGGATGGCAGATGTGGCCGACCGAAGGGGCGTCTCCACTCGGCGCCTCTTTTGTCGAAGAGGCCGCTCTTCTTCTGGAGCAGAGCCTTCCTCCCGGACGGAAGGCTCTTGGCTAACAGTTGCTCCCGCCGTTTGTTCTGGGAGAGAAGCCTGAGCGACCGACTCCCCAGCATTAGTCCCGCTCTCCTCCTCATTAGAGCCGATCGGATGGATGCCGAGCGTCTCCATTTCTTTGGTCGCCGCGGCTTTGAGCGTCGCCGCCTTCCTCTTCAGAATACCGGCCATGACCGACTCCATCACAATATTCGCTGCAAAGGAAAAAGGAAAAAATCAGTTAGCAAGCAAGGCAAATGCACAAGTAAAATTCTTACCGAAGTCGCTCGGGAGTGGGGTTCTGATCGGGCTCAAGCCGAATATGTACATAACCCCTTATGGAAGGAATTTGTTGATGTTGATTTTCAGACCGACTAACATGTTGGCGGCGTGAAGATAGTCCGGCCGGGTCTTGAACTTTTTGAGCTTTGGTGAAGTTGGTGGTCCGATCTGCCACTTCGTTAGGAAGGGGGCCCGCTCGGACATACGAATGTAGAAGTAGAATTCCTTCCAATGCTTATTGGAAGAAGGAAGTTTATTGAAGAAAACCAAACCGGGCCGAGCCTGGAACATATATGTGCCCAGCTCGGACTGTTTAGGGTAATAAAAATAATAGAAAGCCTTCGGTCGGAGGGGGATGTGGTGGATTTTGAACAGGACAACAACACCGCATAGGAGGCGGAAAGTATTGGGAACTAGGCTTCCGAGTGGAACGCCGAAAAAATTGCAGACGTCAATGATGAAGGTATGAATTGGAAACCGCAGACCGGCTGTGAACTGGTCGCGAAAAATGTAAAAAGCTCCGCGCGACGGTTTGTGTGGCCGAGCGGAAGGAGTGGGTAAGATAAGTTCGAGGTCTGAAGGAATCTCAAAATTATCTATCAAAATATCGACTTCGCGCCGATCGAAGCGAGACTCCATGGTAGTATACCATGGGCCTAGGGTTTGGTCTTGAGGTTGGAAAGAGCTAGCCATTGTCCGAGCGGAAATCAAAAAAGACGATAAAAGGAAGAAGACGGCAACGAAACAGTACCCCCAAGGATGAAAACTTGGGAAAGAAGCGCAAAGAAAATGTTAGAACTAAAGAGAGAAGGAAGAGGAACCTTACGACGAAGAGGAAGATCGAGGAGAGAGCATCGGAGATCGCCGGAAACAGAAGCGCGAGATCGCCAGGAGTCTGGAGCGCAAGAAGAAGCAGTGAACTCGCACAGACGCAAATGCGGCGAAGAGAGGAGAAAGCGAAGATTTTATAGGGCGGAGCCCGAGCGGCCTCCACCGTTGGATCCATGTCGCGAGAATCGGAGCGTGCATCGGGCCCTTGATTTCGAACCGCCTCGGTCTCGTCGCCTGCGACGCCGCCGCCGTACGCTGACGGCAGCAATGCCACGTGGCATTCCGCCACAGGGGAGCATTTAATAAGCGCCTTATCGAGGCACAGGGCGCGTGCTTGGCCTTAATGACGGAGATTGGTGCAACTTCCGAGGAGATCAGAGGGAGGGTGACGTTGACTGGTGTTTTGGCTACCCCCTTTGATTCTGAGCGGATGGTAGCTGAAGGACGCCGTTCGGCTAAACTGATGGTCCAGTCAGTCGGACTAATCACCTCCTTCGACTAGACTTGAAGGGGAGGCAAGTGATCCGGCGGTAAGAACAGAGGACCCCCTTTCCGAGAAGTCAACGCCACGTGGAGGTCAAAAGGTTAAAAGGATTATCGGAGAAGGGTGGGCCGACCGGCCTGAACCGACCGGACGACCAGAAAAGGGTTGGACCAACCGGCCGACCGGAGTCTAACTGAAAGCAAAGGCACCCCTGCGGTAGTCGGGGTTCCGACGCTCATGTTGAACAAGGTTGTATGGCCGAGCGGGCGGTTCGCTCGGCCGAAGGCATAAAGTAGCAATACTGCTAAGTCCACGGAGCACACTATTGGGATTCTCCCGAGCGGACTGACCGGCCGGAAGTGATGGAACTGCCGACCAGCCGGACGCTCGGCATGAAGTAAGAAGAGACAAAAGGACAAGGGAACATCTTCTGACAGCGGGTATATTCGACGAGCAGGCCATACGCAGGATCTTATGACAGAGGGTTCTGCTGTCCCATCAAAGACGTGCTCGGACTGTAGCAGTATGGTGTCAGGTAAGCTTTTCTGACAAGTCCATACTGAGGTATGGGCTAAGGACACGTATTAGCCTCGGTGTGTGTGCGTGAGCCCCTTCCTAGCTCTATACAAGGAGCCTCACATTTCGCCGGAGATATGCATTCTCTGATATTCGGAGTCACTTCTTTGCTGCCCACTTGCCTGACTTGAGCGTCGGAGGGTCGTCGCCGGGAACCCCTTCCCGGCCCGACTTCTGTGCAGGTTCGCCGGAGCGCCGTACGACCGGCCGGAGATCTACGTCAGCAACGAGGAGAGCGTCACGTGCCCAGCGTCCGTTGATTTAGCGATTCGGACAGGATCATAAGCTATCCCAAGTTAAGTTAGGGCAATAACAAAAATAAATAAATAAATAATAATAATAATAATAATAATAATGTAATCAAATTGGTAATTTGATAATGTGTAAAAAATTAAATAAGTTGCATTACCCTCCCCTAGACTTAATCTTCACTTCTCTCCCTTTGATCACATTAAAATGAGGTAAACTATGCAAAAGTCTAAGGAATAAAATCAAGAAGTTTTTAAAAAAATGGTTTAAGTTCTAAAAAATGTGAGAGTTTTAAGCTTAAAAAATTTTACTTTTGTATTTGGATAACTAATTCGAAGAAAAAAAATGAAAAATTATTTAGATAAAGTTTCACAAAAAAATAAATTTGCTAAAAATAATTCTGTGAGATAATTTTTTTAAAAAAATGAAAATAAATTTTACATATAAGTGAAAAAAAATTATCAGAAAAATTAAGTTTTGAATAAGTTCTAACAGAAATTTTGACAAACAATTTAAAGATTAGTTAATTAAATGCTTCACAGTTAGTTAATTAAATATTTTATTTCAGTAATTGGATTTTAGCCTGTGGCGAGGCACATGCCTTCTTGATTATTGGAACAACAACCACTTTTAGACAAAGTCTTTTAAAGAAATTAAATATTTAATTTTCTCTCTAAAAGCCCTAGGTAAAAAAAAATCAATCTAAACATGGTTTTGGAACCCAAAATAGATTCCTTCCTACATAATTAATCAAAAATTTCATAGGAATATATTTTTATGATATTTTCCTAATTTGACCATTATGGTACTTAAAATACCAATTTAATCCATTGTATTTTCTAACATGTAGAATATGTGAGCATGCATGATTTTTTAAATTTTCTATTTCCTTTTTTAATTTTTAATTTTTAATTTTTAATTTCAATTTTTACTTTGTCGAAATATTCTAATCGACAAGAACTAGCTAAGGTTGATTTTAATTCCTTATTTTTTTCTAACTTATAGCAATTTTCCGATAATATCTTTACAAACTGAAATAACTTATTTTTACTAGTTGCTTTCTTCCGATGTCGCTCCCCCTTCATCGATGCTCATTTCGGACAAGCTTGCTTCATCTTCATCTTCTTGGTGACTTGTCACTAGCGCAAGTCCAACAATTGCTTCGATCTCTGATTCGGATGACGTTTCGTCCCACATCACCTTTAGAGTTTTATATTTGTTTTGGGTTGCCTTCTTGTTCTTTTTCTTATCCTTATCCTTGCTCTTCAATTTTGGGCAGTTATCTTTCACATGCCCTTCTTCATTATAGTGGTAGCATCTTACTTTTCTTTTTCTTTTTGTACCCTTCATTTGAATAAATCTTTTAGATTTAAATAATTTTTTAAATCTACTTACCATGAATGTCATTTCATCGTCATCGAGAGAAAATTCAGAATCTCGTTTGTCCATCTTTGCCTTTAAGGCAATGTTGTTCTTTGACTCCTTCTTCAGATCTGCATATCTCATTTCATGGACTTCAAATGTTGAAAATATTTCTTCTAAAGTACTTGATTCTAGATCATTAGATATATAATAAGCATCTACTAATGATGGTCATTCAGTAGTCCTAGGAAATGTGTTAACTGTGTACCTTAGCGAATCTTGGTTGCTTACCTTTTTCCCGAGATTCGTGAGTTCGGTGATGAGTTTCTTTATTCTTGAGTGAAGGTGTGCAACGATTTCTCCTTCTTATAAGTTGATGTTGTTGATCTAGTTCCTAAGTAGATCCCGTCTCGCGAGTTTTACCTCCGAGGTCCCTTCGTGTAGTTCCAGAAATTTCTCCTAGAGCTCCTTGGCTGACTCGTAGGCTCTGATCCAGTTGACTTCTTGAGGTGGTAAAATGCTAAGAAGGTGAAACTCTGCTTTGCCGTTTGCCACGAAGTCGGCTTGCTCCTTCTTCGTCCATTGATATTCTTCTTTACCCTCAGATGCTACAAAACTGAATTTCATTATTAAAAGTAAATCAAAATCTGTCTTAAAGAATACCTCCATCTTTTTCTTTCAGTTCACGAATTCTCGCTCGAACTTCGGTGGGTAGATGCTCGGTCTGGCCATCTCGTGTGCTTCATTCGATGATTAGTAATCCTGAAGCGAACCTAGTTCTGATACCACTTGTAGGACCATTGGCGGCCGGCTAGAGGGGGTGAATAGCCCTGCAAAAGAAATCGAACCTTCCTCGAACTTTATAGCTTTATAAGAATCAACACTTGTATAAAAAAAATAAGAGACTAAATAAAGAAAGGAAGAGACACAAAAGGTTTACTTGATTACAACCGGAGAGGTTGTTAATATACGGAAGATGAAAAGCTCACTAATGTCTCCTTTAGATGGAGAAACCTCTTACATCAGTTGAAACACTTAATTAAAGAACAAGACTGAAAAAAATCAATTATAAGTATTGTTCTGAACCATTAGTACCAAGGTTGTATTTATAGACCTGGTCGGGGCACCTAGAAGGGTTCCAAGCGCCTTTAAAGGGATAAAACTTTATCCCCGTCACAACGCAACTTGAGACGTTGCGTTTGGATAAAATTTGGTTCAGGGCGCTCGGACCAGAAAGTCAACTTCCAGTTGACTTTTTGGTCTAAGTCTTCCGCTCCGATTCCGCTCACATTGGTCCGAGTCTTCCGCTCCGGCTCCGCTCGCTTGGGTGATCTCAGCCATTCGGAATAGGGCTTACTTGAACCCAACTTTCGGCCCTTGAGTAGTCTTCCGCTCCGGCTTCTCGTCCCTCGAAAACGTCGCGCGCCTCCTTCTCGTCCGCCAGCATACTCTTCCGTAGGACCTCGTTCCTCGGACGCACCGAGCCCGTTGGGTCTCTCCCGTGCTGTCCTTCTCGCTAGCTACATCTTTTGCTCGACTTTCTGTACTCCTAAGTTCCTACACACTTAGACACAGGGGTTAAATACCAATAGTGTTGGGATCTTAGATGGCTAGAGGGGGGTGAATAGCCTCTTTGAAAAACACTAAACAGAAATTTCTTCAAGAACTTTGTTAGCACAGCACAGCGGAAGTAGAAAAACTAAAATGAAAGAAAACAAACACACAGCAGACACAAGGATATACGAGGTTCGGGGATAACTTGCCCCTACTCCTCGGCGTGTCCGTAAGGAGGACGACTCCTTGATCTTTCGGTAGATCACACCCCGGACAAGATCCGGCTAAAGATGTCTCCTTCTCGGTGGAGCAACCTCTCAACAAGGTCTCAGATGATTATAGATTTAAGCACAAGACTTACAGTGGCTGAGAAAAATATTAAGATGAGCTTACAGCCACGCGGAGAAGAGAACAGAGCAGAGAGCGCACAATCAACCTTCTCAGCAAAGAGCTCACAGCTTCACCAACTTGCTTTCTCGAAGGCTTGATCACAAAAGACAGAGAATTCAGAATCCCCTTTCTGAACTCCTCTTCTTCCTTCTTATGTCTCTCTGCTTCACTGGCTCGAATCACCGCCGTCTGTAGAATCGCTGCTGCCAGCCAGGCGTAGCCAATCACACCTCCTCCTCTTCTGATTCTCTGAACCCATGCCAATGGAAATCACTGGCGTCTCTGGATACGAACCAATTGTTGGTGCGGTTAGCACTAACGGTCTAACTCAGGTTTTGATGAATGACAAATCAGGTTAAGTTAGGTGTGTTGTTGTCTGACACCTTTATCAAGTGTGCAGGAAAAGTCCAGCTAGGTCGACGGGCTGACCGGATAGCTGGCGAGAAGTCCATCTAGGTCGACGGGCTGACCGGATAGCTGGCGAGAAGTCCAAGCGGGTCGACGGGCTGACCGGACGCTTGGCGAGAAGTCCAGACGGGTCGACGGGCCGACGGGCGGTAAGTGAGGTAAGTCCGGAGGGGAGTGATCATGAGGACGCGCTCGGTAGGGAACATTAGGCGTCGATCCGCTTAGATCCATTTCGGATGTCTAAGTCGAGATCGTGACTAGATTTCTCGGAAGACGGAATCTAAGTCATACTTGCTCATCTATAAACCTATAACATTCTTTTCTGCAGGTACATTTGCCTCGGACTAACCTTTTCTTGCAGGAGAAGGACTTTCTGGAGAAGAGGGGCCCGGAGGATCCGGCGCCCGGAAGGCAAATTTCATCCAGCCGAGTCGCCGCCACGTGGAGCATCATGGTTTGTGCAGCTACGTCACATTCCAGGCGCCCGGAAGGGATTCAGGCGCCGGAAAGATATAAAAGAAGCCCCTGGCAGGAGCTTCAGAATCAATCATCAACTGAGAACTTTCGACTGCTGGTCCCACTGCTCTACGTTCCTGCGACGCTAACAAAGCTCCGACAAAGTGCTTCTTCGTTTTTGGTTAATTTTCTTGTCGGTATTACTTTGTTTCATTAAGCATTTCCTGTATTCATTCTGTAATTATATTCGAATTGCTAGTGATTGCCCAACGAAAGTGGTCAAGGACCACGGGCCTTCGAGTAGGAGTCGTCACAGGCTCCGAACGAAGTAAAAAACAACTGTGTCTACTTTACTTTTCCGCTGCGCTAATACTCTATATTTTCGAATCGATATTCACCCCCCCCTCTATCGAACCTATCGGTCTTACAAGTGGTATCAGAGCGGGTACCGCTCTGATTTGGTGCAACCACCAATCAGACAGGGGGTGAAATATTTTTTAATTCCAAACTGATATTATTATCTTTTTGGAAGATTTTTTTCGTTACACTTAGAGTTTCTATTTTTTTACCGCACTGCTAATCCAAGACGAAGTCTTGGAATTTTTTTCTAGTTAATTTAGTGTGTGCAGGATAAGATGTCTCAACAAGAAGGCTTCAGCACAGTTCGTCCTCCCCTATTCAACGGGGATGATTTTTCGTACTGGAAGAGAAGAATGGAGGTCTACATGAAGACAGACTACGACCAATGGATGAGCGTCACAAAGGCTTATAAAATTCCAGTAGACAACTCCGGGAAAATAATAGACCCTGAAGAATGGACAAATGATTTAAAGAAAAAGGCATCAATGGAGAACAAAGCCATCAACACTCTACACTGCGGACTAACACGAGAAGAACTGAACCAGGTCGGACCGCATGAAAACGCTAAGGAGCTCTGGGATAAACTGATCGAGCTGCACGAAGGAACAAGCGACGCGAAGGTAACAAAAAGAGATTTGCTGTTAAATAAAATTTTTAATATAAAAATGCAGGAAGGAGAAACGGCAAGTCAGCTCCACGCGAGAATCAAAGATATCCTCAACGGTCTCCACGCGATAGGACACCAAATGGAGAACCGAGACTTAATAAGGTACGCGTTAAATGCTTTTCCGCGAAATAATTTGTGGGCATCAATTGTAGATGCTTACAAAATTTCAAATGATCTATCTAAATTAAAATTGGATGAACTCTTTTGTGAATTAGAACTTCATGAGCAAACTAACGCCGGGGTCGAGAAAGGTGTAGCTTTAATTGCAGGTTCCTCTAAAGAAAAGAAGAACAAGCCCGAATCTGAAGAAGATTCCGATCAAGACTCTGAGGACGAAGAACACTTGGTGAACCTGGTAAGGAAGATGTTCACCAGGAAAAAAAAGCAGGATCTTCAGAAGATCAGTTCGCCAGCCGACTCAAGAAATGTCACATGTTTCGGGTGTAACAAAAAGGGGCACTACAAGAACGAATGCCCAAGATTGAAACTTGACAAACCAAAGTCAACAAAGAAGAAAGCCCTCAAAGCAACATGGGACGATTCCTCCTCAGACGAATCGGAGGGAGAAAGGCAAAAACACCAAAGTCACCTCGCGCTGATGGCTCGCGAAGCTGAAACGGAAGACGAATCAGAGGAATCGGAAGACGGGTCCGAACCCGAATCGAGCCACGAGTCCGCACTCGTTTCCGAAGGTTCCGAAGAGGTATACCGAAACTTAAATCATAAATTCTTTAGAATTATCTCGTGTTTAAATAAAAAATTAGTTAAATTGGAAAATGAAAATAAATCGCTTCTTGAGGAAAATCAAACCTCAAGGAACAATTAAAAAATTCGAATCCAACTCAGGACCGAACACTTGAGGAGGAGAATATATCATTAAAAAGTGAAATTGATAAGTTAAAAGAATTGTTGGAAAAATTCACAACAAGATCTAAAAATTTAGATTTAATTCTAAATAACCAAAAGGCATGCTATAATAAAACCGGACTTGGATATAAGTCAAAATCAAACAAAACCTTTAAATCATTATTAACCCAACACAAAGCAACTAAACAAGCTTGGGTTCCGAAAGCGTGCTTAACCACGCAAGTAGGACTTAATCAATTCTATATACCTAAAGATAAAATACATTATATAAACTTGAATAAATCAGATCAAAAACTAAAAAATAAATTTAACTTAAAATCAAAATTCAAAACTCAACAAAATTTAGACTATCACCAAGTTGATTATAACTATAAAAATAATCGACACAAACCCAAAATCTAAATTAATGGCCAATAATTCAGGGGGAGGCTCCAGAATAGCTGGTAGAGCCGTCAATTTGGGTTGGGCCCGTCGGGTTGGCCCGCCCCGCCAAACAATTTAAGCGGGTTGGGTTAGAATTTTATCAACGCAAGTCCGCCATGGGCCGACCCGCCTAGGCCCGCGACCCGCACGGGTCGGCCCGCTCGGGCTTGGGTTGGCCCGCGGGTTAAAAAACACATGTAAACTAAGTTTTAGGCCAATTTATTATCTTTCTTTGTTATAATTTTGAAATAAAAATAGTACTTTTCATCCAACATAAGTACTCATTTGTGTTCATTTATATTTAAAATACAAGTTTATGTATACATTTAATTATAGAAAACTTTTTCGAAGTCAAATGTTGAAGATATGAAATATTTTTTAATTTTTTAAAAAAATTTTGATGGGCCCGCGGGTTGGCCCGCCAAACCCGCAACCCGCCTTAGAATGGGTTGGGTTGGAAATTTCCCAACCCGCCAAATTGGCGGGTTGGCCCGCCTCGCCCCGCCAAATTGTTAGCCCGCCACGGGCCGACCCGCCCCGCCATGGGTTGGCCCGTCTGACAGCTCTAATAGCTGGCACCTCCAAAACTAACTAACCCGACAGGGTAATCAGGATTAGTTAAAAAGAGACCGAGGTTAACCTGACTCATGGTACTGGTGAAGTTTTTGGATGATAGTACGTTAGGGAAGCTTGGGCATCGCATGTCTAGAAAGATATGGCTTCGATCTGGTGCATTTGGCCAAGTGGAACTGACCGAAGCTACCCTTAAACGAATCCTAACCAGTTAGACCAAGATTTAGTACTAAGTTCCGTGGATAGGACTATTCGGAAAACTTCGAAAGGTTGGTTACTTCTAATGATGTCCCTGTGACTCACCAAGCTTAGAAGTTTATCCGAAGAATGCCTATTTGTGGAAACCAAAACTAAATCTGAATCTAACACAAGTTAAACCAAAAGTCTGTAATCAAACCAATTTCATCTCACAAAATCATAGGATTACCTGATTGATAATATAGATCGGGTGAGATGAATAAGGCTTAACTTAATTTTAAATTTTCAAAAATTTTAATTTTAAACTTAAAAATTATTTTCAAAAATTTTAATTTTAAACTTAAAAATTATTTTCAAAATTTTAAACTTAAAAATTATTTTCAAAATTTTAAACTTAAAAATTATTTTCAAAATTTTAAACTTAAAAATTATTTTCAAAATTTTAAACTTAAAAATTATTTTCAAAAATTTTAATTTTAAAACTTAAATCAATTTCTTAAGTAATGATTGATTAAAAAATTGATAAACTAAGACTAACATAAATCCTATGTGTTGTAGGAAACCAAGTGGATTTTGGACAGTGGTTGCTCCAAACATATGACTGGAGATCACACCAAGTTCACTCAATTAACCTACAAAAGCCTAGGAACAGTTGCCTTTGGGAACAACGGTAAACTCAAGGTAATTGGTATAGGTAATATTGAATTAAACATAGATTTCATAATTTCAAATGTTCTACTTGTTGAAAATTTTAAATACAATCTTCTGAGTATAAGTCAATTGTGTGACACTAGGTATAAGGTAAAATTTCTATCCACAGAATGTTTGATCAAACATCTAGATAATCCAACTATAAGCCTAAAAGGCTTTAGAAAAGACAATATCTATGCCATCAACTTAACCACTTCTTCAGTCAAGTGTTATTTAACGCAAAAAGAAGAAACCTGGTTATGGCACAGAAGAATGTCACACACCCATTTCAGAAACATAAGTAAATTAAATGGTCTAGTTAGAGGCTTACCAAAATTACCTAACTTAGATTCAACAATATGTAATGCTTGTCAACAAGGCAAACAAACAAAATCTACCCACAAACCAATTAATGAATCCCAAACCAACTCAGTCCTAGAACTTTTACACTTAGATTTATTTGACTCCCACGGGGTCAAATCAATAAATGGAAGTCTGTACTGTTTAGTTATAATAGATGACTATTCTAGGTTCACTTGGGTCAAATTCTTAAAAAATAAAGATGAAACCTTTGAAATTTTTACGAATTTCTGCAAACAAATTGAAAATGAAAAAGGCATAAAAATTAAAAGAATCAGAAGTGATAATGGAGGAGAATTTAAAAATCATAATTTTGATAAATTTTGCCTTGAAAATGGCTACCATCATGAATTTTCTTGCCCTAAAACTCCCCAACAAAACGGAATTGTAGAAAGGAAAAATAGAACCTTACTTGAAGCATCTAGAACTATGCTAAATGAATACAACTTACCTAAATATTTTTGGGCAGAAGCTGTTAGTACAGCCTGCTATGTACAAAACCGAACAACACTAAACAAAAACCACAATAAAACATTTTTTGAAATATTTTACAACAAGCAACCTAATATAAAATACTTTAAGGTATTTGGTTGCCCAGCCTTTATCCTAAAAACTAGAGAACACTTAGGCAAATTCACTTCCAAAATAGAGAATGGAATTTTTCTAGGTTACTCTCTGAATAGCAGAGGCTACAGAATTTATAATAAAGTCACTTTAAGAATTGAAGAAACCACCAATGTAAAATTCAAAGAATCCAATCAAAACCAAGAACAAGCCCAACCTCAACCAGTTGACTCTGTTCACGAACATATCAATTCTGAGGGAACAAACCAAACCCAAAATAATGAAGAAGAAGAACACCTACAAGAAAGTCAACCTCCTAGAACCATAAGAGTCAACCCAAACCATGCTACTAATCAAATAATTGGTGACCCAGACCTGAGGGTTCAAACTAGGTCATCTTTCAGAAACCTAAGTCAAATCTCGTTAATCTCAAATATTGAACCCAAAACTGTAGCTGAATCTCTACTTGACCCAGACTGGGTCATAGCTATGCAAGAAGAATTAGCTCAATTTGAGCGCAATGAAGTTTGGGACCTAGTACCTCAACCTACCGATAAGAAAATAATAGAAACCAAATGGGTATTTCGAAACAAATTAAGTGAAACTGGAGAAATTACTAGGAACAAGGCCAGGTTAGTTGCCAAAGGGTTCAGTCAAGTTGAAGGACTTGACTACGATGAAACTTATGCCCCGGTAGCTAGACTAGAGTCCATTAGAATGTTACTAAGCTATGCAGCCCATAAAGGATTCAAACTATACCAAATGGATGTCAAGTCTGCCTTTCTTAATGGATTGATAAAAGAAGAAGTGTATGTAGGTCAGCCGCCAGGTTTTGAAAGCCTAGAACACCCTGATTATGTCTACAAATTAAAAAAGGCATTATATGGACTTAAACAGGCACCTAGGGCATGGTATGAAAGACTAACCTCTTACTTAACCTCTAAAGGGTTCAATCAAGGTCAAATTGACCCAACACTATTTGTGAAATCAATAAAAGAAGATATTTTTATAGCTCAAATTTATGTAGATGATATCATCTTTGGTTCAACCAACTCAGAATTTTTAAACGAATTTACAAACCTAATGGAACACGAATTCGAAATGAGTCTGGTAGGAAAATTAACTTATTTTCTAGGGTTACAAGTCAAACAAACAAATGAAGGAAATTATATTTATCAACAAAAATATACTAAGGAGTTACTTAGAAAATTTGGAATGGAAAATACTAAAGAAATAAAAACACCTATGGCCGTAAACACAATCCTAGATGATGATCCTAATGGAAAATCAGTAGACTTAAAACATTATCGGAGCGCGATAGGTAGTCTACTTTACTTAACTGCAAGCCGACCTGACATTTTATTTGCAGTTAGTATGTGAAACCTGTGCTAAAGAATCTCATTTGACTCAAGTCAAAAGAATCTTTAGATACCTCAAGGGAACCACAAATGTAGGTATTTGGTATCCTAGGACCAACAACTTTGAATTAATAGGATATTCTGATTCAGATTATGCCGGATGCAAATTAGACCGCAAAAGCACAAGTGGTGGATGCCAACTACTTGGTCCATCCCTTGTCAGCTGGTTTAGTAGAAAGCAACACTGTGTTGCACTATCTACAACTGAGTCAGAATACATAGCTATAGGCGAGTGTGTTGCACAAATATTATGGATGATGCATACTCTAAAAGATTTCAACTTAAATATCACAAATGTAAAAGTATTAATTGATAATATAAGTTCGATTAACTTAACCAAGAATCCTGTGCATCATTCAAGAACCAAACATATTGAAGTTAGGCATCACTTCATCAGGGATCATGTTAATAAAGGTGATATTGAACTCAAGTACATTGAGTCTAAATCAAATTTAGCTGACATTTTTACAAAACCACTCCCTGAAAGTGAATTTAGCAACTTACGACGACAATTAGGGATGTGCTCAATAGACTAGGATCATTCATAAATACTTTCAAAACTGATTTTATCAACTTATAGGCTAAACTTGTTTGTTTTCAAAATTTCCATTTTTAAACTTTCAAAAATAGTTTTGGCCTTAGACTAGTTTTACATCCTTAGAAAGCATGTACCCATAGGTTTAGTTCTTGAGCATCTCACCAACACCTTAGGTTTACCTTGCTTGTGTTTGACAAACATAGAAAGGGGTGAGATGCATAGGCCATCTGTCTGGACTTAAGATGCTTATTTCAGTGCATCAGTATAAGTCTGGACGTTAAATACAATTCAAATATTAATCAGATTAAAGTTCATCAGTCAAGTCAAACACTGATTATAATTAACTTAATCGACTAACCAAGTGAAAGCTACTATTTTCTAATAGTTAGTTAGTACCTAATTGGTTAGACAGCTGGTTAAAGTTAGATATCAAATTCAGGGGGAGAAATAAACTACTTTAGTTTTCCAAATTGAATTTTAAACTTAATTTTGAAAATCAGAGTTTAAAAATAATTTGTTTAAAATTGTGAAATTTTTAAACTCACAAACTCTTTACCTATTCTTTGAAAACTGAACTTTTCAAGTATTTTAAACCATGGTTTTGAATCTAATACTTTTAAACTTTGAAAATTTGATTTTGAAAAACAAATTTCATCTTACGTTTACCAAGACTCCTTTGAAAACTAAAAGTAAAGATTTAAACTTAATTTTACTTTGAAAATTGTCCTGAGTCTACTTCTTAAAAATTTGACTTTACTTAATTTTGACAATTTAATTTGAAGGATAAATTTTACAAAATTTAGTTTACAAACTAAGCTTCTCAAAGTTATTTTCCTTGTTTTGAAAATTAAATCTTGTACATTTAGTGTTGAAAAATAAATTTCAATTAGTTTTGAAAAATAGACTTTTCAAACTTAGCTTTGGGATTTTGGTTTTGAAAACTTATGTTTAAGTAGCATTTCAAAGTTGAAACTTGTTTTGAAAATTTTTTTTAGACCTTATACACTTATGTTTGAAAATTAACCTATCTAAACTTAGCATTTTTTTCTAAAAGCTAAAAGCTAATGCTTTAAACAAATTTTCAAAACTTTATACTCCCCCAAGTCAATTTGATCTTCTCTTGGATTTAAAAACTCAGTTATTGTTCAAGGTATTATTGTTTTCGGTATTTCTCACTGTGATTGTTTACCCTTGTTTTTTGATGAATGCCAAAGGGGGAGGGTTAGGTTGGTTAAGTTAGAGCAACTAAATGAAAACAAAAAAAACTAACTTAAACCTTAAAAAACCTCAAAAATCATGCCTATTTTTGCATATTTTTATAACTAACTTAACCAGGTTGTCATTCCATCAAAAAGGGGGAGATTGTTGGTGCGGTTAGCACTAACGGTCTAACTCAGGTTTTGATGAATGACAAATCAGGTTAAGTTAGGTGTGTTGTTGTCTGACACCTTTATCAAGTGTGCAGGAAAAGTCCAGCTAGGTCGACGGGCTGACCGGATAGGTGGCGAGAAGTCCAAGGTGGTCGGCGGACCGGATTGGTGGCGAGAAGTCCAAGCGGTCGACGGGCCGGACGCTTGGCGAGAAGTCCGACGGGTCGAGCTGGCCGGACGTCTGGCGGGTAAGTGAGGTAAGTCACTGGAGGGGGATGAGGACGCGTTCCCGGGTAGGGAACATTAGGCGTCGATCCGGCTTAGATCCATTTCGGATGTCTAAGTCGAGATCGTGACTAGATTCGGTCTCGGAAAGCGGAATCTAAGTCATACTTTGCTCATCTATAAAGCGTGCTAACATTCTTTTGCTGCAGGTACATTTGCCTCGGACTAACCTTTTCTTGCGGAGAAGGACTTTCGGAGAAGAGGGTCCGGCGCTGAGGTCCGGAAGGATCCGGCGCCGGAAGGCAAATTTCATCCACCAGTCGTCGCCACGTGGAGCATCATGGTTTGTGCAGCTACGTCACATTCCAGGCGCCCGGAAGGGATTCAGGCGCCCGGGACAGCATATAAAAGAAGCCCCAGGCAGGAGCTTCAGAAAAAATCATCAACTGAGAACTTTCGACTGCTGGTCCCACTACTCTACGTTCCTGCGACGCTAACAAAGCTCCGACAAAGTGCTTCTTCGTTTTTGGTTAATTTTCTTGTCGGTATTACTTTGTTTCATTAAGCATTTCCTGTATTCATTCTGTAATTATATTCGAATTGCTAGTGATTGCCCAACGAAAGTGGTCAAGGACCACGGGCCTTCGAGTAAGAGTCGTCACAGGCTCCGAACGAAGTAAAAAACAACTGTGTCTACTTTACTTTTCCGCTGCGCTAATACTCTATATTTTCGAATCGATATTCACCCCCCCTCTATCGAACCTATCGGTCTTACACCAATAGCTAGAGGTCAAACTGAGCAGCCCAATCGTAATCAGATTTCGTCAGAGAACGTTGATGCCTCAAATGCATCTGTTGCAGCAAATTACAGTGAAAAGGGTACTTGTCTCCTTCTCTTAATGAAGCTTAATTGAATCCAAACATGAGAATGTGACCTGCAACCTGCAAGCTAGAAAGACTCACAGCAAATGGTTAAAAACAGATAGGTGAATACAAATACGGCAATCAGAAAAAGTGCATGCAAAGCAAACAATACCGTGGGTGGCCGCATCAACCACGCCTGAATCATCTCGATCGGTGCGGACCGATCAGAACTAATCTGATCGGTCCCGCACCGATCGGCGTCGCTCTTTCGAAGGTGCGCGACTTCGATCGGTCCGTGGGCCGATCGAGCACTAATCTGATCGGTCCCGGACCGATCAGATGTCGCTCGTCCATGCTTAAAGCCTCGATCGGTCTCCAAACCGATCAATAAAAGCTCGATGAGCTCGGTTGATTTACGATCGGTCCGCACCGATCGGTAAAATCACTGATGGGCTCGATCGATTTCGATGCGGGCCGATCGGTAAAATCCTGATGGGCTCGATCGATTTCTGATCGGTGCGGCCGTCGATGCGTTCGCAGCCGATCAATTCACGATCGGTCGGCGGACCGATCGACTGACACCCACGCGATCACTGGCGACCGATCCAGCTGCTCACTGAGGTCGAGCCCTCTCGACCTAGTCAGGAGAAATGAGCTCCCTAGCCTCTCCGACTTCATCGGTCCTAGAGAACGAGCTACCGAACCCTCTCGACTCCGCATGCCAAGTTTCCTTCTTGGACTTTTCAACACGGATGTCCGATCACCCTTGATCCATCTGGATTTTCCTCGCTTCACTCACCGGGACTTGCACCTAGCTTCACTCACTAGGGTTTTCACCGGCTTCACTCACGGGACTTGCACCTAGCTTCACTCACTAGGGTTTTCACGCTTCACTCACGGGACTTTCCAACTGCTCAATCAGTCAACCTAGTCAACCTGGATTAGCAATTAATCTGAGTTAATTATCCGATACAAACTTAAATCAGTGTCAACAGAAAACAACATCCAGGTCAGACTATATCTCCCCTTTTTGTTGTTTGACAACACGATTTAAGTTTAGATCAGAAATGCTCATATACCCATAATTTTAGGGAAATCAGGATCCTCCCCCTAAGACGGATACACCACCAAGTCAAGGACGGGAATCAAGATCCTTCCCGTTATCCTCTCCCCTAAAATCAAGCTTTCATACATTTCTAAACTTAGGTATCCTCTCCCCCTTTGTCAAACACCGAAAAGGTGTAAATGAGGTGACAAAAACTAAAAAGGCTCCCCCTTAATCCATACTGCCTTCTTTTAACTGACCTAGAGTTCCCTCTAAGGTCACAATACGACAGTAAGAAAGACAAAAGATACAATCAAATCATGGCATAGGAACAGCATATTAAAAAAAATATAGAAAATGAAGCATAATAAGGAGCAAGCAAATATAAAACCGAGTAGCATAAATATATGAGTAGCATCATAAGTGCAAACATCCAGGCAGACTAACAAATAACATCCAAAAAAAAAAACATACAGACAAGGTGACACACAGACTATATCAATCAACGTCCTCAACATGAGGAGCATCATCATCATCGGCAGGAAGGGTGAAATCCTGAGGCAGCACGCTGGAGGATGGATAGCCTGGGTAAGACTGCGGAGGCGGGTAGCGTGCCATCCATCCGAGTAGCAACTGCTGTGTCACCACCTGATGACTGCGCATATCATCGAAGCGCTGGTCAATATGCCCGCGCAGGTCATCGTAGCGCTGGTCAATCCGTATGCGTAGTCCATCGAACTCAGCAGTCACCATCTCCTCGTGACGATCAAATCGGCTCTCCAACTCAGCGATCTGCCAGCGCGGGTCTGGATCCGCCTCGCCAATGTCAGCAGGAGGAGCAGCAACAGGAGCAGCTGCAACCTGTCGTGGTAACTCACCTAAAGCTCTCCCATCCTTCCACTGAACATCCCCATTTTGCCCTATGATTCCAGACTTGGAAAATGCCCGTTTCCCAAGTCGGCAATCCTGCCTGACCATTTTGATTATTCTACCCTTAGAGACATCAACCTGAAGGGTCTCAAGCCAATCAGTAATTATATGCCCATAAGGCATATAAATAGTGAAGCCGCTAGGCTGAGAATATGATATGATCGAGGAGTAGATGCTCGACATGATATCAAAATCGAGACGCCGACGCAAACCATAAAGCATAAGACAATGATATGATCGGATCTCAGATAATGGTTTAGATGTGATAGGTAGAAGGCAGTTCGTGACAATTTTAAAAAGAATGTAATCTTGAGGAGATAATCTCAAGGCTGCAAAAGTAGGGAAGTCAACATCTAGCTCATCTAGCCCTTGTCTAGGCTGTCTGAAGAAGTACTCATATATATCGTCAGGTGAGATATCAAACGGTGGAAGTAACTGATCTGGTAAGTCAGGAAATATCGAAAAGACATCACCGGAACACCTCCGACAATTGAGATACTCAAAGAAAGATGAGATACTGAAATCAAGAGTCCGCTTAGCAACTCTTGTTTTAAAACCTTGATCATTAGTCTCATGAAGGTTATTATAGAACTCAGAGACCAAGTCATAGTTGATATCCCGTTCCAAGTAGACTAGTGAATCGAGTTTGTAGTATGCTATGATTTCGGACACTTGTGGGCAAAATTCGTCCATGAATTTTCTATCCACGGACCTACAAGGGAGTAATTTGAATGTCCTTTGTTGAAAAGCTTGCTCGGATGGCGGTTTGGGAATCTACTGGAACTAGCTGGTTGGGGTCGGGAAGGAGCAGCAGGAGTTTTGGATTTGGATGTCTTGGTTGGTTCCTTAGAGGTTCCCTCACCATCAGTGGGTTTCTTCCTAAGGGGATACAATGGGAAAAACGAAAAGCACAGGAGCCACCAACAATTAAGAACCGAAACAACACAACAACAGAAGATGAGAAATGAAAACACAATGCCAAGTTCTATAGAGGTAAGAAGGTACCTTGGTGCCATTCGAACTTTAGGCTAGGGCTTCCGAGGGCTGGAGCTTCGGCGTTCAAAGAGAAGAGAAAGGGTGAGCTGGTGGGAAGAGTCGGCTAGGGTTTCGCGTGAATGAGGGAAAGAAGGGATCGGGAGGTTTTAAGGGTTTAGATGGGTGTACAGTGAAGAAATGATCGGACGATTGTCCGATCAGAAGGTATCCGAAGCCCCCTGATCGGTCACCAGACCGATCAGGGAACCTCCTGACCGGTCTGTAGACCGATCAGAAGGTGATCAGTAGCATTCAGCGAAGCTGATCGGTCCCCGGACCGATCAGAGAACTTCCTGATCGGTCCGTAGACCGATCAGAGATCGATCAGTAAGCCCCCTAAGTCACAGACTTAACCAATGGAACCACTGATCGGTCTATGGACCGATCAGAAGAGCCTTATGCGTATCAGATTATCCTGATCGGTCCCTGGATCGATCAGTGAGCCGCACAAAATTAACCTGATCGGTCCCTGGACCGATCAGATTACAGACAGAAAGGTTGGGAAGTTTTTGGATCGGTCTGTCGACCGATCCATCTTCTCCTGATCGGGCTGTAGCCCGATCAGTGTCTGATACTGAAATTTTCAGTGATTTCAGTAACCGAAATCCTTAGATATGTTTGATAGTCCGTAGAAGTTTTTCCAGTAAAACTTTCAAAATCAATATCTAGAACCCTGAGAATCTACAAGCATAACTATGTCCTAACGATGGGCTCTTATGGTGTGAATTTGTTTATAATTTGAGACTTTCAAATTCGACTACAAACACTGAGATTTCAGACAAGTTTCAAGTTTGTCAAAATAGACAACTTGTCCTAATTTGCAATCAAGGCATGAAAGCTGAAATTCTTGATTATTGTTATGTTTAGTTTCAAGTTTGTCAAAATATAAACAACTTGTCCTAATTTTCAAGCAAGGCACGAAAGCTGAAATTCTTGATCCTTGTTATGTTTAGTTTCAAGTTTGTCAAAATATAAACAACTTGTCCTAATTTTCAAGCAAGGCACGAAAGCTGAAATTCTTGATCCTTGTTATGTTTAGTTTCAAGTTTGTTAAAATATATCCAAGTTGTTATTATTTCCTTTAACACCCTATCGTTTTATCAATCAAAGTCATGACTTGAACCAAGCAACAATACCAATCAACACATCAACCATCAACCATGATTAGAAAATTTCTAGGCAAAAGTCCAACCAAGATTCCTTGGTTGGAATATATGAGTAAGATCTAGGAGCCAAATACACATGAATTATGTAATGGCCTTCCCCATACTCAATTAATGTCTCTTCAACCTAATTATTCAAGGGATGCATGATACATTTTGAATAATTGGGTTGATCCTAGTATCTCACCCCATTTCTAGCAAACAAAAATATTTTGTTAAACCTTATAGTTTGTGTGAGATGTTCCCAAGTTGCCCAAATTATTGTCCCAATTACTCTTGTCATTTTAATAGTCCTTATTGATCATGGTGAAGTTCTAATGACCTAAGGAGCCAAACACATTCCCAACTCCCTCCTTAAATGACTAAATTCATTCTCCGGAAGGGGTTTGGTGAAAATGTCGGCTAGGTTTGACTTTGACTCCACATATGTGAGCACAATGTCACCCCTAGCTACGTGATCTCTAATGAAGTGATGACGCACTTCAATGTGCTTGGTCCTTGAATGATGGACTGGATTTTTAGTTAGGTTGATCGTGCTAATGTTGTCACATAGCACTTGTACACCCTTATAAGAAAGTCCACAATCCTCTAGGGTGTGTATCATCCACAACAACTGTGATACACTCTCTCCCATGGCAATATATTCGTCCTCGGTCGTGGAGAGAGCAACACAATGTTGCTTCCGACTTGACCAACTAACTAATGATGAACCTAAGAATTGGCAACCCCCACTAGTGCTTTTCCGATCCAATTTGCACCCAGCATAATCGGAATCGGTATAGCCTATCAAGTCAAAAGACTCTGTACGAGGGTACCATAGACCTACTCGAATTGTGCCCTTAAGGTATCTCAATATTCTCTTAACTGCAATTAAATGAGATTCCTTGGCACAGACTTGATACCTAGCGCACATGCCCACAGAAAAGTATGTCCGGTCGACTAGCTGTGAGATATAGAAGACTACCAATCATGCTTCTATATTGCGTTAGATCAATTGGTTTTCCACTCTCATCATTGTCAAGGCGAGTGTTTGTCGCCATTGGAGTGGACACTTCCTTAGAGTCACTCATATTGAATTTTCTAAGCATCTCTTGAGTGTATTTTGCCTGATGGACATAAATTCCATCTCGAGTTTGTTTGATTTCAAGTCCGAGGAAGAATGTCAACTCTCCTACTAGACTCATCTCAAACTCACTTTCCATGTGAGAAATAAATTCATTCAAATAGCCCTTGTTATTTGAGCCACAAATTATGTCATCGACATATACTTGGGCTACAAAAATATTTTCACCATCTCTACGCAGAAATAGTGTTGGGTCTATTTGGCCTCTCACAAAACCCTTTTCTAGTAAATATGTTGACAACCTTTCGTACCAAGCTCGTGGTGCTTGTTTAAGCCCATAAAGTGCTTTCTTGAGCTTGTACACGTGGTTTGGAGCTTCGGTATTCACAAACCCCGGTGGTTGTTCAACATAGACTTCTTCTTTAATAAAACCATTTAAGAAGGCAGATTTAACATCCATTTGATAGAGTTTGAAACCTCTATGTGCAGCAAAAGCTAGCATCAAACGAATGGACTCTAATCGTGCCACGGGAGCATAAGTCTCATCATAATCGAGACCTTCGACTTGACTATAGCCCTTGGCTACAAGTCTTGCCTTGTTTCTTACAACTTCTCCCTTTTGATTTAACTTATTTTTGAAGACCCATTTAGTTCCAATAATGGTGGTCTTTTTCGGTCTAGGAACCGTCCCACACTTTCAAATTGACCTAATTCGTCTTGCATAGCTATGATCCAATCAGGATCGTGCAATGCCTCATCAACTAATTTTGGTTCAATCTCTGAAATCAATGCGACTTCATTAGACTCATTTCTGAAGAATGATCTAGTCCTAACCCCTTGTTGGATGTCTCCCACAATTTGGTCTTGGGGATGCCTAGTGGCTATCCTAGATTGTCTTGGTGTTGGTGGTGCCTCATGAATGGTCTCACTCGGCACAGGCGAGGACTCAATATCAGGCAAAGGATCAAATTGAGTTCTTTGTTGCCTTTGCTCATCAACATCAGAGTCAACTTCGACTCGTTCTTCATTTTGATCATTCAAACTTAGATTTCTAAGTTCAAATTGAATTCCTCCTACATCCCTTGGTTGATCATTTAAGTTAGGGATTTCTTCAAAGGCTACATCAGAGGACTCTTCAATCAATTTGGTCCTATTGTTGTAGACTCGATAGGCTTTGCTGGTAAGAGAATACCCGACTAGTATCCCTTGATCAGCCTTAGCCGTGAACTTCCCAAGATGGTCCTTGGTGTTCAAAATAAACACCTTACAACCAAACACCCTAAGATGTTTAATTGTAGGTGGTTTCCCAAACCAAAGTTCATGGGAAGTCTTTCCTAAAAACCTATGTATTAAAACTCGATTTTGCACATAGCAAGCTGTATTCACAGCTTCAGCCCATAAGTAGCTCGGTAGTGAGTACTCATTGAGCATGCTTCGTGCAGCCTCTTGTAAGACTCGGTTCTTTCTCTCCACAACCCCATTTTGCTGTGGGGTCCTCGGAGTAGAGAACTCATGCCTATATCCCTTTTCTTGACAAAACTCTAAAAACCTATGATTTTGAAATTCCCCACCATGATCACTTCTAATGGTTTTAATTGTTGTCGATTTTTCATTTTCAGTTCTTCTACAAAAGGAAATAAAAATATCTATAGTTTGGTCCTTATGTTTCAAAAAGAAAGTTCATGTGTATCTAGTAAAATCATCAACGATTACCAAGCAATATCTACTTCCATTCAATGATATTACACTACTGCAATCAAATAGGTCCATGTGCAATAAATCTAAAGCAGTAGATGTACTTACAATGCTTTTACCTTTATGAACACCTTTTGTTTGCTTACCCTTTTGACATGCATCACATAGTTTGGTCTTATGGTACTTGATGCTGGGTAAGTCTCGCACTAATCCTTGGTTGGCCAACTTCCGGATGTTCTTCATATTGACATGTGCCAACCTTCTATGCCATAGCCAAGACTCTTCTTCTTTTGACATGAAACACTTAATCAAAGCATTAGTAGCACTTTTAAACGCTACTTGATAAATATTATCAACCCTTGTGCCTACTAGTACCGTGTCAAGTGTGTCAATGTGTTTAACCAAACATTGACTTGAATGAAATTCAATTGTGTAACCCGTATCACACTGGTTAGGGATACTTTGGAGATTGAAAGTCATCCCCTTGACTAGAAGAACATTCTTAATGTGGAGACATTCGGATATATGAATGTCTCCAACCCCTATAACCTTAAGACTACCATTATTGCCAAAAGACACATTACCTCTATTTTTATTTTGTATGGTAGAGAATAGTGACTTGTCCCCTGTCATGTGCTTGGAGCATCCACTATCAACAAACCAAGTTGATAGACGCTCCCCCTCGACCAATGCCTACAAGACACGAAAGACGGATGTTTTAGGTACCCAAATTCTGGGACCTAATGCATCTACAATGAGAGACTTAGGCACCCATGCCTTAGTCACCTTCTTCCTAGTCTCATGAACCCTAGAAACATGTGTTCTATGAAATTGGGTTCTTGACACTAAAGAAATAAAGCTAGACTCCTTAGGTTGGTATCCTAATCCAGCCTTGTTGTAAACCGCCCTTTGGGCATTTAGAATCATGTCTAAGGTCTTAGAGCTGGTTGAGAATTTCTCAAGCATTTTCTTGAGCTTCTCAATTTCACCCTTCAAGGTTTTGTTTTCATCCTCTAGGGCCTCTTGATAAAGGTCATCGACCTCATCTTCCCTAAGGGCCCTTAATTTCTCTATTTCATCTTTTAGCAGTTTAGTTTCTGTTTTTTATTTTTTAAGGGAAGTAGACAAATGTGCAATTGTTTTATAACACTTTTCTAAATGGGGAGATGTTACCTCTTCATCATCCGAAGATGATGAAGTGCGGCTGAAGAGCTTGAGTCCTCACTCTCGGACTCGGACTCCTCTCTTGCCATGAGGGCTAACTGCCGTGTACTCTTCTCCCTCTTCTCTTCCTCAGATGAACTTGAAGAAGACTCATCCCATGTAGCTTTTAGAGCCTTCTTCTTCTTGACTCTTTCCTCCTTCTTTTTGGCTCGTTCCTCCTTCCTTTTAATTTGGACACTCGCTCCGATAGTGTCCCTTTTTGCTGCACTCATAACATGTAACATTAGTTTTGTCAATATTTTGTTCACTAGGTTTACCTTTCCTTTGTATCTTCTGCTCCTTCTCATGATTCTTCTCACGAAGTTGGCCATCTCGCTTGATGATGATTCACCTTCATCATCGGACTCGGAGGAGGATGAAGATGAAACAATTTCTTTCTCCTTCTTCTTTTCTTTCTTCCTTCTTCCCTCCTTGCTCTTTTCTTCTGCAACCAAAGCAATACCTTTCTCTTTTTGCCCTTTGTTAGCAAGTTCATGTAATTCCATTTCACAAAAAAATTCATCTAACTTAACAATGGAAAGATCCTTGGATACCTTGTAGGCATCCACCATAGATGACCACAAGGCATTCCTAGGAAAAGCTTTTAGAGCATACCTTACGAGGTCACGGTTTTCTACTCGTTCATCCACCGAATGGAGACCATTGATGATCTCCTTGAACCTTCCATGTATCTCACTTACAGTTTCATTTTCCTTCATGACAAGGTTCTGTAGTTGGTTTAGGAACAAATCTCTCTTGGCGATCCGAGAGTCTCGAGTCCCTTCTTGGAGCTCGATGAGCTTGTTCCATAGATCCTTCGCACTAGTGAAAGGACCAACCTTGACAAGTGGATCCTTGGCTATCCCACATTGCAAAGTGACAACCGCCTTGGCATCGGCTTGTCCCTTGCGAGTTTGCTCGGTTGACCATCTCGATGAGTCAAGTTCCTTACCTTCTTCATCCTTTGGAGGTGAGAATCCCTCCTTGACGGAGAACCACATGGAGATATCGGTCTTGAGGTTATACTCCATGCGGCTCTTCCAATACTGGAAATCTGCTCCATCGAAGAAGGGTGGTCTGTTGGTGCTGAATCCTTCCTTCATGGCCATCTTGTTGCTCCTTGGAATGTTAGTCCAGATGAAGAGCAGCTCGTTCTCTAGGACCAGATAGTCGGAAAGGGCTAGGGAGCTCATTTTTCAGAACTATGTCAGAGATTTCTCAAGAACTGAGTAGAAAAACTGAAGAAAACCGAAGAACACAGCAGACACAAGGATATACGAGGTTCGGGGATAACTTGCCCCTACTCCTCGGCGTGTCCGTAAGGAGGACGACTCCTTGATCTTTCGGTAGATCACACCCCGGACAAGATCCGGCTAAAGATGTCTCCTTCTCGGTGGAGCAACCTCTCAACAAGGTCTCAGATGATTATAGATTTAAGCACAAGACTTACAGTGGCTGAGAAAAATATTAAGATGAGCTTACAGCCACGCGGAGAAGAGAACAGAGCAGAGAGCGCACAATCAACCTTCTCAGCAAAGAGCTCACAGCTTCACCAACTTGCTTTCTCGAAGGCTTGATCACAAAAGACAGAGAATTCGAATCCCTTTCTGAACTCCTCTTCTTCCTTCTTATGTCTCTCTGCTTCACTGGCTCGAATCACCGCCGTCTGTAGAATCGCTGCTGCCAGCCAGGCGTAGCCAATCACACCTCCTCCTCTTCTGATTCTCTGAACCCATGCCAATGGAAATCACTGGCATCTCTGGATACGAACCAATAGCTAGAGGTCAAACTGAGCAGCCCAATCGTAATCAGATTTCGTCAGAGAACGTTGATGCCTCAAATGCATCTGTTGCAGCAAATTACAGTGAAAAGGGTACTTGTCTCCTTCTCTTAATGAAGCTTAATTTGAATCCAAACATGAGAATGTGACCTGCAACCTGCAAGCTAGAAAGACTCACAGCAAATGGTTAAAAACAGATAGGTGAATACAAATACGGCAATCAGAAAAAGTGCATGCAAAGCAAACAATACCGTGGGTCGGTCTGCAGACCGAACCACGCTTTCTGGATCATCTCTGATCGGTCTGCGGACCCTAAACCCTAAACCCTAAACCCAGACCGATCAGGCATCGCTCTTTCCGAAGGTGCGCAGCTTCTGATCGGTCCGTGGACCGATCAGGCACTAATCTGATCGGTCCCCAGACCGATCAGATGTCGCTCGTCCCAGTGCTTAAAGCCTCCTGATCGGTCTCCAAACCGATCAATAAAAGCTCAGTAGGCTACTGATTGATTTCTGATCGGTCCGCAGACCGATCAGTAAAATCACAGTGGGCTACTGATCGATTTCTGATCGGTCTGCAGACCGATCAGTAAACGTTCAGTAGCCACTGATCAATTCCTGATCGGTCGGCAGACCGATCAGGTATAAAGGTTTCACTGGATCGGTCTGCAGACCGATCCAGCTTCTTGACTCAGTCCGGGTCGAGCCCTCTCTGACCTAGTCCGGAGAAATGAGCTCCCTAGCCCTCTCCGACTTCATCTGGTCCTAGAGAACGAGCTACCGAACCCTCTCTGACTCCGCATGCCAAGTTTCCTTCTTGGACTTTTCAACACCAGATGTCCGATCACCCTTGATCCATCTGGATTTTCCCTTGTCCGGCTTCACTCACCAGGACTTGCACCTAGCTTCACTCACTAGGGTTTTCACCTGGCTTCACTCACCAGGACTTGCACCTAGCTTCACTCACTAGGGTTTTCACCTGGCTTCACTCACCAGGACTTTCCAACTGCTTCAATCAGGTCAACCTAGTCAACCTGGATTAGCAATTAATCTGAGTTAATTATCTGATACAAACTTAAATCAGTGTCAACAGCAAAACAACATCCAGGTCAGACTGTATCAACAAATAGGACCTAACCTGACTTGGTTGATCACATCAAAACTACCTTGGAGTACTAACAATATCTTTTTGACTGAGTTAACATGTTAATTATGTATATGATGTTGAGTGTACATCTGTTTGGTATGTGCTATAGGAGTTATAATGTTGAATATCCATTTATATGTTGGGTGAGCACATGTGCCTAGTGTAATGATTGGAGATTCATGCTGATTATATCTATGTTGTAGTATGCATACGTGCCTGGTATGACTATTAGAAGTATCATGTTGATTATATCTACGTTGTAGGGTGCGTATGTGTATAGTGTGTATATATCTGGTGTTGCTACTTATTGTATTTATGGTTTAGTAGATACCAGTTGGATCTACCCATATCTATAGATATGGGTGGTAGATAGATCATATACTGGAGGTATTTATGATAATTGAGATGTTGCATTGATGATGATCGTATTGTTATCATGATTATTTACATCATGTTCATCATTGCATTGCATGATGATGACCATTATCTCCCTTGTAGTGTGAGAGAGTCATCAGTCATTTTTAGCTGGTCATTCAACCACTCAAGGGGAGTGGTAGCTTGGAGTGGAGCTTGTCCTGTCATGCCACCTAGCCACTCAGGGGTAGTGATATCCAGCATTGTGAGAAGTCAGGAACCCCAATGCTATGTAGTGAGATAGCTACTTAGCGAACTGTCCACCTCGACCACTCTATAGTAGTATCTGATGGGTAGTACAGTTGTCATTGTCTCAACCTCTTAGACACACAGGGGTTGTTGTGTCTTGAGGGGTGGGCGGGAGTGACCATGTTGCATGCACGTGCATATGCATATGATGCGTGGTACATCTTTCAGATATATATCTATATTTGCTTGTGATTGTTGCATTTGCTTGAGATATGTTTGTTGCATATGGTTGTCATGTTTCACACATATTCATATGTCATACATGTATATGTTGTCAATTATGTTGCTCAGGTGTTTTGAGCAGATTTGTTGCTGATTCCTAGTGAATTTATTGATCACTGTATCATGCGTGTTAGATCTAGATTGGATATGTGCATTTATTATGTCAGTTATGGTTATGCGTATTTATTATATCAGTTATGGTTATATGCATTGATTATGTCAGTTATAGTTATGTACATTGATTATGTCATTTATGATGATCATGTTCTTATTTCCCTATTGAAATTGTATACTTTGATTTCCATGTTTTATATTGACCATGCACTATCATATTTAAAACCTGCTGAGTCACTTGGTCTCACCACCCCACTTGTCCTTTTATATTTTTCAAGTAGTGTGTAGATGATTGTGGAGTCACTTGGAGTATCCTGTCTGTAAGTTCCATGTCACATCCGAGGATGATTTCTAGTTTTGTTTCCTGCTTTACTTGTATTATGAATTTGTGGACTTGGCATTGTACAATTCAACTTGGTTTTGGAGTTTAGCTTTGTGGTGTCATGTATTCGCCTTGTGGTTGTTATGTAAAACCTAGTCGACTAGCAATCTATCATTTTTAGTTTATGAGTTTTCCTTTTGTCTTTTGCTATTTTTTTAGTATAACCATGTGGACTGCTAATATAACTACGTGGTTGTGATTATTTCTAGTCGTGCGGGCTGCATATATAACTTCGTGGTTGTGATTGTTTTCCAACCGTATGGGTTGTAGGTTATTATACTTGTACAGCTGTGTGACTATGTATCTTGGATCCATTGGTCACTGTTACAGGGGAGTTACTGTCTGTTTGTCGGTCAGAGACTCTTTTGGGGCGTGACAATATCTATAAGTAACTAGGATATCATCTAAATTTGTTCAACTGAATGTCTCTCCACTTGTTCATTCTAAAATGTATCTTTATGGGCATGATGGAGCTCGACATTTCTATGGTCGATTGAGGTTTCATTCAACAAACTATTAAGTATTCACTATATCCTCTTCTCTTTGTAAGGTATTAGTATAGAAAATTTGACTAGCTTGTACCATAAAAATGAAATCTTTAAACTTGTTGAATTTTTTATTAATATTGACTTCAACTAAATTGTAGTTCGAATGTACTCTGTACATATTCTAGGAATCAGATCATACCATGAACATTTAAATAACATTAATCTTTGTATGGGTAAAACAAGATATTCCCTCTCAATGATTTTATCAAGATTACTGATGTGGATATATCCTAGGGGTAGAGGAGAAATTAGAAGGGGGAGGAGGGGCATAGGGCTCTTTTCACTGTGTGGGCCATTAAAGGGGAAAGAGGGCACTGTTCATTGGGAGTTCTCTTCATGGTTTTGCCTTCGCCGCTGCCAAGGAAGGAGTGATTTCTTCCTCTCACGCTCTTCGTCGGCGACGACGACAGCCGCCAGGACCTTCTTCCTCCTCATGCTCCTCGCCCGAGCCGACGTCGACCGCCACCTCTTCTCCTCTCCTTCTCCTCCTCTTGATGCGATGCCACCCTCCTCAAGCATCGCACCCTCCGACGTCACCCCATGCCTTAGCGTCGTCTTCTCTTCCTCACACCCCTGCCACTGCACGGACCCAAGCAATGACGCCGCAGCTTCTTCTTCTCTCGACGACCACGCTACCGCTAACACTGCTGACTCCTACCCTCATCTCCTTTCCGCGCGCCTTTACTACCACAGACACCGTGGCAGTCTCGTCCAGTAGTCTAGCTGGCCAGCAACTCTTTGCGACCACGTGCACTGTCTTTCCCTCTACCGAGCAGTGCCGGAATCAGCCAAGGAGGCACCGAGGCATTGCCTCCCCTTACACTAACAGCCAATACCTGCACCCTTGCTACCGGCTTCGCCGGAACCCCCTCTCTTGTCGCTGCTCTTAAGCACCGATTTGGTTACTGTGGCCGTAGACCCTATGGTGGCCGATCTGATGGTGTTACACTTTCGTTGTGCTCTGGACTTCGCGCCAATTTGTGTGTGTTGTCCCGACCTTCGCATTGATTTGATTTGCGTGTCATGTTCTGGCCTGCGTGCTGATGCTTTATCCCGATCTATGTACCGATGTCATAACTCGGACTACGTGCCGAGGTTGCTTGTGGTTTCGTGCCACCACTTCCAGCTCCATGATGCATCCGGCTCCGCTTCATCAGATCCAGCTCCTCATCCGACGCATTCATCTACCATTCTGGGTCACGACAACTCGAGCAGCGTCCCATCTGAGGGCGCCCCCTGGGCCAGGGTACGTTTTTCGTACTCGCCCCTCATTTATTTCACTATTATATTATTATCCTGTTACTTATATATTCGTTGGATCTGCCTCGAGCCTCGGGGTTCTAGGGACCGGGGGCAACCCGGTTACTGACTGCAGGTAGCGTTGACCAAAGGATTTCTGAAGACTTGATAAACACAGAAGCCATCTCAGCACACCCTCCTCCGGGACATCGCGACTCGATCAACATTCCATCCACCTCACTCGGCGGTCCATCTGACTTAGATTCCGGACAGGATCAATTTGGCGCCGTCTGTGGGAATCTTCTTCACCTATTCTTGAACGTAAAGATGGACGACGTTAGGAGGTTCTCTATCATTATCACAGTTCTGGAGGATCCCGATGAACATATTATCTTCTACCCTCACTCCACCGGTATTCGGGAGTCGAGGGATCGAGTGGAGCTTCAGCTGGCTGGCATGTTAGTTTTCTATTATGTTTTTTCCTTAGCTCCACGGGTATTCGGGAGTTAAGGGACCGAGACAAACCCTCAGCCGGTTGGCATGGCTCCCCGATCAGGTATGTTACAAGCTCTGCTCCCTTTTTACAGTTATAGGAGTTCCTATAGCTCCCTGATAGGAGAGTAAGATCCTAGTTCCTTGATCAAAGACTAGGGCCTTCGATTTTTGATCAGACACTAGGGGCTCAGCTCCCCAATTATACACTAGGGACACAGCTCCCCGCTCATACACTAGGAACACAGCTCCCCGATCATTGACTCACAGTACGACTTCCAGATCAGGATCTAGGGGTCTCACTCTTTGATTATAGGCTAGGGGCCTTACTCTCTAATCAAGGACCAGGGGCCCAGCTCCCCGATCAGGTGTGTTATAGGCTCTGAACCCTTCGCCATGAGGCTCTGCATCCTCTTACTACTACAGGCTTTGCACCTTTCACCATGGGGCTCAACATCCTCTTACTGCTATATGCACTTTACTCTATTATTATTATATGCTCTGCATCCTCCATCTGTTTTGCATCCTCTTACGTATACAGACTCTGCTACCTACACCCACGGTGCTCTGCTTCCTTCTATGGTTACGGACTCTGCTCCCTCATATGGCTATGGGTTTCACTCCCTTGGACGATCAAGGTTCAAATTATTCTCTCCCTGACTCCGCGGACATTTGGAAGTCAAGGGATCGACACTATTTCTCTCACTTCACCATCAGGTATGATAAAGTCTCTGTCCCCTTATATTGCTATGGGCTCCGCTTCTATGGGCTTCAAGGCTTATCCTCCCCCGGTTGGGGTCGAGTTATCGCCACTGGTCTCAGACCAGAGTATCACCACTGGTCTCGGATCGGAGTATCGCTAACGATCTTCCGGTCGAGTTTCTAGACCAATTCTCGGTCGGGCTTCCAGACCAACTCTCGATCGGGCTTCCAGAGCAATGCTCGGTCGAGTTTCTAGATCAATTCCTAGTCAGGTATCCAGATCAAATACTGGTCAGGCCTCCAGAACATATCCTAGTCAGGCCTCCAGAGCATTTCTTGGTTAGGACTCCAGAGCATTTCTTGGTCAGGCTTCCAGATCTTTTCCTGGTCAGGTCTCTAGATCAAGTATTGGTTAGGCATCCAAAACGTTTCATGGTCAGGCCTCCAGAGCATTTCTCGGTTAGACCTCCAGATCATTTCCTGGTCAGGCCTCCAAAACACCTCTCGGTCGGGATTCCAGACTCTCGCTCGAGTGCGAGTTATAAGTGAGCATGCTCTCACGCCTCCAGACTCTCGCCCCAGTGCGAGTTATAAGTGAGCATGCTCTCACACCCAACAACCTGCCCGATCGGTGTCCCAGACTCTCGCCCCAGTGCGAGTTATAAGTGAGCATGCTCTCATGACTCCAGACTCTAGTCTTAGTGTGAGTTATAAGTGAGCATACTCTCACGCCCAACGGCCTGTCCGGTCGGTGTCCCAGACTCTCGCCCCAGTACGAGTTATAAGTGAGCATGCTCTCACACCTCCAGACTCTCGCCTCAGTGTCATTACAAGAAAATTGGGATTCTACAAGACTTAAACGACAACGCTTTTTATAAAAAGCATTGTCTATTTTTTTTAACAACGCTTTTAGTGAAAAGCGTTGTCTATTTCATTATTTTCTTATTAATAGATAACGCTTTTCTAAAAACCGTTATCTATTAGTGATTTTTACGGGTCAAAGACAACGCTTCGTAAAGAGCATTGCCTATTAGACTTTTTTTTAGTGTCTACGACAACATTTTTTAAAAAGTATTGTCTATTGCTAAGTTCTCATCTAAATCTTGATTAATACAAACCGTTGGATTTAAGTAAGGAGTAGAAAATCCGAACCCTTCTCCCAACTCCTATCTTCCAATCATTTTTGATCCCGATCCCTTCTCCCAACTCCTCATCTCATGCGGCCTTCTCCAACCAACTCCTCTCCGGCAAACCCCTCTCTGGCGAAGCCCTCTTCGCAAACCACTCCTCCGAACTCCTCTCTGTCAAGACCACACCTTCGTCAAGCTGCAGATCCCGATGCTGAGGTGATTGACCACAATAGATTGACCCATCTCTTCGCCTCCTTCACCCCCGACGTTGAGGCGGTGACTGGTATAAAGAGGACAAGATGAGCGTGAGTCCAGTGTCGGCCTCGGACACCCATGGCAACCTGGACGAGCAGATCGCGTAGCTCATGCAGTGCAAGCCGCTTGCCGAACAAGAGGTTACATCTCGCCCTTTCCCTTGCTTATTTTCGTCCGATCGCTCCTTCGATTTATTCCTTCTCTGGTCAGGATGTTTGTTTTCGGGGTTTTCTGCTCGATTCATGCGTATTCTTTATAGATCTGAGGTTGAGTGGGTGTTTAGCAATTTACAGATCTGCGATGCTATTATGGCGTGTGGTTTGGCTGAGATGTTTGTTTCTAGTGATTACTGGGATCTGTATATGTAAAATGGTAGATATTGGCGTTAGAACTATTTTAATCTTTAGTCGATCTTTCTTCGTAACGAATTGGTTCGGTTGCAGGTCTTTGATCAAGTTCCCTGGATTGTTCCACATATCCTATGGTTCAAGCTTTAAACAATGGAGTTTGTAGAGAAATTTGAGCTCTTCCCAAACTTGAAACTGCTAATGTAGAACTGGCCAATCCATATTTCATTCCTGGACTGTAATGATTTTCTTTGTTGGACTATGGTGTGGGTTAGTGTCGCTTGTTAATGAATAATCTGATGATTTATTTATCCGATGTGACTTAATTATTTCTCCTTAATACAATTATAAATGCTTTAATTTGTTAGAGACGATGGGAAATAGTTTATCTAATCAGCATGTCATTCGGAATTCAGTTTTTGATTGAGCTGATTTTTCTTGTAAGTTATATAGAAAAAATATTTGTAGAGGTTTCTATTGTATCTTTTCATAAGCCTCTGGAAATTTATGAAATATTACTCAAGTTATAGGAGGACTCCTCTAGTTACATGCATTAACTGTTTGTTCTATTAACAAGGAATAGAGGTAAATGCTTCTATTCCCTTCTTGTGTCTTGCTAATTGCTAAAAGTTCACAATGAGTTCACATTGTTAAGACATTAGCTTTTGCATTCCAATATTTGTTTAGTGTTCTTTTTTCCCTATGAAAATAATATTTGGAATTTCTTGCAGTTTATCATTGTGAGTTAATAACTATATTTATAAGTTTTTAAATAAAATTTCAGGTTAGGGTGCTTTGCGAAAAAGCTAAGGAGGTTTTAATGGAAGAATGCAATGTTCAGGTAGACATTTCTTCTTTTAAGTAAGTTATTCAATCTAGTTAAGGCCCTTGTTAAAGTATAACGCTGTTGAATTTCCTTAAAGTTGTTCACTCGCATGCTGGCCATGATCATTCTCTATTAAAATTAGAAAGGAATGTAAACAACACAAACCTCAACTGATGTCTCATAAGAAGTTCTTATAGAACTTCATTGGTTGTAGGCATAGAAGCTTACTATAGATCTGTATTATTGAACTTCAGGATATTTGCTTGTATTACAAGATATATACTTCATGTAAATATGAAATAAAAAACACAGATGCAACATAAGACAAAAACTGAGAAGTTATATTAAGTACTATAAACCACAGTTTATTATATTATAGTTGATTTTTAACAAAGTTTCACATTTTGAACTCGTTTATTTTGATTTGAAATGTCTAAAACTTTTACTAATGTTTGCTGGTAAAATTTGGTGTTTGGTTCTTTATGCAACTTTTTATTGTTTGCTATGAAGTCGCCATAGCAATGTTGTAACCTTCACAACTCTAATGTTGATCAATACCAGTGGGTATTCTCTGAGTACCTCCATTTATGTTCAGAAGTTTCTTATATGGGTTGTTCACCTTTTTGGCATTTCTGTTTTGAATGTGGCTTTTGAGCTATTTCTAGAACAGGACAATTCCTGTAAGGTCATTGGTATGTTGATTTGTTAACCTTGTATAATATTGGTTAATGTGAGTATTCATTCATTCGTCTCCAATGATTGTTTTGTTTCTTTTGAGAGCCATCAGTAATGCTCATGTATGGACTTGAAACATATTATTGCTACTTTTGTACGTGGATACAGGACAGTCGAGATCAGTACACTAAGGAGCGTCTGGATTCAGTAATTGATGAGAAATTTCTCATATTCTAAACGTTTCATTTTAGCTTTTTTTCTGCAAATATTGTATGCATTTTAGAATGGAGAAATACTGTATGCATTTTAGAATGGAGAAATTGCAAGCTTTCCTGCATATTAGAAACTGCACAGTTTGAAGAATGCAGTTTAGAAACTGCATGCATTTTAGAATGCACATTAGAAACTGCATGCATTTTAGAATGCAGTTTGAAGAAACGTTGCTTTTCTGCAAGCCAAGCTTTCTTTCTGCAAGCTTTATTTCTGCAGTCTGAAGAAACGTTGCATTTCTGCAACAACAGTGCTTTTTGCAAGAAAGTGTTTGCAGAGAAGAAAGCGTTTCATTTATGCAAGCTTTCTTTCTGCTGTTTGAAGAAACGTTGCATTTCTGCAAGCTTTCTTTCTTTCTTTCTGCAAGCATTTCATTTCTGAGTAATGAGTTTTGGTTCATTTATTGAAAATAGCTAGTAGAAGTAATTTTTTGGTTCAAACTATTGACTGTAATTTTTTGTTTATATTTCAGGCCAACTGTTCAATCTGTTCAAAGCTCACAAAGATCCTAGACAAAATCCAATTGCTTATTCCTGTAATAGATTGAGAAAGACAAGCTACTTCTTCAGTATTGTGGTAGTAATTACTGTATTGTTTTGTCCTGTTCTCAAGCTGATAATAATTTTTGAGTGTAGCTAGTAGAAGTAAACAGATTGTTGGCTTCGAGGTCGGCTAGTTATTTTGTGCTCTTTTGTTTTATTTGTGAATATCACTATCTACTTTGAAACAGAATTAGTGTTAATTTTGATATTTACTAGCTTCTCATGTAATTAAATACTAATATTACTTCAATGTCAGAATTCTATTATTTTGGTATGAGTTTGAAATCATTAGCTGAGTTGATTATATGTAAAATTCGAATCTATACATGGTAAAAGAAAAATAATAGTTTCGTAAATATAAAAATAATGATTTTTAAATAATTTTTTTAAATTTTTTTCTTTAAAATGACAACGCTTTTAAAGCGTTGCAAAAAGTGTTGTCTTTGCATAAACCGACAACGTTTTTAAAGCGTTGCAAAATCGTTGTCTTCGCTACAAACGATAACGCTTTAAAAGCGTTGTCTTTGAGTAGACTTTTAACAACAGTGCCTTTAACAACACTTTTTCAAGCACAAAGACAACGCTTTAAAAGCGTTGTCTATTAGCTTTTTTCTTGTAGTGTGCGAGTTATAAGTGAGCATGCTCTCACGGCCAACGACCTGCCTAGTCGGTGTCCCAGACTCTCGTCCCAGTGTGAGTTATAAGTGAGCATGCTCTCACGTTTCCAGACTCTCGCCCCAGTGTGAGTTATTAGTGAGCATGCTCTCACACCCAACGACCTCCTGGTCGGCATCCTAGACTCTCGCCTCAGTGCGAGTTATAAGTGAGCATGCTCTCACGCCCAACGACCCCTCAGTAGGCACTCACTCCTCACTCGCCGCTCTGCCCGACACTCATCACACTTGCTTCACTTGCTGCTCTACCCTGCACTCTCAGTTCGCGTTTTCGCTCATCGTTGTTGCTCGATCGGCACTCATCTCACTCGCTACATTGCTGGAGACTTGAGTCTCACTCGCTGCTCGATTCACGAGCTCTGCGCCTACTCAGCTCAAGGGCTTTGTTCCCGTTTGCCTTCGATCTCATTGGCTCCATGCTCACGTCGTTCACGAGATCTGCTTTAGCTCTGCTCATGAGTTTTGCAACCATTCGTCATCGACCTCTTGGTTCAGCTCGACGATTGTCTCTTTACCTGGTCGTCATTTTTTAGTCACCCAGTCGTGGTTATTGTCGCTTGGTCGGTATTTTCCTGGTCGCGCGCTCGACATCGCTCGCCCGTTCTCATTCTGATCGATCGGCATTATCTTTGTTTCTTGGTATGTATTTTCTCGGTTGCGTGCTCGACATTGCTCGCCCGTTCTTATTCCGCCCGACCCGCATTTTCTCTATTTGCCCGGTCGACATTTTTCGATCGTCCGGTCGTGATTTATTGTCGCTCAGTCGCACGCTCGACATCACGAGTTATAAGTGAGCATGCTCTCACGCCCAATGACCTCTCGGTCGGTGCTCACCTCTCGCTCGCAGCCCTACCTGGAACTCATCACACTTCACTCGCCGCTCTGCCCGACACCCATCCTTAGCGTTTCGCTCACCGCTATTGCTTGGTCGGCACTCATCGTTCACTTGCAGCCCTACCTGGCACTCATCACACTTGCTTTACTCATCGCTCTGCCCGACACTCTTCCTTAGCGTTTCGCTCATCGCTGTTGCTCGGTCGGCACTCATCGCTCATTCGCAGCTCTGTCTGACACTCGTCATACTCACTTTACTTGCCGCTCTGTCCGACACTCATCCTTAGTGTTTTGCTCACCGTTGTTGCCCGGTCGACGCTCACTGCTCACTCACTGCTCTGCTCGACACTCGCCATTCACGTTCCGCTCATTGTTGTTGCTTGGTCGTTTGCTCGACTATTCACTAGTACCACTCGGCTACTCGTTTTATGCCGATCGATCTATCGCTTGACATTTTTTCTCCATCGCGCGCTTGTCACTGCTTGTCCATCATTCTCTCTATTGCCCGGTCGCGATTTATTGACGCTCGGTCAATATTTTTCCCGGTCCGGCTCATGACTTTGCTCGTCCATCATTCTCTCTATTGCTCGGTCGCGATATATTGACGCTCGGTCAGTATTTTTCTCGGTCGCGCTCATGGCTCTGCTCATTCATCATTTTCTGTATTGCCCGGTCGTGATTTATTGACGCTCGGTCAGCATTTTTCTCGGTCGCGCTCATGGCTTTGCTTGTCCATCATTCTCTCCATTGCTCAGTCGCGATTTATTGATGCTCGGTTAGTATTTTTCTCGATCGTGCTCATGGCTTTGCTCGTCCATCATTCTATCTATTGCTCGGTCACGATTTATTGACGCTCGGTCAGTATTTTTCTCGGTCATGCTCACGGCTCTACTCGTCCATCATTCTCTCTATTGTCCGGTCATGATTTATTGACGCTCGATCAGTATTTTTCTCTGTAGTGCTCAGGGCACTGCTCGTTCATTATTCTCTCTATTGCCCGATCGTGATTTACTATCGCTCGGTCGATATTTTTTCGGTCCCCCGATCGTGATTTATTGTCGCTCGATCGCGTGCTCGACATCGCTCACCCATCGTCTTTTGACTTGCTTGGCATTCTCGATCACTCGGTTGACACTTTTCGGTCGCTCGATCGTTTTACGCAGCATCTCTCGACCGTCTGCTCGATATCGCTCGACATTCGCTAGATCGCTCTTTCGACACTCGCTCGATATTTCTTTTGTCGCTCGGTCAACACTTATTCTTTTCGTCGCTCTGTCAGGCACTCGCCGTTTGCAGCTATTCGTCCGAAGTTATAAAACAAGTCTAGTACGTGATTTGAGTTTGCGTTCAATAGCAATTCTGTTTTACGTGGGGATTGGTCTAGTCAGTCGGACTTGTGCCTCCTTCGACTAGACTTGAAGGGGAGGCTTGTGATGTGTATATATCCTAGGGATAGAGGAGAAATTAGAAGGGGGAGGAGGGCATAGGGTTTTTTTTTCAGTATGTAGGCCATTAAAGGGGAAAGAGGGCACTGCTCATTAGGGGGGGGGGTTCTCTTTGTGGTTTTGCCTTCGCTGCCGCCGAGGAAGGAGCAATTTCTTCCTCTCATGCTCTTCGTCGACGACGACAGCCGCTAGGACCTTCTTCCTCCTCACGCTCCTCGCCCGAGCCGACGCCAGCCACCACCTCTTCTCCTCTCCTTCTCCTCCTCTCGACGCGGTGCCACCCTCCTCACGCATCGCACCCTTCGACACCACCCCATGTCTTAGCGTCGTCTTCTCCTCCTCACACCCCTGCCACTGCACGGACCCACGCGATGACGCCGCAGCTTCTTCTTCTCTCTTCTCTCGACGACCACGCTAATGCTAACACTGCTGACTCCTGACCGTCGTCTCCTTTCCGCACGCCTTTACTACCGCAGACGCCTTGGCAGTCTCGTCCAGCAGTCTAGCCGGCCAGCAACTCTTTCCGACCATGTACACTGTCTTTCCCTCTACCGAGCAGCGCCGGAATCAGCCAAGGAGGCACCGAGGCATCGCCTCCCCTTACATTGACAGCCGAGACCTGCACCCTTGCTACCGGCTTCGCCAGAACCCCCTCTCCTGTTGTTGCTCTTAAGCACTGATTTGGTTACTATGGCTGTAGACCCTATGGTGGTCGATCTGATGGTGTTACACTTCCGTTGTGCTCTAGACTTCGCGCCAATTTGTGTGTGTGCTATGTCCCGACCTTCGCATTGATTTGATTTGCGTGTCATGTTCCGGCGTTGCGTGCCGATATTTGTATCCTTGCTTGTGTGTCTATATTTTATCTCGGCCTACGTGTCGATGCTTTATCCCGATCTATGTACCGATGTCATAGCTCGAACTACATGACGAGGTTGCTTGTGGTTTCGTGCCACCACTTCTAGCTCCATGATGCATCCGGCTCCGCTTCGTCAGATCCAGCTCCTCATCCGGCGCATTCATCTACCCTTCTGGGTCACGACAACTCGAGCAGCGTCCCATCCGAGGGCGCCCCCTAGGCCAGGGTATGTTTTCCGTACTCGCCTCTCATTTATTTCACTATTATATTATTAGCCTGTTACTCATATGTTCGTTGGATATGCCTCGAGCCTCGGGGTTCCAGGGACCGGGGGAAACCCGGTTACTGGCTGCAAGTAACGTTGACCAAAGGACTTCTGAAGACTTGGTCAACACAGAAGTCATCATCTCAGCACACCCTCTTCTGAGACATCACGATTCGATTAACATTCCATCTACCTCACCCGACAATATATCTAATCATCTACCATGATAATCAAATTTCATGTCAGGGTGTTGAATCGTGTTATATCACATGAAATTTGAAATTAATAAAATAGTAACTAGAGTAAACTCTTATGTTACCAAAAAAAAAAAAAAAAAAAAAAGTCATGCTGTGAGATCCTTTATCATTTGATCCTACACATTTGACCTTAGCTCCTTCGCTTAAAAAATAGTTATGATAAATTAGTAATGATATAAATTTATGATTGTATGATACAAGTAAAGAAAATTTCTAACTTACGTGGCTTGCAAACTATAATTTAAATTTTGTCTCTAAGTTTTTTCTCCACCCCCATTGATAAATTTTATAATTATATTCTTATTCGTACAAGCTACCATAGAAGCAAATTTTAAAACGTACAGTATAATTTTTTTTTCTATGAGTTCATTAAACGTAAGGGTTTGATAAATACAATATTTATATCCCCGCCCACCTACGACCAACCTCTACTAAAAACTTTGAATTATTTTCTTTGCCTATTCTTCAGAGGATAACTCTTTTTGTTATCGAGTTGTATGAATATTTTCAATTCTGCTAACCACCCAGTCCTTGTTCAGGCTTTGCTCTCTCTCGCAAGGGTAACTTGCCATCATTTTAGCTTCCAAGAAAGGACTCTGAGATTGAAAACTGGCAGCCTGCTACATCACAGTTTCAGTTTGTGAAATGTTCCCAATGGGCAGTGGCAGTCCAGAACTTGTATCTCTCAATGCCAAGTAAGATTGCATTGAAATCTCCACAAATTAAAATTTTACTTTGAGCTGATTGATCGAGCCTAATTTTCAAAAGAGGAATGATATTTGTCGCGACAATTTGTTTGCCGTGACACACTCACTGATCAATCTATAGATCGATCAGGAGGCACCCTGATCGGTCTACAGACCGATCAGTGAGTGTGTCGCGGCAAGGTGTCGCGGCGAATTGTCGCGGCAAATATCATTTTGCTTTTCGAAAGCCGTTACTATTTCAACCATGGCAACGAGACTGTCACCCGCGGTATGAGAAAAAGAAAGCAAAAAGGAAAAACGAAAAATAAATATTTTCTTCTTTATCCAAATAAGAATACAGTGCCTTTATCGAGTGGCGGAAAAGTTGAGGTATTAAAATTAAAAAAAAAATAAAGATAACATTCCTTGCCTTCTCTTTTTAATATAAAAACAATAATAACAAAGTTGTGTTGACAATCTATCATATATATATTAGAAAAAATTTTGAATTAAAATTACAATATCAAATCAGACCTATTTATTGAAAGGTCTGAGCATATAATTTTAAATTGCCAGTTGGACTAATTTCTATCAAATATTGCCTAGTCACCGATTGTCAACTTCGAGTGCTGATCTGGCTGACTGCAAGTCGCTGAGTTGGGACTTGGGAGTCAATCGTCTTACTCTGAGTCGTTCCCAACTGCAAACCGCGAGTGAAGTCAAGTGCTCCGGAGTAAAAGTCTTGTACTCTCGAGTGGATGCAGAGTTGGTCCCGAGTGAATCGCTGAGTCGGGAAAAGGTTCTCCCGAGTGGATGCTAAGCGCTCCTAAGTGGAAGGTCGAGTCAGGAAGCGTCGAGTCCTCTCAAGTGGATCACTGAATCAGGAACCACTGAGTGCTCCCGAATGGGTTTGTAAATCGCTCATGAACAAGTTGTCGTCAAGTCAAGAATGGAAGATCCCAAGTGCTGAGTCAAGAAGATGATTCTCAATTCAAGAAAAAGATGCTTCAACTGTGCTTTGAGATTTTCTCGATCTATTTCTCAGGATATAACGATAGATCGTTATCGCCACCAAGCAAGTGGATCATGGCTAATAAGAATGTACTCGATTGCTATCACGGATAGAAAGATGCACGACAGAGATAAAAATAGGGGAATGAATTGGATGAAGATTTTATTTTTCCTTATATAATAGCAACATCTCTTATCTGTATTGAACACCAAGTAAAAGTCATTCAATACCCAAGGTTTTATGATGGTCGTCGGTAAAAGAGATAAAGAGAATCATCAGAATTGATCAAATTAAATCATTAAATCAAATTAAATTAATATTAAGATTATTCTAATAATTATATTATAATTATTAGAATAATTTTATTATTTATTAATTAGTCAATTGACCAAATACTACTTAAATATTATATATCTTACTTTCTTTAAGACATGAACAATTTTTATTATTCTTATATTTTTTTTTATCTTCATTAATTATTATTCTTATATTTTTTTTCTTTGTCCTCTTCTTATGTTTTTTTTCTTATATGATATTAGAGTTAATATTCTTCTACTTTCGCGGCTTTCACCAATAAAGGGTGAACCAATTTTTAATCTCTCATAATTTTTTCCCTCGTTTTTAATTCCCTCCTCTGTCCCTCTCGTTTTTAATTTCTCCTCCTAATTTTCTTCTCCTCCTCCAAACAGTAGCAGCCCCTTTCTGTTTCTCCCACGTGCCAAACCCTCATTTTTTAATTCCCTTCTCCAAACAGTAGCTTCAAGCCTTCAACGCTCCTGATGTTTCGGCCGCTTCTTTTCGGCCCAAATTGTTGCCTCTTGATGCCTCTGCTGTCGAACTTCTTCTCTAGATCCATACTTACCGATCACAAGATAGAAGATAGAAGCTCTTCTTCTTCACAATCTGCAGAGTCAACATTACTTACAGGATAAATTATTTTGCTTCTGATATCAAATACTCAACCATATCAAAGAAATCAAAAGTAATGTTCAGATCGATGTCAAATTTATCACATCGTTAATCATACAGAAAATCTATGTCTTAAAAAATTTGATTGGTCATATACTCAGGCGAAATGTTAAATTTGTCTCAGAAATGAATATTTTGATATTCAATGTCCTAATCAATTCGACTCAAATTTCATTGGTAGTCCTACAGCTTCAAGACAACCATCTATTTTACAAGTGTATCCTAAAGTTTTCTCGTCCGTGCCTACTTATAGTAAAACCCCAGAGTTTTCATCTACTAATTGATATATTGATATTGGAGCAACTCATCATGTCACATCAGATTATAATATCCTTATAAACGTAATATCATGTTATGACTCAAATATGGTTCAAGTAGGCAATGATTTAGATTTACAAATTGCTAATTTTGGAAACACATGTTCATTTATCTAATCGTACTTTTCACAGCACAATGTCTTTTATATTCTATCTATCACTAAAAATCTACTTTCTACACATCAGTTTTATCTTGATAACAATGTCATTTTTGAGTTTCATCGTAATCATTATCTTATAAAAGATAAAGAAATAAATACTATTATGTTTTATGGGAGAATCAAAAATGGCCTCTACTATCTTCAAAGTTCTTCAATCAAAGCTTTTGTTGGTGAATGCACAAATAAACCAGCTTGGCATGCTCGACTTGGTCATCCTTCCCTTCGCATTGTTCAGTAAATCATTAATAGGTATGTCACTTAATAACTCTCCTATACCATCAGAATCACCTTAGGTTGCTGCTCCAATCTTGGAAGCCTCGTCGGTTGAAGATAATATGCTCTCTAGTTCTAGATCCTCGGATAATGCAAGTTCGTCATCTACATCACCATGTTACCCTACTTCCTGGTTGTCATCAACAAGTGACTCAGATGATAATGCTCCTCGTCGTATGCTTCCCGTTAGTGACATTTATGAACGTTGCCCACCAAATGTAACTCGACATCCTCTTCCACGAGCTCTGGTGGTCTCTTCAAAATACATTGAACCAACTTGTTTTACACATGCAAGTAAGGATCCAAATTGGCGTAGTACAATGGCTATAGAATTTGATGCACTTCTCGTAATGGAACATGAAATATAGTTTCGCGCGCTCCCTCAATGAATGTTGTGGGCTCTAAATGGGTATTCCGTCTTAAGCATCGAGCTGATGGTTCTCTTGAATGACACAAAGCTCGACTTGTAGCCAAAGGATTTAGTCAACAATCAGGTATTGACTTCAATGACACTTTTAGCCAGTCATCAAAATTACATCTGTTAGACTATTATTATCGATAGTTGTTAGTTCTAATTGACACGTACATCAATTGGACATTTCAAATGCGTTTCTTTATGGCCATCTTGAGGAAACTGTATTTATGGAGTAACCACCTAGGTTCATTCATCCACAACTTCCGTCTCATGTTTGCCAACTTAAGAAATTCTTATATGGTCTTCGACAAGCTCCTCGTGCATGATTTCATCGACTCTCTAATTGGTTACAAGCTCAAGGATTTTCTGGATCAAAGATTAACTCGTCTCTATTTCACAAATATAATGATGGATCTATGATATTTTTTTATTTATGTGAATGATATTCTGATAATCAGCAATGATCATAAAGGTATCACAACTTTATTAAGTCTTCTCAATTAAGAATTTCCTATTCGAAATTTGGGTATTACTCGTTTTTTTCTTGGTATTGAGCTTATTCGACATGAGGATGATTATTTTCCCTTTTAGAGCAAATACATTATTGGACTTCTTAAAAGGGCCAAAATAGATGGAGCACGTCCGGTCTCTAGACCAATTGCTATAAACAACTCTCCAACTTCAGCATCTCCTGCTCTCTCTAATCCATAGATTTATTGAAGCATTGTTGGAGCCATACAATATGTGTCTATCACACGCCCTGATATTACTTTTGCAGTAAATCGTACTTGTTAATTCATGCATGATCTAACTAAACAAAATTGGGGTAATGTAAAAGAAATACTTCGTTATCTTAAAGCTACTATTCTACATGCATTTTCTTTTATATCGCCATTCGTCTCAAGATTTACATGTCTATAATGATGCGGATTGGATAAGCTTTCCTGAAAATAGACGCTCTACTAATGAATATGCAGTATTTCTTGGATGAAATTTTATCTCATGGAATTAAAAAAAACAACCTACGGTATCTCGTTCAAGCATTGAGACAGAATATAAAAGCTATAGCAAATACAACATTTGAAATTATTTGACTTCAATCACTTCTCTCTCAACTTCATCTTGCATCAAATATTGCACTAAAAATTTGGTATGATAATATTGGAACAACATATCTCATAGCAAATCCAATCTTTCATGCTCATACAAAACATGTGAAAATTGATTTTCATTTTGTTCATGAACGTGTAGCAACTTAACAGTTATCCGTCTCTTATATTTCCGCTAAAGATCAAATCGCTGATATCTTTACTAAGCTATTATCCAGACAGCATTTCAACAAGTTAATAAGCAAACTCAACGTCAAAGATCTCCCGTTAAGTTTATCGGGGGTAAACGAGATAAAGAGAATCACTAGAATTGACCAGATCAAATCACTAAGTGGCGTTTGGTTAAATGATGGGAATGACTATGAGTATGAGTTTGATAGTAAGGTGTAATGGGGATGGGAATGGAAATGAAACTCACCTAGTTATATGAATTTAGTTGATTCCCATTAATCTAGAAATAATTCCCAAATTGTCATTCTTAAACCCACAATCCAAACACCATCTTTTACTATGATTCCATTCCTTCATTCTCAAACCCATCAACCAAACACCCCCTAAATCAAATCAAATTAGTATTAGGATTATTCTAATAATTATGTTATAATTATTAGAATAATTCTATTATTTATTAATTGATCAATTAACTAAGTACTTCTTAAACATTAAATATTATCTTGTTCTTAGGATAACTAAGAATGAATAATAATTAAGATTAATTATTGCTCTCATATTCTTTCTTGTCCTCTTCTTATTCTTCTTCTTACAGTTGGCGGCTTATTAGTTGTTTTACTTGGGTAAATTTTATCTTGATCGGTCCGAGTCCACTTGGCACAAATCTATGTTTTGTAGCCCTAACACCCATACATGTGAGAAAGTCTCTCCTATGCATTTGTTCATATCATGTGTGTGTGCAACAATATAAACTAACAACTTTACCTTGAACTTTCAATATGAAACTAAAGTCCATTCAAAGTAAAATTTCTTTCCCCTCTAATTCTATCAAGAACCTTAACTCGAACTTCCAAACAACCGTTGCGGCATCATCGTAAACACCTACAAATCTTTCGCCTCTTCCTTAAAGTAATTAAGTCCTTATAAGTTCTCTTTCACAATAACTTAAATTCACTTAACCATTCATTATCAAATTTTCTTCTTCATCATCTCTTTCAATGATTTAAAAACAAAAAGAAAACTGTAAATTGTCTCTACGATCATTCTCACACAATGACGTAACAAAAAGTCATTACAATATGTATGAACTTGAAAGTAATCAACATCCATCAATTTTGAGATGTTTAGTTGTTTTGTTAAACAGCTACTGTGCCAAAATGATGCTAATAAACTGTGTGGGATATACTAACTAAAGACTCATATAATCATATAAAAATCCTTATTGTGATATTTAAATGCTTAAAGTTTTGCCAAAAATCTATTAGCCAAGTTATTATATACAATCTATCATTGCATATTAGTCCGTTAGCGCTAAATTGATGTTGTTCGTTGGAGTATGAGATGATATCGCTCATCCTAAGTGATCCAGTATCGTCAATCCTACGATAAAATATAGACAGATAAATTACAGAGGCATTTTACCAGGGCCGTCTCAAGATTCCTTGAGGCCCTAAGCAAAAAAATTAAAAAACAAAATTTTTTAATATATTTTTAAATTTCTTTAACATTTTTCATTTAGATTTGGGACCGAAAATAATAATTTTTTTAAAAATTTAAAATTAGTTATTAAAACGAATTAAATATTATTTTTTTAAAAAAACTAATTTTTGATATAAAATTTAGTTTTCTGACGGGTTTTTTGATAATAATTTTATTTTTTATTAATAAAATTATTAAATTATTTAATCTTTTTAGTTAGAATGTAAAATAGACTTTAATAATTTTAATTTTAAAAAATTTATTTTTGCTAATGTATTTTACTTTGTATTTTATGATAAAAAAATTTCTAATTCATATTATTATCGAGAAATAAAAAGAAAGAGCGAGGAAGAAATATTATCGGCAAAAGAAGAGAAGGATGTTCTCTCCGAGTATCATCGGTGAGGAAGAAGAAACATGCAAAATCGCTGATGAAAAAAAGAAAAGGGCACAATGCATTGATGAGAGAACTATTAAGATTTTTAAGAAATATTGAGGAGAAAAAAATTCATTAGTTTTTATAAGAATAGTAGTACTAATTGCAAAATAAAATGGGAATCGTAGTAATAATAAAAAAAGAAAGAAATATGTCAATTTAAAAATGAATTATATTTAAGGCAGAATAAAATCTCATATAAAATTATGGTAGACAATTAATGAGGAAATAAAGATATCTACAATGTATAAATTGGAATCGATAATAAATTAATTGACAAGGTGTCATTAATGAATTAGCAAGACATTTATAATTAATTAATATTAATGATGCTAATTTAATTTTTTCAATATCTTTAATTAATTAAGGAATAGGTCCCAATAAAATTGGAGCCTTAGACATAGATTTTAATGGCTTATGCCTTGAGCCGGGCATGTATTTTACCCTAGATAACGACCCTTTAAATGAAAAGATCATATATCTAACAAGATATTTTACCTCCGTTTAAAATTGACCTTAAAATTTATTAAAACAAATACAATATACGTGGACAAGAGTGATATTGAATATTGGTTGCGAAGACCGACACCAATAGTCAAGTTATTTTTTACAACTTGCAATGCCTGACAGGGTTATTGAAATGTATAGTAGCTTTAAGATAATTAACTAACAGTTAAGCTATTTCAATTTTTTGCCAAAACATATGCTAAACAATATGTATTATATCTAATCCTTTCTTTGGAGAAAGGTGAGGTTTTTCCAAAAAAAAATTAAAAATTAAAAAAAATAAAGGGAGATTCGATTTGTACAAAACTATTAAGAGTTTAATTTAAAAATAATTGCTCTAATAATAAAATTGTGCATGTGATTTTCTTCCCTGATTATTTTGTTTTATATTGGATCAAAAATATTTCATCAAATTCGATTCAGCATAATCGAACCTTACTCAAACACGCAGTCGTTTTTGCACCACCAATTTAAGTTTAAATTATTCCAGAAAGTACAATTTGTAATGAAAATAAAATTCCAAATTTGACCAGAAAGTACAAATCATAAATGGCGTTGTTGAAGGAGGAGGAGGAGGAAGAAGGCAGGGAACTTCCCTCTCACTCACACAAATGCAGATGGAGATGGGACGCGGGATTGGGTAGGCCATTCCATCTGTTATTTATTAAATTTCTCCTTTTAAAATATCTTATGAACAATTTTTAATACTTATTCTGAGAAATTGGGTTGGAGCAAATTGCCCATTTTCATTATCCTATTTATTTGTTTTCTTTATATAATTAATTCACATCCCTTCATCAACTTGTTCTCTGATGCAGGGCATCGCTTCTTCGTTCTTCTCTGTCTCCTGCCACTGCTTCTACTTCTTCTTCGAATTCTTTCTTGGATGTATTCAACTGGAATCTCAAATCCTACCCAGGTATGTTGACGCCTAAGCTACTTTAGATGCTTAATTGGCAGAGGATACTTCGAGTATTCAGAGACGTGGGATGTTCTTGTTGACCAAATTTCGAACTTTATGTGATTTCTAGCCCTTTTCCCCCTTTATTCCTAAGAAAAACGATTTTTTGGTTCTTGTATGTCGGGATTTTTGGAAGGGGGTTGGCTAAGGTGAGTTGGGCTTTACATGAGATTTCTATTGCTTTTTGGTGTTGATTTGGAAATCCCTCATGGGCGGAGCTGCACTGCCTCTAAATAACGCAGGGATCTTTTCTCCCTATCGCTTTCCCTTTGCCTCGAGGTCTCTTTTGATGCTGTTTCTGTCTTTCTTTCTTTTCTTTCTTCTTTCTCATCATGGTTATGTACATGCCAATATGTGGGTGGAATTATGCATTTGAGATCTTTGAACAATTGTTTTTTTATTTGCCATTTGCTTCCTCCTTTGTGTTTCTTTCATTTTCTGATTATGTCTGTCTTGGTGAATAGTACGGGAGTTGATGGTTTTCATGGTGAATATGCAAATCTTTCTTCCTTTAGCTTTCAGGCACCTTACCCTCGGGTAGGATCAATCATCTAAGTGAAACGGTTACTAATTTCTGTGTATTTTAGTTGAAACTTACTATGGATCCTGGACTAGGAGTCTAAGACACAACTACTGTTCTTTACACTAGTTCTTTTCTCTAGTAAGTTCAATCACTTGCTTTTGGTACAAAGTTTACTTATTGCTAAGTAAATATGATAATTGTAAAGTGTCACAAAACGTTAGGACGACCAAAAAGGATATATTTTTGGAACTCATTTATCAAACTATAAAAATTAAGCAAAATGATGCCATCAAAAGTTGTTGGATGCTTGTTGATCATTTTTATTGATTTCACCTAATTGATTCCTCTCACATCCTCCTTGTAATCCTCTCCTCTTTTATGCTTTTATGTGGACATCTTGTATATGTGGTACTTATTCGTTCGAGGGAAGTTGTGATGATTTTACTGGTTATTTTGTGTCTTTATCCTACATTTCTCCTGACTATTGAATTTATCACATTAAAATATCTTTTAGTTGTGTGGCTGCTTCAGTTATTAGAACAACAGAAAGAATAAGTTGATGCTCATCCCCCTATGGATATATCTTTTTTCAGATAAATTCTCGTTATGATGTAAGTAGTGGAGAAAATGCAAAGGAGTGTTCACTTGGATGATCTTTCAGTTAATCTTATTCAGATTTGCTAGATTCTTTACAAGCTACATAGTGGTTATGCTTCAGGATGCAAAGATCTGCAAAGTATGCAGCCTTTGACAAACACCAGAAATCACCGTATCAAAACTCCATGCCTTCCGGATACAATGACTCTCAATTTAGGCCTCAAGATCACCAATCCGCAGATTCCTTCACTTCTGAAGATAGATCTCAGCCAAAAACCACTCAATCACAGATCAATCATGTTCAGTTCTGTACTCTGGAGTCCTCGTTAGCAAACACTAATTACACTAGACACCATTCTCCATCTTTTGATTGCACACCTAACAGTGGAAGCCCATTTTCCCCGCAAGATTCTCAGTCTGATAATATCTATGGATCTCCAATTAGTGCTTCTTGTATTACTGAAGACCCAAAGGATCTTAGAAACAGGTTGAAGGAGATAGAGGCTGCTATGCTTGGGCCTGATTCAGATATGGCTGAGATCTTTGAGGACACCTACCTAGGCCATCCATCGCTGGAGCCAGAGAAGTGGAAACAGGCAATGGGAATTCCCAGAGGAGACCTGAAACAACATCTGATAGCCTGTGCTAGAGCTGTTGCAGAGAATGATCTGATTGCTGTTGAATGGCTAATTTCAGAGCTAAAACATATGGTTTCAGTTTCCGGGGAACCGATGCAACGATTGGGAGCATACTTGCTTGAAGGCCTGATTGCTAGATTGGCTTCCTCAGGGAGTTCCATTTACAAATCTTTGAAGTGTAAAGAACCCACTAGTTCGGATCTTCTCTCTTACATGCACCTTCTTTATGAGGTCTGTCCATACTTCAAATTTGGTTACCTGTCTGCAAATGGGGCAATTGCTGAGGCTGTAAAGGATGAAGACATGATTCACATTATTGATTTCCAGATTGCCCAGGGAAGCCAGTGGGTAACACTCATTCAAGCTCTTGCAGCACGACCTGGTGGTCCGCCATGCATTAGAATTACCGGAGTCGATGATTCAAATTCTGCTTATGCACGAGGTGGTGGTTTATATTTAGTGGGTCAGAGGTTGTCACGACTTGCTGAATCTTGCAAAGTGCCCTTTGAATTCCATGGTGCTGCTATTTCAGGCTATGATGTGGAACCTGAGCTTATCAGCATTCGACCTGGGGAGGCAGTGGCAGTGAACTTTCCTTTTCAGCTGCATCACATGCCAGATGAGAGTGTGAACACAAGGAATCACCGGGACAGGCTTATAAGGATGGTTAAGTGCTTCTCTCCCAAGATCGTTACACTTGTCGAACTAGAATCCAACACAAACACTGCTCCTTTTTTTCCTAGATTTCTCGAGACCCTGGACTTCTATACCGCCATGTTCGAGTCAGTAGATGTCACTGTTGCGAGAGACAGCAAAGAGAGAATCAATGTAGAGCAGCATTGCATTGCAAGGGACATAGTTAACATAATTGCTTGTGAGGGGGAGGAAAGAGTGGAGAGACACGAGCTCTATGGGAAATGGAGGTCTCGGTTTATGATGGCAGGGTTCAGACCATGTCCTCTTAGTCCTATGGTTAATGCAACCATCAAGATTCTGTTACAGAACTACTCGGAACACTATTGGCTTGAAGAGCGAGATGGTGTACTTTATCTTGGATGGAAGAATAGGACTCTGGTTGTTTCATGCGCTTGGAGATGAACTTAATGACCTGACAAGCTAAATCTTCAGTTTTTGTTCATGACTATGATGTAGATTGAAAACATCTTTGCTGTTATTAGACTAGAATTTTTGTCTACTTATCGTCGTGAATTGATTGTAAACTGGTCATAAGATGTAGGCATGTAGATGGATTAGCAACGAAGCTATTAAAATGTCTAGAACTGGCTATGATCTGGAGATACTACTTCTGATGTTTTCTTACTGCATTTTAATAGAATTATGGCCAGTTGTAATGGTTGAAAATAATTATGGAATTGTATGAGATGTGTGTTTCCTGAATTAGTTTGAACCAAGACAGGAGTCACTTATAATCTGGTGAACTTGCCTTATAATTCACCAGCCAGTGTCGATTTGCTTCCATTAAGAAAAGTTCGAGTTACAAAACTTCTGACGTGTCTCCCAAATGAACTCTGATTCAGTCTGATTATCCATATATTGACATGAAGGCCAGGTAGGGTTGACAGTGAAGAAAGGACAAAAAAATATCTTTTTGGGTATATAATACAACTAGGGCTACCTTAGGCAATAAAAATTCATTTATTCTGTTGTTTTCTACCCTTAAAAAAGGAGATGAAAGGTAAAGGAATCATGCCAATACAGTTTGAAGAATAAGCTTCTGCAATCACATTTCAGAAGCAAACAAACATCCTGCACCAAATAACATTCGGGAGAGTGTTCAAAATTAGCCAATGTTAAAGTTTTATCTAGTGGAGAAACTGATCTTTTAGAACAGGAAAACATACATGAAAGTACAAATCTTATATTTACTTTGTTGATCGACCATTCCTCCTACTTCACATTTCAACTACTACTATCTCACGAAAACTCATCCAAGTTCTTCATACTCCGGCTCTATGTAAGACAAACCCTATAAAATTTTGGACTATAGGTTCAAGGGTCACTCATTCATCATATAACGAGCAACTTAGCGATTTTGGAGTCTACTATTCCATTTAACAAAGGTGATAAGATTTATGTTGTTTATGGGCAAACTCTTCCTATTACTAGAGTTGACTCATTGAACAATAAAACCTCCAAACTCACTAGTAAATTTGCTGAGAGTTTTATCTCTGTCCAAGTGGCACTTGTAGCTTGCAGAGAAGACAACTCCCTCTCCCCCTTCCACACATAATTTTTTGTATAATCTCAAACTTAACATTTATCGGTTCTTGTTTTCTCAAATATAATTAGATTGTGTTGAGTAGAATATAGTCAATTGATGGAAAAACATTCCTCAAAGAAGTGCATCCTTGATTTTCTTCCTCGATCATTAGAAATAATTTTACTTAGATGATTTTTTTCAACCACCTTTGTAGTGTTTCTAAACACTTCAAAGGTCTCAATCTTGTTCTCGATAAATCTCCATATCTCATACAACCATTCATGAAGGTTATTCTTCATGGTGAAAGGACAAAGGCTGTAACACCTTTGGTAAGTTCTTGGACAGCACATGTCTGCATTTTAATTTAAATTGTGTATCCTTATTTAGTCTCTTGATCATACTGAACTAAACTTATAGTCATCCGACCAAGATTGTGTATGGTTTTTAGGACTATTTGTCCTCACGGGATGTCCAGTTGGTTAGAGAGTGACAAATTTGTTATAATGGAACAGAGATTAAATCCTAACGGACACATGCCCTCTGGAAAAAACTCCTCCCACTCTCTATTCACTTGATGGTCAACTATAAACTGATCTCGTGATTTACCTTCTTTCACATAACCTAAGGACGAATTGTGAGGACCATCATATATGAGCGTAATTACCTTTTGTTACAATTTAGATGGCTTGATCCAGAGAACATACATCATTTGAATTTCTGATTTTACCAAACTAAAGCTACAATTGTTCACCTGTTTGGAGGGTGTGGGATGGAATTATCTTCAACAGCATGAATGCTTCCAACAAAATGCTTCATTTGGAGGATGCTAAATAACTGATTTTACAAAGTTCCCTCTGCTTTAAGAGCAGACTAATTTCAGAATTCTTCTGGAAAGATTAAAGTTAACATATATGATCATGGTTTATTAGTAGCCACAAGAGATGAATATTATCCTTTTTCGGAAGGTATTCCGCTGTATTTTTAGAGCTGCAAGTTTTCTATTCTACTCTAGACATACTACTGCAGTGGCTGGAAATTGCAGTATGATAGTTGTGGGCGTGGCTCTAAGTTTCAGTAGACAACTGAATGATCTTCCCACTGCTGGTTACATTCTCTTCTTTACTGTAACCTTCCCACTTTGTCACGAAATCAGCAACTTCTCTCCTTCCTTTCTTCATTTGTTATCTTTGCAACTGCATATTGAGGTACATAACAAAGCTCATTTATTCTTCTCCCATAATAAAGCCCTGAGAAGAAATATATATATAGTGCACAAAAAAAAACCCAACAAAATATAGAAACAAAACTACAGTATGTTAGAGTGCCAGCCGATGAGCATCCCTAGGTTATATACTCCATAAAAAATTCCAGCAACTATCAACTCCAACCAACAAAAAATGTTCTTAAGAGCATTAACAGTCCTGCAATGCATTAACCTGTACATGATATTAGGCCCAACCTCATGTTCAGAAGTTCCATACCAACCGCACCCAACACAAATGTTCCAGGCTCAACTCAACCTACATCAGAAACCAATGCACAAGTGGCAACATCACTCAGACAGCTTAAATGTCTACAATTTTTGTGGGTGCCAAATATGTTCTGACCATGAAAGATAGCATTTTCTAACCAATCAACTTGCACTCTCACGATTTTAACATTTTAGTTTCGTTGTGGCAAGAAAAAAACAGAGTCAGAATTGCCTTACAATAACATATCAAAAAAGACCAACAAATAATAAGTAAAGGCAGTGTCCCGTGTACATAAGCTAGGACCTGCAAATCATTTAAACATGAAAACCTACACTGCAATTTAGCAAACTCTGATAAATAGAATGAATTCCCCTTCAAATGCATACAGAAACTTTTTTCATCTTCAGTTGATGTAATTCAACAAGTATATGCTAGTCACTAAACAGTAAGAAGATAGTCCACGTGACAGGATCTGCTTCATCATCGTCTCTTTGATTTCTTGAATGCTTTCTTGGTATTGACAGCAAATTCCTCGGCTTCATCATCATCATCATCTCCTCCTTTCTTTCTCTTCTTATTGCCATTACTTTCCTTAATTTTCTATTTAATCAGAAAGATTAAGACCAAATTTCCCAAGCTATAACATAATGCGGGAAATTAAAGCAACAGTCAAAAATTAAAAAAAAACTATCATACCGCAAGAGCAATCCTCTTGGCATCTGAAGTACGTTCAAAGAACACAAGAACTTCAGCTTCCTCAGCTGGGTACTTTGGTAGCTTTTTGCCTGCAAAAAATATTATCTCAATCCTACCATGTGATATTTATAGCAAAGACTAATAGTGGTGGTACCAACCAATAAGCTGCTCTATCTGCATATACCATGCCACTTCATACTGGTTTACTAATGATATGGCCATTCCAGAACGCCCAGCACGTGCAGTTCTGCCCACACGATGAACATAGTCCTGCATTAATTTAGCCAAGTAACTTAAGTCATTGCTTAATAAAAAATAAAAGGTAATTCCTAATGTGAAGATGAGAATTTCCCTGTTGATTGTTGCCAGTAAACAAAAGGAATTATCTACAGTGGGCAAATTTCTTAAGGAGACAAAGGATAAACCATAAGAGAAGCAACTAGAGAATCAAATAGGGGTCACATATAGAAGGATCAACAAATTGAATTTATCAAATGCCAGAAAAAATATATATATGAGAATATCAATAATGATGCTACAGAAAGAGAAGTTGCAAAAAACTACTTCAACAGCATATCTCACACGATTGCAGAGATGATTGAAACATCAAAGATACAGAAAAATTTATACGGGTTAAGGTCGAGATTCAACAGATATGTAGGTCTGCTCGCGTGGGGTGCAGGCCTTGTGTAGCTAAGGTGGAGAGGGCATCAAGAGATTCCACCTAAACTCAACCTGGGTTTGGCCAAATTCCGGGCAGTGCAATCTAGTTGCAGAACCTGCTTAGTAGAGGTCGTTGGAGAGGAGTTTCAAGGTTGGGTTAGTGTCTGAGGTGGGATTGTATCATCCTTTTCTCCTGTCCAGGAAGCCTGGTTATAGGCCTCGGTGTGCATGTTCAAGTGTACAATGTTGGCATGTGTTATTATCTGTCCTTGCTACCATGGGCCTTAGATCCATGACGTGTATACCTAAAAGAGATCCATATGATGGCCTAACCATTTGCTCTGCTGTGAGTTTCTATTACTCCAAATCAGTTACTCCCTCACTTTGAGATTAACAATGATATGTTGAACTCGCGGCAACAAATATAAAGACATCAAAATGGAAAAACTTAGAGTCGTTTTTAGAAAAGACATCAAAATTTGCCTAAACCTATAAATATAAAGATTTTAGGCCATATTGAACATATGGAAAAGTCATGCACCTTAGAATTTGTTGGTATATTATAATTGATAACCATATCAACTGAAGGAATATCCAGGCCCCTGCTAGCCACATCTGTGCATATCAGGATGTTACAGTCACCCGCTTTGAATCTGTTTAGAGCCCCCAACCTCTTGTCCTGTCATATTAATTTACCAGAACAGAGTCAATTATGAGTTTGTGCAGGCAATGTATTGTAAAGAATTCCTATGACAATTTAGTAATAATTCAAAATTCAAATAGCCAGCCAGGTCTGAAGGCTATGACAAGGCCATTCAACAACTTGAGTTTCTCAAGATTGCTTTTACCTGGCTCATTTGACCACTAATAGGAATTGCTCGCATCCCTATATTTCGAAGAAGTAGGGACAGAAGCCGGGTTGATTCACAGGTTCGAGTGAATACCATTGTTGTACAATTCTGCTTCTCATTAAGAATGTAGACAAGATAACAATCCTGAATTTAATAGAACTACAAATTAGTTGCCTGCCAAATGAGAGTAACTATCACTAGTTGAACAAATTTAGTTGACATATGGATGATAATAACCAACTAAACCAGTTGCAAATCCACATAAAAATAGATAAGATATAACAGAGAAAAACAATTCAATAAGGGAAAAAGTGGAGTGTATCCAAATAATATTTACGACTTCAAAATAACAACTAACAAACAAATACACATGTAAATTAACTACATTCTAGCACACCCCTAAAAACAGAGCATTAGATATCCATCAGTGTCTAACCTATCAAACTAAATAGAAAAAGATCTCATTGACTCCAAAAAATAGATACTGATCATATCCAGTTTAGAAGCACTGGTTCAACATCTGACATCTTCTAATGATGTGATGCTAAAGTCAACTTCATTGGAACCTGAAACTATCATCTTCTTCATTAATTCCCCTCAAACTAAAGATAATCACAAAAATCTGAAGCTTCCGAATACAGTACAAATGTCTAAAAATTTCAAATGAGAAAAAGATATATTTACAAATATCAACTCCAGAATTAGACTTTGGAAAATATCAGGAGAGGTAATGAGTAAAAACCTGGTGTTACTCTAAGTGAAATGTCGAAGAAGTAAATAAGATCAGTTTTGACATACTTGACAAAGAGAGAGCATATACTACAAGATAAAAAATAATTAATCCAGTTTTTAAAGTGTGGTGACCGATGAAGAGAATTGATGAAAATGATTGCCAACAAAATATCGGAGAAATAGGAAAAGAAAAAGAGTAAAATTTTGACCATTTTACTTCAACAAAGATAAAATATTGAAAAATAAAAAAGAGAAACATTGATTACCGAAGTGAGATTATAAATGAGAAGTAAATAACTAATTTCTTAAAATCTAGCAATCTACAAACAAAATAGTTGACAAGACAAGAAATTGATAATGAATAGGTATTTGAGAAAAAGAAAGACTTAAACATCCTTGTGTTTCTTCTTCCTCTTTGTCCCTTCAATTTCCTAACAACTCTTCTTTGTCAATGCGGTCATCAACTAGGCATGGCTGAGGTTTGGTCAACATTGAGAGAAAGATGTTAAAAACTTGATAGCTGGGTTGAAAGGTGCGGAACGCTTATGCTAGTCCTCAAGATCATGTAAAGGAAGGATGTCAAAGATCTATAGAAGAGGTCAAAAGAAAGCGGCATCAACTTGAGGTGGACCTGAAGTAGCGCTACTGGCAGGTCTTCAAGCAGTGGCGAGAAGTTGCAACCAATCTTGAGGTGGGATCATTGTAATCAATAAATGAAGGGTGTCGCACTGCGGTTTGGTGGAAGAATTCAGAGTTGCCATTGAACCCAAGGAAGAAAGTCAACCAGGGATTGTGCATCTCGGGCTTACCTTCACCTGTAGCAAGTATGGTAGATTGCCAATTGCCATAATATCATTTATGTTGGTGACTAGAAGTTGTTAGTGGGGTCTGTTAGCAAAGGAGGAATGGTGATTTGCACACATTGATTTGGTTATGGCAAAAGTAGTGTCTTCACATTCTTGCACAAAAGGCAAATGAGGTTTGTGCAGTGGGTGTTAAAAGTAAAACAGAAAAATTAAATAAAAATGGTAATCACATTAGGACTTGAACTTGATATAGTCAAATGCTTTAACAAAAAAAACAAGATATTATAACAAAATTGCTTCAACAGGCTCAACGTAACCAAATAAAAGTCTTTATAACAATGGATCAGATCTTATGTTGCAATTGCCAGCCTAGAAATTGTTACAATCTTAACAAAAATTAAACTAGAACGAAATTGTCATAAATGCAAGAAGGAGATGCTTAAAAGGCATTTCCACAGAAATAGTAGCTTTTAAATAATATAATTCATGTATCAAAATCAAAACAATGTGAAATACCACTACATTTAACTTAAATTATTCTCAACTATTAAATTTCTAAAAAAGTGAAACTAATAAGATGTACGAACAAACTCATTCTGAATCTACGAAAAGACAGAACAATTGAGGAAATATTTTTAACCTTATGCTTTGCAGGAATAAAGCAATACTGTTGATTAAGGGTATCCACCGTGGAATATTTAGTATCAGCTTCTATCTGTAATCAACAAGCAATTGACACAAGCTAGATCTGTGATGATCAGAGCAAAAGAAAACCAAGAAAATGCTAAGATATAAAAAGAGGAAAATTAGAGGCAAGATGGCTGTTAAACAGACCTTCACAGGATGCCTTAAACAAGCTCGTTGAAGTTTACTGACCTACAGAATCAATAACACAACACAAACAGTTTGAATAATTTGTACTCTTTATCTTTCAACAAGTCTTGGGCAAAAATATTGAATACACCATCAGAACACGATGCAAATCTTATCATGCAAAGCATGCCTTGAATACAGTTCAAATATGATGTTAGGCAATTTTATGTACTACTATAAACAAGGCAAGAGGACAGGCAAATACGAAGATTGAGTGCACTTTATTTAGTTGACACAACCTTTTCATGCAATCATGGTGCATTGTCTATGTTCAAACCTAGGGAACTGAGACATTTTCAGTTACAAAGCCAATAGCCTATTGTGATATGTTCATGTTCCTCATAATCAAGTGCAACAACAAGAGAAGATGCATGCAGGACTTGATTGAAATAACCACATTCACACAGTCTTCTCATAATGGCAGATTGTGATTTTCTAGTTATTAGCTAAGTCTACCTACCGCTTTTACCACATACATATTAATATCCGCAAAGCAATGCAGAAATATTGAAACCCTAAGAGATAGAAAAACATCATCAATATGCAGAATATAAGAAACTTCTACCGACCTTTTTGGTCATTGTAGCTGAAAATAAAAATGTATTCCTTTCAGAAGGAATAACCTTCAAGATATCATCAATAGCTTTCTCAAATTCCAAGTTGAGTAACCTATCAGCCTCATCAAGGACCTGGACAGAAAAACAAGCAATTCAAACCAATTAGAAAGTAAAAACATAATGTGCCTTATTCAATATTAAGAATCATGCTATGGGACTTGATCAAAATGAATATCCATGTAAAACAAAAAGGAAAGAAGATTCCTCTGATGCACTAGAATGCAACTTCTAGAAAATCAATTTGCACTTAATTTAAGTGATTTTGTGATATATTTGAACTTAATTCCACTTTTTTAAATATATATTTCTCAGACAATTATTAAATTCCTTCTTTAACTTATGGTAGAATCAGTTAACATTTTTTTATACTTGCCATCTTCAGAATGTAAAAAATTCATAAAAATCAAGATTTTCTAGTTTACTTAGGTTAAAGAATACTAACACTTCAGTCATGGTTTAAAATTTCATTTCATGCCGGGTAAAACGGACAAAATTTATCGTTTCACCCGGCACCACAAGCCGCTGCGGGGTTATGGTAAACTTTGCGGCCTTAAATCCCACGACCGCCACTGGTCGCGACAGGTCACAGGGCAGACATTCACGAGAACAAGAGTGGGATGCAAAATAAAAGATAAATAATTAAACTTAAGTTAATAATTTCAATCAACTCCTAACCATAAATATAAATAGGATAATCTAAACAGACTTAATCAAACCTTAATAAAACTATCCCATTAATTTAATATATATTTTTAATTTATTTTGATTTCAAAAATATATAATAAATAAATTATTTATTTACCATATGGAGGTGCCACAATCCTATAATTTTTTTTAAAAAATATATTTTATATTTATTTTTTGTATTTTTAATTTTTAGATTAATTTTTTATTTTTAATTAATATATTTTATATTTAAAAAATATCAAAACCATATCAACATGGCATGATACGCTACCAAAATCATACTGTTCCAATCATAAATCAAAACTTAAACCATGATTAATTAGGTATGGCTTGAATTAAATTATATGTAGAAACTATCAACAATTGGCAGGGTCTATGACTAGTTTGCTAATTGAAAATATAATTTTCTTCAACCAATAGAAAAATAAAAAACAATTATAAATAACTAAGAAGCCATTTCCCTGACCAGGTAAGTCTACAACCAGATGGAGAGAGATATCACTCTTCCATTATTCCCCTAGATGAATAAACAAAGAAGACATATTTTGAACATCCATCCTTAACTCATCCTCTCAAAACTAGATGGTGAACTAATTGGCAATTATTCAAGATAGAAACTTATCCATCCTTTTATGTATATCTATTTAAGGAAACAATTAAAAGATTTATTTCTTTTTTGTTCCTCCATTATATTCTCTCATCTTTCCAAGCCATCCATTTTTTCAATTCACCTAGGAAATGGGATAACAAATTAAAACAGTGGATTTCAAGATGAATATTAAACAGTAAGTATTTTGCAAAAAGAAATTGTAAATATCATAATGTGGCAGAGTTCATACCAAATACTTTATTGTGCGAAGGCTAAAACCTTTTGTATTGGTTAAATGATCCAAGAGACGCCCCGGTGTGCCCACCTATGAGAAATAAAATCAGCAAAACAATTAAAGTGATGTTTGAGACACATACAGCAATTATAGGGAAGATCTAATGGTTCATTACAAAAGGCCAAAAGTAGCCATTTTTTCTATGTTGAAACTTTAATAAAGGTACCATTCTGAACATACTCTGTAAAGTCAATTTCCAAATCACAAACTATGGAATATGGCATAAAAATTCATTGATGGCACAAGACCCGATACTATGGAAGGGAGTTTTGAATTACAAATGTGTCAAAGAATTAATTAGTTCCAATAAATCCTGAGGGATATTCTCATGTATAGAAAAGCCTTGAATGGAACATTCTCTTCAACTGTGAAAAATTTAAAATTCCTTAGATCAAAATGTTTAGTCAAGCACTCAATAGAGGAATTTCTCTCAAAGAAATACAATTACAAAGTTTACATCCATATTCTTTGAGAAGAATTTCTGTGAGCAGAGCTAAATTGAATGTTTTCTAAAACTTTGGCCCCAAATCCTGTATAACTGAGAAAGTATGACAGCATTCATGTCTAAGTGATTCTTGTCTAGAAGGCATATACTTAAGCCTTACAGATAGAAAATCCATGTTCACATTCTACAAAGAGCCAACAAAAAACACAATGATGATCATTACTACATACCACAATATGTGGGCGCTTTCCAAGAGAAATTGCTTGTTGTGTCATGTCAACACCTCCCACTAACTGTGCAAAAATAAAGAAAACAGTTCATACAGAAAGCAAAATTGAAAAGAAGATATATTGATCTCTAATGCAATTACTAAGAGCATCTACACTAAGCTTCTTTTTCAAGGACTTTGATTGAACAGTCGTACAATCTGATTGGTTTGTCATATCTACATTACCAACTAAACCATAACTAATTTATGCAGAGAGATCTATGTTTGGCTAAGAACAACTGTGCACATAAGCATTCCCTACACATGCAAAAAATCAGAAAGGTGCTAACCACAGTGCATTTTACTCCAATGCCAGATCCTAAAGCTTCAAATTGTTCAGAAATCTGAATTGCCAATTCCCTGGAGAGGAAAAAAAGGGGAAAAAAAGGGGGGAAAACAAGTCAATATTCGTAATAACCAACTAAGAACTGTCATTAAGAATTCCTGGAGAAAAACAAAATCAAACCTAGTAGGGGAAAGTACACAAGCAAACAATCTTTGTGGAGTGTCCAATAAAGCTTGAAGAATTGGCAATGCAAAAGCTCCTGTCTTGCCAGACCCTGTTTGTGCCAATCCAATAATATCTTTGCCTACACCAATATCAAGAACAATGTTTTCCCCCATAAAACTCCATTTTCAGTAACAAAAGTCAACTTGAAATACACATCATAACAAGAAAAGGAATCAATTAGCAAAGTTCCATATCAAGCTTCCAAATTATTTTCATCCAAAACCAATTAACAGTTTAAAATGATAAGGACAAATAAACTAAAAAATGGGAAGGGAAGAGAACGAACCTTCAAGAGCAAAGGGAATTGCCTCAATTTGGATCTTTGTAGGGGCTTTCCACCCCAAAATCTCACAAGCTTCCACCAACTCTTCCTTCAAACCAAGAGTTTTGAAGGTCTGCGGAGACCCGTCTTCCTCCATCTCTGAAAAACTAAGCTAGATCATGCATGTTGTAAACATAAACTTAGAAGAAATAAGCTAAACGATGACAATATATGTCTTGACTCTTGAATGAACATGTTATTAAACATCAAAAATGTAGGCATCATACATCCTCAATGCACAAATATACGAACATAACAACCAAAAAGAAGGGCCACATTTTGACAACCAACACCGGTAAATAGGCTACGCCTTCCAAAACCCTAGACCTTAGGAACCCACCCAAGGGCCTTCTTGTTGTTCATTCATATAGGTGCACAGAAGTCACGAAGACAAAAGGATATTCAAATCAAAAGGAGCTTCGAAAATCAAAGAAAGAAGCGAGTTATCGGCGAGTGATAATGACTCAAGGAATGACTATACCTTGTTCGAAGGAGGATGAACGGAGATTTAGAATTTCGGCGTGAATAGAGGAATATGAAGGGTTTTTCGGCAGAGAAGAGGAAAGGTTTTCGGAGGTTATGAATGGGCGTTGTGGAAGGTTATGGACAAAAAAAATCTAAGGAAAATAAAATTAGAAAAAAAAAAAGAAAGAAAATGATACAAACAAAATTAAAGAAAACATTTAACGAAAATAAAAATAATTAAGATTTCATAATTAATTTTTTATTATAATAATTATATATTAAATTTTTATCAACAATCTTAATAAACTTTATCATAAAATTTTAAAAAATAAAAATTCAAATAATCAAGATTTAATAAAATATATATCAATATAATACATTTTAAATAATATTTTTAAATTTCTTACTGGTTAAAGTAAATATAAATATTCATTATTATTATTGAAATAATAATTTGTATTTATTAAAATTACTGCTCAATTATTTTTAATGGTAATTTTATAAAATTTTATTTAAAATAAAACTAACTTGGTGGCAAAATTTTACCAGAAAAAAAATCATAAAAAAAATATATTTTATTTTTAATTTTTTAGAAATCAAAATTAATATAATTATTAGATATACTTTAGGCAAAAGAAAAAGGATGAAAAAAAATCATGACCAATTTTTTAAAATTTTTACATGATAAAATTTAATATAATTACTTATAAAATAAAATAATGTTAATGATATTTAATTTTTAGATGTTATATTTAATTTTTTGGAAATAAAAATTAATATAATTATCAGTTATATTTTAGACAAAAGAAAAAGGAAGGAAAAAAATCAGGACAAATTTTTTAAAATTTTTACATGGTAAAATTTAATATAATTACTTATAAAATAAAATATAATTAATTATAAAATAAAATAATGTTAATGATATTTAATTTTTAGATGTTATTTTTAATTTTTTGGAAATAAAAATTAATATAATTATTAGTTATATTTTAGACAAAAGAAACAGGATGAAAAAAAAAAGCAGGACCAATTTTTTAAAAGTTTTACATGGTAAAATTTAATATTGCATATAAAATAAAATAATGTTAATGATTTTAATTTTTAGAGGTTATTTTTCATTTTTTGGAAATAAAAATTAATATAATTATTAGATATATTTTAGACAAAAGAAAAAGGATGGAAAAAAATCAGGACCAATTTTTTTCGAAATTTTTAGATGGAAAATTTTAATATAATTACTTATAAAATAAAATAATGTTAATGAAATTTAATTTATTAAAATTATCAATTAAAATTTTTATGGTATCTTTATTAAATTTTATTAGTATTTTTTTTAAAAAAAATATGTTAAATATTTTATTTAAAGAATAATATATTTAACTAATAGTATATTTTAATTAACTAAATAAAGTTAAATTTGACTAAATATTCAAAAAAAAATACTAACTAAATTTGATAAGATAAAATAAAAAATACTATTAAAATTATACAACAAATTAAAATAGTGGTAAATAACAAAAATTGTCATCCAATCTAATTTTTGTAGATAAAAATTTAAATTTATCGATTAAATTTAACTTTGGCCAGTAAAAATAAATATTGCTAACCAAATCTAAATTTGATTGATAAAAACTAAATATTGCCGGGCAAAACTAACTTTGATTGGTAATAAATTTAAAATTACCTGTGACAAAATTTAAGGAATAGCAAGGGTTTTTCGGAGGTTACGTACGTGGGCGGCTGGGCACTGTTGAAGGTTATGGGAAAAAAAATCTAAGGAACATAAAAATAGAAAAAAAGAAAAAAGAAAATGACTAAAGAAAAAAATTAACGAAAATAAAAATTAAGATAAATAAAATTTCATAATATAATTATTGATTTAAATTAAATTATAAATTATTTTTTTATTATCATAATTATATGTTAAATTTTTATCAATAATCTTATGAAACTTTATCATAAAATTTAAAAAAAAAAAAATTCAAATAATCAAGATTTAAATATATATATATAATAAAGTTTTAAAAAATATTTTTAAATTTTTTACTGATTAAATTAAATATAAATATTCATTATTATTATTGAAATAAAAATTTGTATTTATTAAAATTACTGATCAATTATTTTTATTGATAATTTTATCAAATTTTATTTAAAATAATATTAACTTGGTGACAAAATTTTACCAGAAAAAAATCATACAAAAATTTAGATTTTATTTTTAATTTTTTAGAAATGGACATAAATATTAATATAATTATTAGTTATATTTTAGGCAAAAGAGAAAGGATGAAAAAAAATCAGGACCAATTTTTAAAATTTTTTACTTGGTAAAATTTAATATAATTACTTATAAAATAAAATAATGTTAATGATATTTAATTTTTAGATGTTATTTTTAATTTTTTGGACATAAAAATTAATATAATTATTAGTTATATTTTAGGCAAAGAAAAAAGGATGAAAAAAAATCAGGACCAATTTTTTAAAAAATTTTATATGATAAAATTTAGTATAATGACTTATTAAATAAAATAATGTTAATCATATTTAATTTATTAAAATTAAAAATTAAAATTTTTAAGGTATCTTTATTAAATTTTATTAGTATTTTTACAAAAAATATATGTTAAATATTTTATTTAAAGATTAATATATTTAACTAATAATTTTTTAAATTAACTAAATAAAGTTAAATTTAACTAAAAATTCTAAAAAAATACTAATTAAATTTGATAAGATAAAATAACAAATACTATTAAAATTATCGGACAAATTAAAATAGTGGTAAATAACTAAAATTATCGATCCAATCTAATTTTGGTAGATAAAAAATTAAATTTACCGGTTAAATCTAACTTTGGCCCCTAAAAATAAATACACCAAATCTAAATTTGATTGGTAAAAATTAAATATTGTCCAACAAAACTAATTTTGATCGATAATACATTTAAAATTACCGATCACATCTGACTTTGGCTAGTAAAAAATTACAATTATCAGCTAAGATTCACTTTGGCCGGTAATTATAATTATTTACTAGTTAAAATTTATTATGATCGGTAATTTAAATATTTACGGGTCAAATTCATTTTGAACGGAAAATTTTTACAGTAATCTCATTTTTTCTCTAGAAGCATCTCTTTGATCCCAAAAGGAACTCTACTTAAGCTTACAGTTTGATCATTTGGTGGTGTGGTATGAGAATATGACCCTTTATGCTCTGTTACTTTAAAGCACGAATGAGGAAAAGGACGGATGACACAAAAATCAAGATACTTTCTCTTGTCTACATGTACAAAAATAAAGAATGGATGAATTTCAAATCCATCAACTGATTATTTTTATAAGATCTCGAAATCTGGCATAAGAGAGTGGATGGAAGCGAGCGAGAAGTCTGTCATCTCAAAATCCCCTTAGTCTTCTCCTTGGACTCTTTGCCGGAGCACTCCACCTGCAGCACCGAGCAAGCTTCTCCATCCCAGAGTCGATCCAATCATCGCCACCTTCTCTTCTACTTCTCTCCTGCTCCTCTACTTCTCCCCTCCCCCGCCACTAGAAACCACAATAGGGGCAGAGGATTCTGTGTGGCTATTTTGTAGAGGAAGCGGCGGTGGTGCAAACGAGATCAGTGGAGAAAGAGACGACGTCGATGAGGAGGAAGAGTTGCAGGGCTCGCGGGGTGAGGTTGGCAGTTGAGGCGATTTTATAGAGGAAGTAGCAGTTGAGGAGAAGGTAGTTTTGGGAAGTCCATGGCAGATAGAAGGCATGCTTGATTTGTTTATATACGTACAATATCACGAGGCCATAGTGTAACTTGTAGAGTTTACTCTTGTATGTGATTATTACTGCTTACTTATCATTATTAGTTTTGATGCTTATATATATCCTGTCTGCCCACGAGACCATCTATGGTAGAGTGTTACTCCCGCAGATAGTGACTACCTACCTGACTGTCCATAGGATCATCTATGGTAGTGTTTCACCCGCAGTCAATGGTTGAGGAGCTAGATAGCTACCTCATCTTTTTTGCCCACAGGACCATCTATGTTAAAACGTTTCTCCCACGGATAAGGACTATTTATACATCCTGGCTGCCCACGGGACCATCCGTAGTAGAATGTTTCTCCCACAGATAGTAACTACCTACCTGACTGCCCATGCGACCATCCGTTTCCCGTAAGCAATGACTAAGGAGTTAGATAGCTACCTCATCCTGTCCGCCCATGGGACCATCCGTGGTAAAGCGTTTCTCCCATAGACAGAGACTAATTATATATCCTGTCTATCCACGGAACCATCCGTGATATAGTATTTCTCTCGCAAACAGTGACTACATACCCTGACTGCTCACGAGACCATCCATGATAGAGCGTTTCTCTCACAGTCTGGTTGAGGAACTAAATAGCTACCTCATCCTAAGACCATCCATAACAGAGCATTTCTCCCGCGGATAGGGAATACTTATATACTCTGACTATCCACGAGACCTATTCGTAGTAGCATGTGTTACACGAAGTCAAAACTTGGTAATTTACATTTACGGGTCAAATTCATTTTGAACGGAAAATTTTTATAGTAATCTCATTTTTTTTCTCTAGAAGCATCTCTTTGATCCCAAAAGGAACTCTACTTAAACTTACAGTTTGATCATGGTGTGGTATGTGAATATGACCCTTTATGCTTGTTATGTACTTGTTTTATACAGATAGTTTTCGGATGTACTATATGTACTCCTGATTTACTGACTATACCTGATTTAGCAGGTCAGTGGAGGTTTATGTAATTTATAATTTTATTTGTAGTTAATTTTATTGGCGCTCTTACTTTTGTAGTAAGTATTTTACTTAAGACTGCTTCCTTTAATCTCTTTATACTATATAGTTCATGCACTATCTTTTCTATACCCACTAAGTTATAGTTATTGTACTCACTACCCCTTGTTTTCCCTTTGACTTCCAAGTTCGCAGGTAGAGGATGTGTTATATCACTCAGAGGCCCTAGTTGTCGATCCCACACGAGTTTAGATTTCTTTTCGAGTTGTTTAGGTTATTTTTCCGCTGCTTGTATTTACAATTTTTTTTCCATATCGAATGTTTGAGTATTGGTTTAACTTGTTTAGTTAGTATGTTCACATATTCATGCATATATACACACATTAGAATTTTAAAAACTTAAGTGATTTTTATATCGTGTTGGTGTTTGTGTTGACTTTAATTGATTTGATATCAATTATTTCTTATATTGTCACTAGGGGGAACCGTCAGTTTTAGTAGACAAGTATACCCTCAGGGCATGATAGTAACAATCTTACCGACCCTTAAAATAAATCAATATGAAAAGAAGCGTTACCAAATGTCAGGCTCGTTTGAGCTTGTAGTGGCATTGCGGTGTTGTTGCGTAGTTTAAAGCTTGAGCGCAGGAATGAGGCACAATGTTTCGATGTCTAGAAAGCGTAGTAGAGCACGTAAAATTTGATACTAAGGTTCTGTTCCAGACCTTTTTTTATGACCGACTCTGGCGCCTGAATCAGTTTCGAGTGCCTCCAGCAAGGCCTATTTGATCTGACTCCATCGGTGACTTAATCATCTCCGGGTGCTTGGATGCCTTTCGAACCACTAGACGGTTGATGTGGCATGCACAAGACAAAGATTGATCTGACCTCTTCCGCTTTGACCTTATCCCTTCCTAGGTGGTTGGTTATTGATGTGCACCACCTGATCAGGGCGTACCACCTCATCTGAACGCGGGGCTCAGTTTCGATCTATTAGGGCGCCTAGATCCACTAAGGGTGTCTGGACCTCCGATTGCCTGGAACCTCTTTGGGAGCCCGAATTTCCTTAACTATGGCCAACTTCCAATTACAACGTTCTACATCACAGTGTTGCACAAGTAAATAATATTATGATTGACAGCTTTCCAAGTTGTCTGGTCTCAACTTTAGGTCTCTCATAAAATCTTAGGTTGGATCAATGCCTACTGCTCTTTTTTTTAGAGTGCATTCTTACTACTCCTTTTGGGAGAGTTTACATTGTGTCAAACCTAGTCCACCCGACCTATTTGTATTTTTGTTTAGCTTAATCTCAACTCACGGGACTTTTTGTTGGTGTAAGTTCCCTAGGTCAAGGTTGACCAGTTTAACTAAATTTGAGTTAGCTCAAACTTAGTCTTGATGTTTGAGTTTTGATGTATGATAATATATGAAAATTGCAAGTGCAATTATCCGTTTGGGGGGATTATTAATGTAATTCCCCTCTGGTCAAGATTTGACCAATTTAATATGAAGAAGAGTCAAGTAGGTAGTCCTAACTGGAGGTCAGGTAAGGACAAGACCAACAGGAAGGTTGAAAAAAGAAAATCCAAGTGGGTTGATGCTGACCAGACACTTGGTGTAAAGGTCCTGTGAGTGAAGCTAGACATATGAAAATCCTAATGAGTGAAGCTAGGCGATGAAAAATCCTAGTGAGTGAAGCTAGGCGATGAAAAATCCTAGTGAGTGAAGCTAGGTGATGAAAAATCTTAATGAGTTAAGCCAAGTAAAAAGTCCTAGTGAGTGAAACTAGACAGATGGAAATCCTAATGAGTGAAGCTAAGTGATGAAAAGTCCTGGTGAGTGAAGCCAGGTAAAAAGCTCCAGTGAGTGAAGTTAGGCAGTGAGGAAGTTCTGATGAGTGAAGTCAGGTAGTTGAAAATCCAAGTGGGTCAAAGGTTGACCGAACACAAGGTGATTGGAAGTCCAAGTGGGTCAAGGCTGACCGGACACTTAGCACAAGATGGTAAGTCCAAGTGGATCAAGGTTGATCGGACACTTGACATAAGGAGAAAAATCCAAGTGGGTCGACGGATTGACCGGACACTTGGTGAAGAAGTCTCAGCAGGTCATGTTTGACCAGACGCTAAACAATAGGGAGTCCCAACAAGTCACGATTGACTAGATGTTGGGCAAAGAATCCTAGGACTCGAGTTCAAGAGCTAGGGTTGCTAAATCACTTAGGGTAAGCGATTCAGCAGGCCTTAAGCAATTAAGGTGATCGCTTAAGGTCGTCTGTGAGGAAACAAAAGGTTGTAATCAATTAAGGTAATTGATTGCGACATGTTTAATCAATTAGGGTAATCGATTAAGCCAGTTTTGCGTGTTTAGAGAGGTGCCTAATCAATCAGGATAATCGATTAGGCACATCTTAAGCGATTGGGACAATTGCTTAAAAAGCTTTCTGCTTGAAATAGAAGTTGTGGTAAGCGATTAAGCAGGAAAGCTTAATCGCTTACGGGGTTTCTCTAACATGTCACTAACATATATGCACTCCCATATAAGCAGATATAGTCTCGCTAACATATATGCACTCATATTAGTAAATAACTATACTATAGTATCACTAACATATGGTTACAAGCCTAAGTTTATCACTATATGGTGCAAATGTCTTAGCAACTATACTACAGTAATACTTAAACAACCCATGCATGGAAACAAAGAAGATTGCATAGATATTAAATAGATCAAAAGGTAAGATCAAGCAATAAAATATAAAGCTCAAGAAGTAGCATAAAGTAGATATCAAGGTACAAATAACTACTACACAATCAGTGTAAATAATAAAATCATGTACTAAGGTCAAAGATACTATAGAAGACAAGTAGAAACTGCCCACCTCAAATGTAGGACTTCCTAGTAGTCTTCAAATCCGAGGCTCTATCTCGAGCCCAAACCCTAAAGATAAACAAATACAGAGGCTAATTAAGTATCAACCTAAGGCTAATAACAGACTTCGTATAACTAATTTATTCCTACATTCTTTTGTATTAGCCGTATCAATTTCCTAATTACTTGTTATTAGGTCCATGGCTCCCTTAATCCAGCTACCCATATACCATTTTATAAATCTAATGAATCCGCAATTAACTCAATTAAATTACAAGCTTATTAACTAATCAAACCCATTAGTAATAGGGTTTAACCAACCTTACCCTACTGTTAGCCAGTGTCATTAAATTCAATGAGGGTTAACTCATCGACATCACCGCTAACAGAGAGTTACTCAACCCAAAGACAACAACCGGATTTTTCATACATCCAGTGGGCCGGATTGACCTACAACAATTAATTGAAGGGAACTTAATCCATCCACCTCACTGTTAACAACAATCTCCCAAATCAACAACCAACCTCAAATTCCAGACTCCACTCGGTAACAGAATTAATTTGAGCAAAACTTAGTTAAGGAAGAATTGTTACCTTGGGTTTCTTCTTCTCCGGCAGTCGCTCCCGGCGGCCTGCAGAGGCAGCAGCAATAGGGACTGCTGCCCGAGGTCTGTCAACTTGAGATGACTGCAGATCGGCGCTTCAGCCGTGTCCCAGGTCTCGGGAGAGGGTCCACAACAACCGACAGTAGCCTCCTATCCGACACGGCAACCGCTGGCAGTGGCAACGAGGCGGCGTCGGGTGGAGGTGGTGCGGCGCAGGCGGAAATTACAAGGGGAAACCGGCGCTTCCACAGCGTCCGGCGACGTCGGTGTTGCCGACCTAGCCCCACACGAAAGGAGGGCAATGGCTCGTCGAGACGGCGGCGTCGACGATCGAGGCGTCGCGGGGGCGGCGCGATGAGGGCAGAGTCGCGGAGAGGTGTCGAAGGAATAGGTTTACGAAAAATAAAATAAATTTTATAAATTAAACATTTGCTCGTTTACTTCCTTTATATCTCATTTATCTCGAAAAAAAAACTCCTATAAAATCTAAAAAAAACTCGTAAATTCATATAAAACTATTTCTACATCAATATAAATTTATTTTCTTAAACAAATTTAATTATGTTAAATTTTAATTATTTAAAATATATATATATTTTTAATATATTACAATTATTGATAATAAATTGTATGAAAAAAACTTTAATATTTCAATATAATAACAAAAAGACTACATGAATATAAATTAGTAATAATATTATTTAAAAATATAATGAAAATACTTATTTATCACTCTTGATTTTTAGCATAATTTGGCTATCTTCTTTCTGTGTAAGATGATGGTTGTTAAATGACACTATAACATAGCCTAAGTTCCAAATATTATTCAAACGTATAAGTTCATCGGTTCAAGTTATACCCTATAAGTCGAACTAGTTAGATAAACATGTAAGTTAGATTTATTAATGTATCTTTCTATGCTATTCAATATTAGCATCATATTTTAAGTCTTAAATATTGCTTCCACACATAATATTGAAAATATTGCACCTGTGTGTTCTCTCTCTTTGTCACTTCTCATATTGCCCCGGGCAATTGTTTAGCGGTTGAATCCTTTCAATTTTTTAGACATCTAAGGATTAAGTCCTAATTTTGACGAATTAACAAATGAATTTTTCTTAATGAGTCATTAACTTAAGAACACTGGGCTGATGGATCACTCGCTGTGAGCATTTTCTGATTTATCTTAGTATCCAATGTAAAACTTCTATAAGATCAGAATTAGTCGGTATAAATTAGATACTTGGTACCAACTAAAAAATATATGCTAATAACAAATAAAAAGCAACTAAAAATACGATAATAACAAATAAAAAACATTTGAAAAGAAATACAAAGGTCGTGTGTAATATAATACATTGAAATCATATTGACCTTTTATAATGAAATTATATTAATTAAAGCATTTTAGCATTAAAATACTAAACTAGAGTCATTAGGGTGAAGCACCTGACTTTTGAAAATCTGAATTATTTGGGTATTTGAAAATCTGAATTATTTGGATTTTCGAGTGTCACCCTTACGTTCAAAATCAAGAATTAATTATTTGGGTAAGATTCGTCAGACCCATGCAATAGTGCAATAATGCAAGGGTGACACTAGAGAATCCCAGCAACAAACTACTGTAACCGGCTTCCCTATGAAAAAAATTAATTTAATTCAATATTATACTTATCTTAGTAAAAAAAACTAAGAAAAGTAAATTTTTTAACAATGTCGGCCTAAAATATTTATAGAAGCTTCTTTGATCATAGTGTTGTCAATTCTAAGATGTAGGACTAAAGAGAACTATATTTTTTTTTATATAAAACAACTAGACAAAATTAATTATGAGAAAAATTAATAATAATACGCTGCAGTTGAGTCTCGAACTCTAGATCATTGATTGTTTTGCTTGTGGAATTACTAATAAATCTTGGAATTATTTTTAGTGTGAATAGAAAAAAGGATATTAACGTAAATTTATTTTAGGCTTCACCAAAGTTAGTTAGTAAAAGGGAGAGATTTTTAATAAAATAGTATGATTTTAATGGTCATCACTATTTGAATTATAGACATGAATAATTTTTAAATCATCATTATCAAACTTCATCACTACTAGATATCTCTCCATTATTTAATTATTAGTAAATAACATTTATATCTGTGAGATACGGTAAATAAATAATAAGTGTTATTGGAGAAATAATCGTATAAATTTTTTTTAAAATTTTTAAAAAAATTTTAAGATTTAAACGGAGTTCGTATGACGCGTTTAAGGGAATGAATCAATTAGACTTACAGAAAGTCTCTTTGGATTATTACTTGAGTGGGAGTTGATTAAGTTGATTAACCTAAGGTTGGAATTAACTAACCTAGGTATAAAAGAGAAAACTGAAGTTCTCTCCTCCTATTCACCCGTGCCCCTTTCCCCTGCTCTTGATTCTAGCCAGCCCCTCTCCCTACTCCTCTTTACATCGTCGTCGACCACCATGGTCGATCATTGGACATGGCCTTCTTCCTCGCCGCGGATCTGGCCCGGACTCCTATTGTCGAGCCCTCTCTTATGTCCTACTTCTCTTCTTTCCTGATCTGATTTGAGCACCGCTTATCCTTTCCTAATAGGCGCCACTCCAATTTGCCCGATCGCCGCCCTATCGCCATATTGCTTTAACTGCGAGTCGTCAGCGCCCTATGCTATTGTCGCAACAATCATTGCTGCTCTTCTCCAGTCTTCACCACCGGCCTACATTCCTCCTAGAGCCTACACTACCAGTTACCACAGACCACTGCCGATTGAGAGAGGGATGCCACTGCCCTACCTCTAACTATTGTCGAAAAGCCATCGTCGGTTGTGAATGGGGGAGCAGGACAACCATCAAAAGGAGATCTTTATCCCCTCATAGTTGCGTCTAAGATCTATTAGTACCCCGGGGTAATTTTAATATAGTCAACCAAGTTCAGTTAAGTCATGTTGTATTTGATCTTTGTGTCTAAGTGTGCAGGAGTTTAGAAACATAAGAAATCGAGCAGAAGACGCAGCTAGCGAGAATGATGGCATGGGAAGAGAGTCAATGGACTCGGTGCATCCGAAGGACGAGTTGTTGCAAAGAGTACACCGATGACGAGAAAGATGTTGGAGTGTATACTGAAAGCCTAAGCTTTTGTAAATATTTATTTTGAATAAAGAATCACATTTGGTCAAATTATCTACATTTGTTTGTAGTTGTTCAATTAATTTATATTGTAGATAACATAGTATGTGGTGTCACATGCAGAAGATGATGTTATCAGTACTTTATAAATTATAAACAGTAGCTCACGACCAAAATGAAAAGGAACAAACCATTAGAAGGTCGTAGTGTAATTAGGTATTAGTTTATCTTGACTATATAATTACACTAGTACACTCAGAGTGTATTGAGTAGGACCATTTGAGGTCGTTTCTTTTATACTGACTTTATAAAGGAACAAAGACCTCAGTTATTATGGAAGTGTGTGCTCTTAATCCTAATATAATAACAAGCATATATATTTGATATTTATTTATTTAATTTATCAATGGGTGAGATTTAGTTCGATGAATCAATAAGCCCGATAAGTTGGGAAATGATATCACTTATAGTGTGTGTTGTTGATTATAGAAGGAAACTGTGTCCTAGAGATACTAGGTTGATAATGTCCCCAAGAGGAGCTCATAAGGATTGTCATGTTAAACCCTGCAGGTGGACTTAGTCCGACATGATGATAAGGTTGAGTGGTACTACTTTTGGACTAAGATATTAATTAAATGAGTTGTCAGTAACTCACTTAATTAGTGGACATTCGATATCTTAAACACAGGGAGATTAACACACTCATAATAAGAAGGAGCCCAAAAATATAATTTGGGATTGGTGCGGTAGTTCAATAATAGTTCTCTAGTGGAATGAATTATTATTGATAAAATTAAGTTGTGTGTTCGGGGCGAACACGGATGCTTAATTTTATCGGGAGACCAAAACAAATTCCTCCTCTCGGTCCCTATCGTAGCCTCTTATTTATAGAGTACTATACCTACCTTCTATACCCACCTAAAGGGGGCCAGCCAAGCTAGCTTGGGAATCAAGCTAGGGCCGGCCTAAGCATGGTTTATGGGTGGCCGGCCCTAGCTTGAACCCAAGCTAGAAGGGGCTGGCCTTAATGAAATTAAAAAGAATTTTAATTTTAATTTTTATTATGTGGAAGATATAATTTATTAAAGAGAATTAAAATTAAAATATCTCTCTTAAAAGGATCTATAAAAGATTAAAGAAAGAGATTAAATCTCTTTCCTTATTTGTAGATTGGAAAGATATTTTATTTTCTCTTTGAAAATTATTCACATGTTGAAAAATTAAAATTATAGAAATTTCTTTTTATCAACCATGAAGGGATTTTTGAAGAGAAATTTTATTTTTAAAAAATTCCGGAAACAAATTAGGAAGTTTTAATTTGTTGATTGAAACTTGTCTAATTTGTCTCTCTATGATGTGGCCGGCCATTATAAGTTTAATTGGGAAATTTTATTTTATTTTTCTCAATTAATTCATGTCAAGGAAAATTAAGGAAATTTTATTGTAATTAAATTTCCTAATTTACTAAAGCTAAGGAATATAAAAGAGGGGGTTGGGGTGCCTTCATGAGGTACAACCTCTATTATTTTTCTCCCTCTCTTATTCCTTGGTGTGGCCGACCATCCTCTTCCTCTCTTCCTCTTTGTGGTGGCCGAAACCTCTCTATTGGCTTGGAGCTCTTGTGGTGGCCGGATACTACTTGGAGAAGAAGAAGAAGAAGGAGAGAAAGCTTACATCCCTTAGAGCTTGGTTGGTGATTTTCTTCATCCTTGGTAAAGCTCTTGTTTTGGCCGAACCTAGCTAGGAGGAGAAGAAGGTGCTTTGTTGGTTTCTCATCTCGGAAGATCGTTGTCCACACAACGCCCGAGGTTAGAAGAGGAATACGGTAGAAGATCAAGAGGTTTTTCTACAAGGTATAACTAGTAATTTTTCCTTTCCGCATCATACTAGTTATTTTTGGAAATAATACCAAATACAAGAGGCTTACGATTCTAGTATTTCGAATTTATTTTCGATGTAGTGTTCTTATGTTTATTTCTTTTCCTTGTGATTTGATTGTTCCTTTCGGTTAACCTAAAGTTATTTTAGGAAATTAAATATTAGCTTTCCTTAAAAGGTTTTGTCTAGTCGGTGGTGGTTGCTCCCATATCCAAGAAGGTCATGTGCCTCGCCACGTCAGTACTGGGAACCAATTATGGAAATTAATATTTAATGGAATTAATAACTTAGGTGATTTGGATTGAACGTGTTAAGTTCCGCAGGAGATCCAAATCAAAACCTAAAAGAACAAATAGATTAAGTTTTGGATCAAACGTGTTAAGTTCCGCAGGCGATCCAAAATTTAATTTAAAAGAACACATGGTAGCTAGGAAAAGGTTCAAACCTTTGTACAAAATTTTTGTACAGTGGAACCTCTAGATTTTTCGAGTAGCAACCAACAATTGGTATCAGAGCTAGGGTTTTGCCTCTGTGTATTTGGTATTAGTTTAATTATGCACATGTCATACATAATTTAGGCAGGATAATAGTAGGATGTGCTAACTTTGTGGATGCAGGATCCAACTATTATGGCTTATAGTTTTATGTGTGTGATTGGACCCTTGGACATGTCAATGACATTTATATGTGTGTGCATGATTGTATTATAAAATACAGCAGGAGCTGTATTTAGTTTTATTAGGATTTTATTTTTGATCTAGATACATGTACATTCCTTTTATGGAATATAGAATCAAAAAAAAAATGTAAAATTCTATTTTTGTCGCGGATCGAATCTTGCAAAGCGTGGAACCTTTTGAGGACCAGAGGTGCAGCGGAACAAGGAGCAAGATGGATGCGACAGCTAGACCCGGTAGCGGTGGCCAAATATGGCAGCAGCTTGGGATGACAACACACGGAGGACAACTATAGATAAAAGTCATAATAGTTAAAAATTAGATTTTCTATTTATTGCTTTTATATTGTGCTGTGTGTGCATGTTAGTATACATGTTTAGTAGGCTAGCATAGTTAAAATTCCTCATTTATAAATAACTAAGTGGGAGAGGGATTTTTAAATAAATCCCATAGTCTCCATTACTGGTTTGTAAGTGATGCAAACAAGCTTGCGCGTTGGCTCTGAGTGCCTTCCTCCATATCGGATGTGTTTGTTTGTGGATCACTAGAACAGACTTCCATTTTGGATGACTATAGGAAGTTAATTAAGAGCGTGTGATCTTCCCCATCGGAAGGGGCATAATCTTATTAATGGACTTAGTGTCAAGTAATGGTATACACTTAGACACATCTAATAGTATCCTCCCCATCGGAGTCACTGCTATTATTTGTGTGACCAAAGGATACCAACTATTAATTTTATTTGTCAAAAAGTTAGGTTGACAAGATAATAAAATTAATGGGTTAAACCCTCCTTTTACAAATGCTAAATTTGTATACGTCCACACTATCGTGGCATACAATATTCACGGTGTTTTGAGGTGTTGGTTAATTTAAAATAGTATTGTTTGAGGAGTCAATATTATTCTAAATTTAGAGTTCTGACCAAAAGTTATTTGTGATTCTTAGGATGACTTTCAACCCACTGTCTCCATCATACTTCAACAGAATAGACTTACTGGACCTAATTACATAGATTGGAAAAGGAACCTGGATATTGTTCTTACTGCTGAAAGTTATAAATTTGTACTGACTGAGCCTTGCCCTGAAGCACCTACTGGTGAATCTACCCAAGAGGAGATTGAATATCATAGGAAATGGGTAAAAGCAGATGAGATAGCGCGGTGTTACATTTTGGCTTCAATGTCAAATGTATTGCAACATCAACATCAAGATTTACCAACAGCTTATGATATTATGAACAATCTTAAAGAATTCTTTGGTCATCAGGATAGGGCTTCTAGGCAAGAGGCCATGAGAAAGATAATGACAGCCACCATGCAAGAGGGTACTCCTGTGAGGGATCATATCCTAAAGATGATGGCTTATCTGAACGAAATACAGATCCTTGGAGGAGAAATTGATGGGGAAACCCAGATCGATATGATCCTCCAAACGCTACCTAGAGTTCCGTCTAAACTATAATATGAATAAAAGGATATATTCATTAGCGGAACTACTGACAACTTCAAGCAGAAGGATTATTTCGACACAATTCTCAAATTCACTATGTTGAAATGGTTCTACTTCTAAACCGAGAGGAAAGAAGAAGAAGACAAGTTGGCTCAGGAAAGAAAGTGAATAAAACTCAGAGTCTGGATTTAAGGAGTAAAGAAGTCAAGGGCAAGTGCTTCATCTGCAAGCAGACATGACATTGCGGACTGCCCTCGTAGGAACCAAAACAAAGGTATATCTCATGCTCTAGTTGTTGAAACATGTTTAGCGGTGTTATCTACCAACACCTGGTGTGTAGATACGGGAGCCATTGTAATTCCTTGTAGGGGTTCCAGGAAACCCGACGACTATCTGAAGGAGAGATTATCGTCTACATGGGCAATGCTACTAAGGTGGCAGTTGTTGCAGTGGGAGACGTCTACTTATCTTTTAGTAGAAAAAGAAATTTGGTTTTAAGAAATTGTCTTTATGTACCCAGTTTTAGAAAGAATTTAATTTCAGTTTCTAAACTGTTTTTAGATGGATATTCAGTTTCCTTTAGTAACGATGTAGTTATTAAGAGAAATAAAGTGATTATCTGTTCTGGTACATTAGTTGGCAATTTATATATTTTAAATCCAATTTCTCCCACAAAGCAAAACATGAAAATTTATAACTCATCTTCTAACTCAAATAAGAGAAAAGAACCTTCGGAAATGAACCAAGAATATCTTTGGCATCTAAGGCTTGGTCATATTAACTTAAGTAGGATTCAGAGGCTAATAGCCGATGGACTTTTGGGTTCATTAGAGTTGGAAAATTTTCCAACTTGTGAATCTTGCTTGGAAGGTAAAATGACCAAGAGGCTGTTCAAGGCCAAGGGGTATAGAGCCAAAAAAGTGTTAGAATTGGTTCATTCTGATTTGTGTGGTCCTATGTCTGTCCAGGAAAGAGGTGGTTTTGAATATTTTGTCTCTTTTATAGATGATTATTCAAGATACGGATATATTTACCTAATGCGCCGCAAGTCCGAGTGCTTTGATAAGTTCAAAGAATACAAGGCTGATATGGAGAAACGACTAGGTAAAAGCATCAAGACACTACGGTCTGATCGTGGTGGCGAATACCTCTTAGGAGAGTTTAGGAATTACTTATCAGAGGTTGGGATTCAATCCCAATTGTCTGCACCTGGAACACCCCAACAGAATGGTGTGACAGAACGAAGGAATATGACTCTTATGGAGATGGTTAGATCGATGATGAGTTATTCAGAATTACCAAATTCATTTTGGGGATACACTCTGGAAACAGCAGCGTACATTCTGAACTTAGTACCTTCTAAATCAGTATCTTCTACTCCCACAGAATTGTGGAATGGGCGGAAACCCAGTCTAAGACATATTCGGATTTGGGGTAGTCCAACACATGTGCTGAAACTAGATGTTGATAAGTTAGAATCTCGTACAGAAGTTCGTGTGTTTGTGGGTTATCCCAAAGGAACGAAAGGTGGTTTATTTTATAGTCCTAAAGACCAGAAGGTCATTATTAGCACCAATGCCCAGTTTTTAGAAGAAGATTATAATGGATCACAAGCCCAGTAGCAAAATTGTTCTAGAAGAACTTAGAGAGGACACATCTATTTCAGTACCAACAGTACAAGATGAAGTACCACAAGAGACTGCAACACATGTCACATATGATACACAATCACAGATGGTGCCTCGTCGTAGTGGGAGGGTTGTAAGGCAGTCTGAGAGATTCATGTTTTTGGGAGAGTCTTCAGACTTGATCCCGGGCAAACATGAACCTGATCCCCGGACATATGATGAAGCACTCCAAGATATAGATGCAGTATCTTGGCAAAAGACAATGAATTCTGAAATAGAGTCTATGTACTCTAATAAGGTCTGGAGCTCATAGAACCACCTGATGGTGTAAAAGCATTGGATGCAAGTGGATCTACAAAAGGAAAAGAGGGACGGAAGGTAGAAACCTTCAAAGCTAGGCTTGTTGCGAAGGGTACACTAAAGAGGGAATCGATTATGAGGAGACCTTTTCACCGGTAGCCATGCTTAAGTCTATCCGGATACTCTTATCCATTGCTGCTCATATAGATTATGAGATTTGGCAAATGGATGTCAAGACAGCTTTCCTTAATGGAAGTCTTGAAGAGAACATCCATATGAAGTAACCAGAAGGATACATTGAAAAAGGCAAAGAGCATCTAGTGTGCAAGCTCAATCGGTCCATTTATGGACTGAAGCAAGTTTCAAGGTCTTGGAACATCCGGTTTAATGAAGTAATCCAGTCATATGGATTTATTCAGTGTCCGGATGAGTCTTGTGTATACAAGAAGTGTAACGGAAACGTGGTGGTATTTCTTGTACTATACGTAGATGATATTTTGTTAATTGGCAACAATGTCAAGGTATTATCAGACGTAAGGGTATGGTTGTCCAAATAATTTGATATGAAGGACTTAGGAAATTGTGCACACATTCTTGGGATCAAAGTTATAAGGGATCGCAAGAAAAGAATGTTGTGTCTGTCCCAAGCTTCATATATAGATACAATCCTTGCTCGTTTTAGTATGCAAGATTCCAAGAAAGGTTTCTTACCTTTTAGGCATGAAGTAACTCTATCTAAAGAGATGTCTCCGAAGACATCAAAGGAAATAGAGGACATGAAAGCAGTTCCTTATGCTTCGGCTGTAGGAAGCCTTATGTATGCAATGCTATGTACGAGACCTGATATTTGTTTTACCGTGGGCAAAGTCAGCAGATATCAGAGTAACCCTGGACAAGGACATTGGACTGCGGTAAAGCATATATTAAAGTACCTGAGAAGGACTAGAGATTATATGCTAGTTTATCAAGCAGACGATTTGCTCCCTGCGAGTTACACGGATTCAGATTTCCAATCAGATAGGGACAACAGTAAGTCTACATCAGGCCATGTGTTTACTTTAGGAGGTGGAGCCATTTCATGGAGGAGTGTTAAGCAGAAATGCGTTTCAGACTCAACCATGGAAGCTGAGTATGTAGCAGCCTCTGAGGCAACTAAAGAAGCAGTATGGCTCAAGAACTTTCTAATGGACTTAGATGTGATTCTTGGTTTGCCCAAAATCATCACAATTTATTGTGATAATAGCGGTGCAGTTGCAAACTCGAAGGAACCACGAGCTCATAAGGCAAGTAAACATATAGAGTGCAAGTACCACCTGATACGAGATATCGTGAAGCGAGGAGAAGTTGTCATCGCCAAGATTGCATCAGCGGATAACCTGGCAGATCCTTTCACTAAGGCCCTTCCGGCGAAAGCTTTTGATCGGCATGTGGAGGGAATGGGAATCAGATGTATGGTAGAAGAAATGGCAGCTTAGTCATTAGTATAAGTGGGAGATTGTTGGAGTGTATACTGAAAGCCTAAGCTTTTGTAAACATTTGTTTTGAATAAAGAATCACATTTGGTCAAATTATCTACATTTGTTTGTAGTTGTTCAATTAATTTATATTGTAGATAACATAGTATGTGGTGTCACATGCAGAAGATGATGTTATCAGTACCTTATAAATTATAAACAGTAGCTCACGACCAAAATGGAAAGGAACAAACCATTAGAAGGTCGTAGTGTAATTAGGTATTAGTTTATCTTGACTATATAATTACACTAGTACACTCAGAGTGTATTGAGTAGGATCATTTGAGGTCGTTTCTTTTATACTGACTTTATAAAGGAACAAAGACCTCAGTTATTATGGAAGTGTGTGCTCTTAATCCTAATATAATAACAAGCACATATATTTGATATTTATTTCTTTAATTTATCAATGAGTGCGATTTAGTTCGATGAATCAATAAGCCCGATAAGTTGGGAAATGATATCACTTATAGTGTGTGTTGTTGATAATAGAAGGAAACTGTGTCCTAGAGATACTAGGTTGATAATGTCTCCAAGAGGAGCTCATAAGGATTGTCATGTTAAACCCTGCAGGTGGACTTAGTCCGACATGACGATAAGGTTGAGTGGTACTACTTTTGGACTAAGATATTAATTAAATGAGTTGTCAGTAACTCACTTAATTAGTGGACATTCGATATCTTAAACACAGAGAGATTAACACACTCATAATAAGAAGGAGCCCAAAAATGTAATTTGAGATTGGTGCGGTAGTTCAATAATAGTTCTCTAGTGGAATGAATTATTATTGATAAAATTAAGTTGTGTGTTCGGGGCGAACACGGGATGCTTAATTTTATCGGGAGACCAAAACCAATTCCTCCTCTTGGTCCCTATCGTAGCCTCTTATTTATAGAGTACTATACCCACCTATACCCACCTTCTATACCCACCTAAAGGGGGCCGGCCAAGCTAGCTTGGGAATCAAGCTAGGGTCGGCCTAAGCATGGTTTATGGGTGGCCGGCCCTAGCTTGAACCCAAGCTAGAAGGGGCCGACCTTAATGAAATTAAAAAGAATTTTAATTTTAATTTTTATTATGTGGAAGATATAATTTATTAAAGAGAATTAAAATTAAAATATCTCTCTTAAAAGGATCTACAAAAGATTAAAGAAAGAGATTAGATCTCTTTCCTTATTTGTAGATTGGAAAGATATTTTATTTTCTCTTTGAAAATTATTCACATGTTGAAAAATTAAAATTATAGAAATTTCTTTTTATCAACCATGAAGGGATTTTTGAAGAGAAATTTTATTTTTAAAAAATTCCGGAAACAAATTAGGAAGTTTTAATTTGTTGATTGAAACTTGTCTAATTTGTCTCTCTATGATGTGGTCGGCCATTATAAGTTTAATTGGGAAATTTTATTTTATTTTTCTCAATTAATTCATGTCAAGGAAAATTAAGGAAATTTTATTGTAATTAAATTTCCTAATTTACTAAAGCTAAGGAATATAAAAGAGGGGGTTGGGGGTGCCTTCATGAGGTACAACCTCTATTATTTTTCTCCCTCTCTTATTCCTTGGTGTGGCCGGCCATCATCTTACTCTCTTCCTCTTTGTGGTGGCCGAAACCTCTCTATTGGCTTGGAGCTCTTGTGGTGGTCGGATACTACTTGGAGAAGGAGAAGAAGAAGAAGAAGGAGAGAAAGCTTGCATCCCTTAGAGCTTGGTTGGTGATTTTCTTCATCCTTGGTAAAACTCTTGTTTTGGCCGAACCTAGCTAGGAGGAGAAGAAGGTGCTTTGGTGGTTTCTCATCTCGGAAGATCGTTGCTCACACAACGTCCGAGGTTAGAAGAGGAATACGGTAGAAGATCAAGAGGTCTTTCTAAAATGTATAACTAGTAATTTTTCCTTTCCGCATCATACTAGTTATTTTTGGAAATAATACCAAATACAAGAGGCTTACGATTCTAGTATTTCGAATTTATTTTCGATGTAGTGTTCTTATGTTTATTTCTTTTCCTTGTGATTTGATTGTTCCTTTCAGTTAACCTAAAGTTATTTTAGGAAATTAAATATTAGCTTTCTATAAAAGGTTTTGTCTAGTCGGTGGTGGTTGCTCCCATATCCAAGAAGGCCATGTGCCTCGCCACTTCAGTACTGGGAACCAATTATGGAAATTAATATTTAATGGAATTAATAACTTAGGTAATTTGGATTGAACGTGTTAAGTTCCGCAGGAGATCCAAATCAAAACCTAAAAGAACAAATAGATTAAGTTTTGGATCAAACGTGTTAAGTTCTGCAGGCGATCCAAAATTTAATTTAAAAGAACACATGGTAGCTAGGAAAAGGTTCAGACCTTTGTACAAAATTTTTGTACAGTGGAACCTCTAGGTTTTCCGAGTAGCAACCAACAAAAGATGTGCGCAGCATTCGAGGGACGAGAAGTCGGAAAGGAAGCCTACTCGTGGAGAAGGTCAGAGTTGGGTTCAGGTGAGCTCAACTCCGGTTAGCCAGAGAATCACCTACGCGAAGAACTACGTGAAGAGATGAGCCTTGAGCTGAGTTGACCTGTGGAAGGCGCCTTCCATGGCTGAAAGGCACATTCGATGAACAATACGAAAGTATCTTCCAACCTTTGAAGGCGCCTTTGCTAACCGTTAGCCGAGGATAAAGTTTTATCCTCAGCAGATAAACTCCATCCGATGGAAGGCGCCTTAGACCTCCTTGGAGGCACCTTCAAGCCGTGGATAACTTTTTCCAATGGTTATTAAAAGGCCCCTAAACTTAGGAAATCATCATCAACTCTAGTATTCATTTCCTAGCAACTTTCTGAGCGTTCAATGAGTGTAAAGGGTTCTCCGCATTCACCAAAGGAGATTTTTTAGTGCTTTTATTTACCTTGGATTAACAACCACTTAGGTTATAACCAAGTAACTATTTTGTCTCTTTTGTTTTAAAGTTGTTCATTTATTTTTATTATAATTGTAGTAATGCTACTAATCTGAGTTAAAAGATTGGGAAAGACTTGTTTGATTTTCACATAGGCAATTCACCCCTTCTTGTCAGCCCCGCTACGCCAATAAGTGGTATCAGAGCTAGAACGCCTTAGAAAGACTAACCACCAACTGAAGCACCAAGACGATGGTCGGACCAACAATCTATCTGCCGAAGTTCGAAGGAGACTTCGTGCAATGGAAATGCGGGATAGAGGTATTCTTTAAAATGGATTTTGAGATTCTCTTAATTATAAAATATGGTTTTGCAACTCCCAAAGACCCACAAGGAAATGAAAAACAAGAATGTCAATGGACCAAGAAGGAGCAAGCAGACTTCGTAGCAAATGGATAAGCAGAGTTCCACCTGCTCAGCGTACTTCCACCCCAGGAAGTCAATCAGATCAGAGATATATTACGAATCAATAAAGGAACTTTGAGAGAAGTTCCTAGAGCTACAACCTCCGAAGCAAAGCTCGCAAGATGGGACCTGCTCCGGAACCAACTGACGAACCTTCGGATGGAAGAAAGTGAAACAGTCATACATCTGCACTCAAGGATTAAAGAACTCATCACCGGACTCATGAATCTCGAAGAAAAGGTAACAAACTGAGATTCGTTAAGGTATACTTTAAATGCATTTCCTAGAATACTCGAATGGACATCTATAGTCGACTTATTTTATATATCTAAAGACCTCGATGTTAGTTCATTAGAAAATCTGTTTTTCACTTTTGAACTTCACGAATCAAGATGTGTAGGTTTATGAAATAAAGAAGAAAAGACAACCCACAACATAGCTCTAAAGGCCAATTAGAAAGGAGAACCAGATCCAGACTCCGAAGAATCAATTGACGAAGATGAAACAACCTTATTGGTAAGAAAATTTAATAAGTTCATTAAATCTAATAAATTTAATAAGTCGTAGGCGAAAGCACACTTTTAGAGTAAAAGAAAGGTTCGGTGCTACAACATCGAAGAATGATACATCAAGGATGACTGACCTAAACTAAAGAAGAAGGAGAAAGACAAGGACAACATATCAACAAAATTGAAGCACAAGGTCTTGAAAGTCACATGGGATGAATCATCGTCCTTCGAGTTTGAGATCGAAGCTTACGCCGAATTAGATTTAAGGGTAGACCACCAAGGAGAAGATAAAAGCAACTCAAAAATGGGTATCGATGAAGGGGAAGGATTATCAGAGGAAAGCTGTGATAAAGGGGGAGGGAGCATCATAACACGAGGTAAGTGAGGTACATGCACTATCTCTCAAACAATCTTTTGAATTTATCAAAATTCTTTCTAAAAATATGTGCAAATTAGAAAAAGAAAATATGGATTTGAAAAGATAATTAGCCAATGCATATCCACTTGAATTGTTTAATAATTTAAAATTAGAAAACAAAAAATTGAAAACACAAACAAAGAAATTGAAAGATTATCATGCATGTTCTAACTACATTCAACCAAAGTTTAGAAATTATGGTAGAATCAACTGGTACATTAGAAATCATCAGAAAATTCTTAAAAATTATGTACCTCCCAAATTTTTAGTAAATCCAATGGGCAGGAACTTATATTGGGTTCCAAAATATTTTTTAGATTAAACTCTAATTTTTTTAATTATTAGGATAGAAATTGTCTCAATTAGAAAAATATTTTTTAAAATTTTTTTGATTATATTTTGAGTTAAAAATTTGTTTATGCTATCTGATGATTTAATGTATAAACAGAAATTTTTTCATATCTTGTTTACTGTTGAGTTATTTTTTATAAAATTAACAAAAATCATACTTTGAAATTTAAATTTATTTCGCATACTTAAATTTTGAAAATTTTATTTTTCTGCCATCAAACAATGTATCACATACATCTAAGAAAATAATAGAATTTTTAGAGTTAAAAAAAAAATATATTTTTTTAAAGATTTATTTTTGAAAATTAGCTTCTATACTAAAATAGTTTATTCCTTTTCAAATATAAAGTATTTCATCGTGTGAATTTTTATACTGATCTAACACTGTCTGGTTGAGGTTGACAAACTTTTCAGGATTTTTCAAAATCGATAAGTATTTTTAACATTATTTTTGTCAAAATAGGAGTTTAATTAGTAAAAATAAAATATTTTTTAAAATTATTTATAAAATATATTAGTTTACTGGTAATTGTTGTAATGCACCCCTCGAAAAGTTTTTCAAAATTTTCTAACAGTTTACTTATTTTTCCAAAAAAAAAATCTCAATTTTTTTTATGTGATCAAAGGGGAGAAATCAGTAAAAGTTAAAGGGGATTAAGGGGGAGTTAGGATAATTCCCATAATTTTTATCATTGTATTTATTTTTTCAATTAACCTGTTTAATTTATTATTTTACTATATTATTTTATTATATTTTTAACCCTAACTTGAACTTGGGTTGATGCACATCAAAAAGGGGAGATTGTTAGTACCCGGGGTAGTTTTGATGTGGTTAACTAAATTGATCCTTATGTCTAAGTGTACAGGAGCTTAGGAACATAAGAAGTTGAGCGAAAGACGCAGCTAGCGAAAAGGATGGCACGGGAAGGGAGTCGACGGGCTCGGTGCATTCGAAGGACGAGATGCTGCGGAAGAGTACACCGACGAACGAGAAGGGCATGCGCGGCTTTTAAGGGATAAGAAGTCAGGAAGGAAGCCTGTTCGTGGAGAAAGTCAGAGTTGGGTTCGAGTGAACTCAACTTCGGTTAACCGGAGAATCACCTATGTGGAGAACTACGTGAAGAGATCATCTTTGAGCTGAGTTGCCCTGGGGAAGGTACATTCGATGAAAAGTACGAAGGTGCATTCCAGCCTTTAAAGGCGTCTTCACTAGCCGTTAGCCGAGAATACAGTTTTATCCTCAGCGGATAAACTCTATCTGATGGAAGGCGCCTTGGACCTCCTTAGAGGCACCTTCAAGCTGCGGATAACTTTTTTCAAGAGTTATAAAAAGACCCCTAGACTTAGGAAATCACCATCAACTCTAGTATTCATTTCCTAGCAACTTTCTGAGCGTTCAACAAGTGTAAAAGGGTTCTCCGCCTTCACCAAAGGAGACTTTTTAGTGCTTTTATTTGTCTTGGATTAACAACTAGTTAAGTTGTAACCAAGTAACTCTTTTTCCTCTTTTCTTTTAAAGTTGTTCATTTATTTTTATTATAATTGTGCTACTGCTACTAATCCGAGTTGAAAGATTGGGAAAGGCTTGCTTGATTTTCACATAGGTAATTCACCTCCCTCTTGCCGGCCCCACTGTGCCAACAGGATCAACATCTAGTCGCTGTAGATCTGAGTGGCAAGCTCCCTGTTCATCGTAGTGAGTTGGGATCTCCACTGAGCAGTTGCAGATCAAATTGGGGTAACAATACTAAACCGGAACAGATAGTGAGTTGTGCTTAATTGTTAATCTTGGACCTAATTGTGGTTTTGAGTTGATTAATCTATACTTAGTTGTTAGTTTTGGATTGATTTGGAGATGTAGCAAATTTGAAATTCAATAATATGTTGATGATGGAGATTTGATTTCATGATATATTATGTGTTGGTGCAATATCCCTCAGGTCAAGGGTGACCTGGTTAACCAAGCTGAGTCTTGGTTAGGGTTTAGATGTTTGACAATAAGATATTGATTGAAGAAGAGTCAAGTAGGTCAAGGTTGACTGGAAAGTCCTAGTGAGTGAAGCTAGGCAGAAGGAAATCCTGGTGAGTGAAGCCAGGTGAAAGTCCTAGTGAGTGAAGCTAGGCAGAAGGAAATCCTGGTGAGTGAAGCCAGGCGAAAGTCCTAGTGAGTGAAGCTAGGCAGAAGGAAATCCTGGTGAGTGAAGCCAGGCGAAAGTCCTAGTGAGTGAAGCTAGGCAGAAGGAAATCCTGGTGAGTGAAGCCAGGTGAAAGTCCTAGTGAGTGAAGCTAGGCAGATGGAAAGTCCTAGTGAGTGAAGCTAGGCAGATGGAAAACCCTAGTGAGTGAAGCTAGGTGAAAGTCCTGGTGAGTAAAGCCAGGCAAGGAAGGAAATCCAGATGGATCAAAGATGATCGGACATCTGATGTTGGGAAGTCCAAGTAGGTCAAAGGATTGACTGGATACTTGGCAAGGAAGGAAGTCCAGATGGGTCAAGGTTGACCAGACATCTGGTGGAAGTCCAAGTAGGTCAATGGAGTGACCGGATACTTGGCACGACGAGTAAAAGTCCAAGTGGGTCAAAGGATTGACCGGACACTTGGAGGAGTCTGGCAGGTCAAGGGAGTGACCAGATGCGAGGCATGATGTACCAACAGGTCAAGGTTGACCGGATGTTGGTTAGGGAGGTTTGGGACTTGGTTTTGGGCAAAAACCAAGTGCTGGATCGATCCGTGGATCGATCCAGGATGTGGATCGATCAGTGGATCGATCCAGATTCTTCCCAGCGAACAGAAAGCTTCTGGATCGATCCGTGGATCGATCCAGAGGTCCCGATCGATCAGCCGATCGATCGGGACGATGCTGCTTCGCGTGATAAGCGTTGGATCGATCCGTGGATCGATCCAGGTGCGTTTCCTGAGCACAGAGGCGCTCTGAATCGATCCGTGGATCGATCCAAAGCCTCCCCGATCGATTCGGAGCATTCGAATCGATCGGGATCCGACCGTTGCGTCGGGTTTAAAGCCGCAGGCGAGCGTGGTCTTCGGCATCTCTTTACGAGCTCTTCTCAGATTCATTCCAGCTCCTCCACAGCTCTCCACAAGCACGTGATCGCCAGTTCTTGAAGGTTCTTGGAGGCTTTCCAAGTCAAGAGGCGGATCTATTGCAAGAGGAAGAAGTTAGGGTTAGGGTTTTTACTGCACATCTTGTAAGCTTTTGCTTAACTTGTATTTCCCTTTCTTCTTCTTGTACTGAGAGTCTTGTAGGGCTTCTCCGCCCTCGGTAGTTACCGAAAAGGAGTGTTTCATAGTGGAGGGTGCGTGCGTGGTGTGGATCCTTGGATTAGTCACCTCCTTTGGAGGTGGATACCAAGTAAAATCCTAGTGTTAGCGTGGTTGTATTTGTTTCTATATTTTCCGCTGCATATTCTTGAAGAAACAAGCAACGAGCACGCGACGAGCTATTCACCCCCCCCTCTAGCTACTTTTGGTCCTTACAAGTGGTATCAGAGCAAGGCCGCTCTTCACCGGAATCATCGCCGGAAGGGTCAAGCATATCAAGAAAAGCTAGAGGGTGAAGAAGTTGGAGCAAATTCTTCAAGTTCAAGACTTTATCAAGCTCAACTTCAAGATGCAATTCCAAGATGGACTTGGATTTGACACAAGGGTGGCTCCACCATACACTTCCACAAGTTTTGATTCTTGGAGATCAAGAATCGAAAACTTTCTTATGATGGAGATAGAGCAATGGTTTGCTCTAATGGAAGGCTTCAAAGCTCCAACGAACTCCAAGGGCAAGCTTCTAAAGAAAAGCAGATGGAGCTCGGAGCAAATTCAAAGGGGCGAGGCAAATGACAAAGTGACCAAGCTTTTGGTCAACTTATTGCCTAGCCACATCTTGGCTCAAGTTGGAGAATTCGAAGATGCCAAGGAGCTTTGGAGCAAATTGGCCAAGCTTCATGAAGAGATCCCCTCCACTGTACGAGATCAAGAAGAATCCAGAGAGGGTGACTCTTTGGAGCAAGACCAAGAGGAGGATTCCGAGGTTGAGAGATGCTCAACCTCCAAAGAAGAGGAAATCCAAGAAGCTTCATCCTCAAGGGAATGCAACGAAGGGAACAAGGAGGGAGCATACTCCTTGTTTCATATTCAAGATGATGAAGCCTCCACCTCTAGGATTGAGGGGGAGCAATCCTTGGTGACACCGGATCAAGAAGAAGGAGAAGCCTCTACATCCGGGTCAAGAGAAGAAGAGGAGGAAGAAGCTTCTACCTCCACAAGTCAAGAAAAATCAAATGGAGGAGAATCAAGGTCCGATCAAGAGGAAGCTTCTACCTCCGGATCCAAAGAAAAAGATGCCACCCCTACAAGCAAAGGTATAAATATTTCAATTAATAATAAAAATCATATTATATGCTTTGAATGTAGGGAACATGGGCACTACAAGAGCAAGTGCCCTAAATTAGCCAAGAAGAAGGGCCAAGTGGCATTAAAGGGCAAGGTGAAGCCCAAGGAGACCATCCCCAACACAAAGAAGAGCAAGGAGCATATTATATGCTTCTCTTGCAATCAAAAGGGGCATTATCGTAGTCAATGCCCCAAGGGGAAGAAGAAGGTCAAGGCTCAAGGAGGCACTAGTCAAGGGGGAGCCTCCAAGGTAAAGAAGAAGGTAACATTTATTGAGCCTACTCCTTTACATTATGGTAAAAAGCATGATAGGTCTAACTTTTATCATTTTAATGCAATTTACCATAAGAATAGAAAGCATGAGGGCTTTAAGGAAAAGCATGTGGCCCTACATGCTAAGACTATCACTCCTAGGGTTAGGAATGTAGGTAAAAGTTTAGGCAATAACTCTAAGGATTTTAGATACAAGCCTAGAAACCAAAATGCTCATGGACTTAATGAAAAACCAAATTCTAAGGATTTAATGATAGAAAATCAAGTCTTGAGATCAAGACTTGATAAAATGGAAAAGACCCTAAAAAGGATGGAAAATATCCTAAAAGGGCAAAATGAGCAAAACCTAGGGCTAGGAAAGTCAAAGCCATCAAATAGCCATAGAGGTTTGGGATACAAACCAAAGGCTAAGAAGGATGTGCCTAGTTATCATAAGGTTCCATATAGTTATGGAACAAACCCTAGGTTTAGTGGTCAAGTCAAGAATACTAGGGAAGTCATCCCTAAGAGTATTTTTGCAACCAAAGTGACTAAGACTTCTAAGAAGTCTAAGAAAGTCACTAACAAGGTCACAAGGAGGCTATCCCTAGGGTTGACCTAGAAAATGTGACCAAGGCTTCTAAGAAGCCCAACAAGGTCACTAGGAAGGTATCTAGGGAAGTTATCCCTAGTGAGTACCTAGAGCATCCAAGGAGCACCAATAGGTGTTGGGTTCCTAGGAGCATCTTCTCTATCCCATAAATGGGTTAGAGAGTGTCAACTCCAATTAGAAGGGTAGTTAACCCAACTTTGAGGAAATTGACACTCAAGGAGCATTTTCAAGGTTTTGTTAACCTTTGAAAATGAAATGGAACTATTATTTACTCCTTGAAAGAGTAAAATGTGCCTAGTGGTGAAAATTTGATTTTAATCTTAAAAGGCACATATTGGGAAATTCATAAGAGCTACCAAGTTGGGATTTTGGTATGTTCTTAGAAAATTAAAGGAAATTGAAGCCTTATGTTGAAGTGCTACTCTTGTGGAAAAATGAAATATGCCAACATTTGAGGATATGCTTAATTTTGGCATAAATTAATCAAGGGAATTAGAAATGCCAATTTAGGCTTTGACATTTTCTTGAAGCACTTTAGGGCAATCTAGGTTTAAGTTGTAAGTTTAGCTAAGGTTTTAAGGATACTTAGATAGTTAATCTAGGTATATTCTATTTATGCTAAATCTTGCCATGATTGTTTGCCCATCATATGTCATGACATCATGTCTATTTTTGCGTTCATATTTTATTATGAAAAATACAAAAATACCATGTCATGTCATGCATACATCATGTAGTTATAGGAATATTTCTTTTGAAAGTTATTTTATTTTGATGTATGCCATAACATTATCATGCATTAGTTTAATTCCTTGTAATTAAGGACAAAAGGCATTTAACAACAATTATTAACAAGTGACATCCTTGGTGGATGTCTAGTATATATCTAAAATGTCTAGATAGATATGCATGATCCCTAGAATAGGGCAAAACCAAAATCTTACATCTCACAAGGACTATAAGATGACTTGTATGTGTTTTAGTGCACATTAGATACAAGTGAGATGTTAGGAAGATGAACAAAACTCAAGATGTTGATTTAGTGCATTCTTTTGAGTTTTAGGTTCATCAAAACACATAGTTATGTGTTTTCCCATCATTGGGAAAGCTAATGTACAAGTCATGTGCATTATGCCCAAGGAACATGATGAGATATTGGTTTTGAAAATATTTTTAAAATGTTTTTGGAAAACCTTGGTGAAGACTATCTTTTGATAGTAATCACCATTGAATAGTTAGACACAAACTTGAAGAAAACATTAAAGTTTTTGCAAGTTTTCAAGTTTGTGTCAATCTTTGAAAAGATGATGTATTTTTATAGAAAACTATTTTTCCTTGATAATATATTCCCTAAACAATGTCTACACGAAATTTCATAATTTTTGGATTTTGGTAGAATTTTCTAGGGGTTTCTGAAGTTGACTGAAATGGAATTTCAGCAACTATCAGAGCTCCGATCGATCCATGGATCGATTGGAGTGCCTGAATCGATCCATGGATCGATTCAGAAGGCAAATCTCGCGAGCAGTAGCTCGCTGGATCGATCAGCCGATCGATCCAGGTAGTCTGAATCGATCAGTGGATCGATTCAGAAAGGTTCAATCAATTGGAACCCACTCCAATCGATCCAAGTTGCTGATTTTGGCTGGGAAAGCCTGATTTCAGCACTTTGAACCTATTTTAGTCTAGGTAACCATTCCAAACCCTTAAAATACATTTGTATACATAAAAAGGGTGTTTTCGTGTTGAAAACAAGGATGGAATGGTTAAGGAAGACTTCATTGAAGTTTAGGTTGAGGTTTGTTTAAAATTTTGAACATTTGAACCTCAAAACTTCTAAATCTGGGTTTCCTAAAGGTTTAGGGATTCCAAGTCATTGTTGGTGCAATGACAGAAGTTACCACCATGTCTTTAAGGGGAGGGACTCTTTAAAGACATGAAAATTTATTTTTCATGAACCTTGGAAGGTGGTTAACCTTCTGTTGTGAACTTGCTCAAGGTTGAGCATTTAAACTTGAAATGGGGATAAATGGGGAGTGGATACCCTCATCATTTCAAGTGGCAACTCAAGTGGTTGAAAATGCTCAAGGTTGGGTATTTGTCAACATTGAGGGAGAAGTTAAGGATAATGAAGGGTATGAGACCTTTAATATTGAGTTGATCACAATGAGTGAAATTGTGATCACGATGAGCAACTCTTCAGGGGGAGAGTCTTCAACAAATGGAGTTGTTGAAGTGTGCCCAAAATTGGAGCATAGGTTGATGTGTGTCCAAAGACGGGTTGATGTATTTTTTTTAGTAGGGGGTTGATGTGTGCCAATAGGGGGAGAATGAAAGGAAGTAAGTTAGGTTTTCATTACCTAGAGGGAGTTTGCCCTCTTAGGGGGAGAATGAAAAGCTTAATTTATGGGTTCATTACCTAGTGGCATGAAGAAGGAGGCTATAGGATTAGCCTAACTTACATGTGAGATTGTAAGTGTTATTGTGGTATTGTCAAATATCAAAAAGGGGGAGATTGTTGGTGCAATATCCCTCAGGTCAAGGGTGACCTGGTTAACCAAGCTGAGTCTTGGTTAGGGTTTAGATGTTTGACAATAAGATATTGATTGAAGAAGAGTCAAGTAGGTCAAGGTTGACTGGATACTTGACTGGAAAGTCCTAGTGAGTGAAGCTAGGCAGAAGGAAATCCTGGTGAGTGAAGCCAGGCGAAAGTCCTAGTGAGTGAAGCTAGGCAGAAGGAAATCCTGGTGAGTGAAGCCAGGTGAAAGTCCTAGTGAGTGAAGCTAGGCAGATGGAAAGTCCTAGTGAGTGAAGCTAGGCAGATGGAAAACCCTAGTGAGTGAAGCTAGGTGAAAGTCCTGGTGAGTGAAGCCAGGCAAGGAAGGAAATCCAGATGGATCAAAGATGATCGGACATCTGGTGTTGGGAAGTCCAAGTAGGTCAAAGGATTGTTGGATACTTGGCAAGGAAGGAAGTCCAGATGGGTCAAGGTTGACCGACATCTGGTGGAAGTCAAGTAGGTCAATGGAGTGACCGGATACTTGCACGACGAGTAAAAGTCCAAGTGGGTCAAAGGGATTGACCGGACACTTGGAGGGAGTCTAGCGGGGGTGACCGGATGCGAGGCATGATGTACCAACAGTCAAGGTTGACCGGATGTTGGTTAGAGGTTTGGGACTTGGTTTGGGCAAAACCAAGCCTGGATCGATCCGTGGATCGATCCAGATGTGGATCGATCGGTGGATCGATCCGATTCTTCCAGTGAACAGAAGCTCGGATCGATCCGTGGATCGATCAGGTCCTCGATCGCGGATCAGATCGGTCTCTTCGCGTGATAGCGTTGGATCGATCCGTGGATCGATCCAGCGCTTATCACGGGGCGCTCAATCGATCCGTGGATCGATCCAAGCCTCCCGATCGATTCGGAGCATTTGAATCGATCGGGATCCGACCGTTGGCGTCGTTTAAAGCTGCAGGCGTGCGATCTCTTTACGAGCTCTTCTCAGATTCATTCCAGCTCCTCCACAGCTCTCCACAAGCACGTGATCGCCAGTTCTTGAAGGTTCTTGGAGGCTTTCCAAGTCAAGAGGCGGATCTATTGCAAGAGGAAGAAGTTAGGGTTAGGGTTTTTACTGCACATCTTGTAAGCTTTTGCTTAACTTGTATTTCCCTTTCTTCTTCTTGTACTGAGAGTCTTGTAGGGCTTCTCCGCCCTCGGTAGTTACCGAAAAGGAGTGTTTCATAGTGGAGGGTGCGTGCGTGGTGTGGATCCTTGGATTAGTCACCTCCTTTGGAGGTGGATACCAAGTAAAATCCTAGTGTTAGCGTGGTTGTATTTGTTTCTGTATTTTCCGCTGCATATCCTTGAAGAAACAAGCAACGCCAAGCGACGAGCACGCGACGAGCTATTCACCCCCCCCCCCCCCCCTCTAGCTACTTTTGGTCCTTACATTATGGTTTGGTCAGCTAGTGGTTGGTTGATCAGGATCATTATCAAATTTGAGTTAATTGAAATTGAGGTATTATTTTAAGGAGATTAATAGTAATAGTTATTCATTATTGATTTGGATAGGATGGAAGTTATTTTGATTGATTAACAGTCAACGAGTGGATGATGACAATTTGGAATCAAAATTGTTTAAAATGTTGATTAACCTTTAAGTACTAGGGTTAAGCGATGATTGTGTTTTGATTAGGCTACCCTAATTAGTTTAGAGATCGATTTAGCTATTTGATTTATGTGAAAGTAGCTAAATAACATCTATTGATATAGGGCTCTAATTTGAGATGAGCATCTTGACATAGGAGATATTTGATATGAGCTACAATTTAAGGTGGATACTTCTTTCTTGGCCTCTTTAGTTCATTGAACTTAGTGCATGGTTGTTTTTGATTGAAGGATAATGTGCGCAGATTATATATGTCTTTAAACATTGTTTGACGCACATCTACTTATATTTCATGCATATAATCTATGCTTATTGTACCCTATATTATTATAATGTCATACTTTCATTATATTCTGTTTGAAGATTTACTTTTTGTATGTTTTGATTGACAGGACACATATTAGTGCGAAAATGGAGCGAAAGCACACATTGAAGCAACAAGAGAAGAAGTAACAACCTGGTCGTGCCAATTGGCACGGCCGTGTGCCATCCCCCAAGGTGAATTTGGGGCAGGACATGCCTTGTGGCATAGTCGTGCCCCCTTCCAAAGCCACACTATGTTTAGGCCGTGCCGAATGGCATGGTCGTGCCTCCCCTTCAGAGTTGAATCAAGATCAGGTCATGCCAATCGGCACAGCCGTGCCTATCTTCCAGAGGCCAATCATGTGGTGGTCGTGTCAAATGGCACAACCAAGCTTCTTTAGTTGAGGCCAACACGCCACGGTCATGCCTCCAGGCACGGTCGTGTGGAGGAGAGCATGAGACCGTGTGTCAAGCTAAAACAAGGCAGTGTTAGAATCTGGGTAGACTGCAGATACATTTTAAAATGGCCATAACTTTGTGCTTAGTTAAAGTTACGGGCTATTCCAAGCACCAAAATGTAGCTAACTTCAAGCTCTACAACTTTGCTTCAGAGTCTAATAGAGGTTAACAAGGTCTAGCCGTGCTAAAATGCACGGTTGTGCCTCCCATTCACGGCTTCATCGTGACCTCCGCCCAAACTGCATACTAAATTTTGAACCACCATAACTTTCGACTTGGTTAGAGTTACAGTGGATCCAAATATCAGATTCTAGATAATTTTAAGAGATACAACTTTGGTTCAGGGTGAATTATGAGAAAATCAGGTTTAATAGGTGAAAAACTCGGTTTGCCGGACGCCTATAATCCTGATTTTCTTGGGCAGTTTGGAGGAGGTATAAAAAGGTCAAGAACCCCATTTTTCACTCATCGTGGATCTTGGGGAAGGGTTCTCCCCTTTGAGGGAGCCCTAGGCTTTATCCTCGCCAATGTTCATTGATCCGTCCACCTCCAGAGTAAGGAAGCGCTTCCAAGGACGTTACACTTTAAAGATGAGCATCTCTTCTCTCTATCTCCATGTATTGAGTTGTAGTTTGCTTCTTTCTTTGTCTTTGGATTGTAATCCCTTGTAATAGAGTAAATTCTCTAGATCTAGGATGTAGGAAATAACTATGATGTGATGTGATGCATGAACTATGTATTTGGATATTTTCTTGTGCTATGAAGTATTTATGTTATGTTCTATATGTACTATGCATTTTATGTGTTTGACAAAATGTGTGAATGATGTTAATATGTAGATGTGAGAGATTTGTCTCTATATTAAGGTTGCTACTAGACTGGATATCGGATGATCCTTAGTGACAAAGAATACACATTCAACCGGACATATTATGTCCTTAGTGACAAAGGGCATCGATACTTACTCTCTAGAGTCAAAAGATCTTAACATAGAGACTAATGCTTGTTAGAGCATTCTAATTAGAGTGGATACTCCAGTGCTACCTTTAGGAAGTACATTAGATAACTCTAGCTATTGTATGATCGAGGGACCCTGTGACAGAGGGTAACCTTTTAACCGGACTTTCTAGAGTTATTTCTTTACTTAATGGCATTAGGACTCGGGTAAACTTTCTGGCGCGACTTTCACGGGGTTATGTCAGACTTTAGTTAGAATCTCTACACAAGTGTAAGTATGGAGTTAAGGATATGAACAATGCATAGGGACATTAACTAGCATCATGGTGAAATCGAAATCCTAGCATCTATTCATCCCCAAGATCAACTCTCAACTTCCTCTTTCTTTCTCTCTCCTTCTCTTTCTCCTTCCCTTTATTTCCTCTCAAACATTTGTGACAAACAACTTGTTATGAAGTCGTAAGTGTACGGCTACATACAAACCATTTTGAGCTCATCATTTGATAACTTCTCTTACTTCAAACCTCCTCTATATTATATTTTTAGTTTTCATTAGGACAATGAAATATTTAAGTTTAGGGGGATGTGTTGGATTGTAATTTAGTTTTTTACATATTTCTTTTAGTATAATAAAATTTTTCATAGTTGCATCATTCATCACATTATGATTGTTTGTTCCTTAATACAAAATACTAACATGCTTGTTCTAGATTTCATGTGCTTGTTGGTTACTTATAGTACTAGTATGTTTTAGTGTCTATCTTTTCCTATATATCTATGTTAGCATGAAGTGAGTAATGTTTTGTTGTGAATGCTTTTGGGTATTAGTTTGATGTTTAATTTCTCACTTCATTTAGCTTGTGTCTTGAATGGTTGATAACTTTAAAAATAGTTATGATTTATCAAGTTTGTTTAGTATTCAATTTTCTATGATGATTTTTTAAACTACATCTTTGAAAAACTAAACTAGATCATGCATGTTATGAGCATAAACTTAGAAGAAATAAGCTAAATGATGACAATATATGTCTTGACTCTTGAATGAACATATTAAACATCAAACATGTAGGCATCCTACATCTTCAATGCACAAATATATGAACATAACAACCAAAAAGAAGGGCCACATTTTAACAACCAACACAAGTAAATACGCTACGTCTTCCAAAATCCTAAATCTTAGGAACCCACCAAGGGTCATCTTGTTGTTCATTCATATAGGTACACAGAAGTCACGAAGACAAAAGGATATTCAAATCAAAAGGAGCCTCGAAAATCAAAGAAAGGAGTGAGTTATCGGTGAGTGATTGTGACTCAAGGAATGACTATACCTTGTTCGAATGGAGGATGAACGGAGATTTAGAATTTCTAGGCATGAAAAGAGGAATAGGAAGGGTTTTTTGGCGGAGAAGCGGAAAGGTTTTCAAAGGTTATGCGTAGGCGCCGTGGAAGGTTATGGAAAAAAATATTTTAATAAAAATAGAAGAAAGAAAATGATATAAATTAAATTAAAGAAAAAATTTAAAGAAAATAAAAATAATTAAGATTTCATAATTAATTTTTTATTATAATAATTATATATTAAATTTTTATCAATAATCTTAATGAACTTTATCATAAAATTATAAAAAATAAAAATTCAAATAATCAAGATTTAAAAAAATATATATATCAATATAATAAATTTTAAATAATATTTTTAAATTTTTTACTGATTAAAGTAAATATAAATATTCATTATTATTATTGAAATAATAATTTGTATTTATTAAAATTACTGATCAATTATTTTTATTGATAATTTTATCAAATTTTATTTAAAATAAAATTAACTTGGTAACAAAATTTTACCAAAAAAATCATAAAAAAATTTAGATTTTATTTTTAATTTTTTAGAAATTAAAATTAACATAATTATTAGTTATATTTTAGGCAAAAGAAAATGAATGAAAAAAAATCAGGACCAATAAAAAAATTTTACATGGTAAAATTTAATATAATTACTTATAAAATAAAATAATGTTAATGATATTTAATTTTTAGATGTTATTTTAATTTTTTAGAAATAAAAAATAATATAGTTATTAGTTATGTTTTATACAAAAGAAAAAAGATGAAAAAAAATCAGGACCAAATTTTTAAAATTTTTACATGGTAAAATTTAATATAATTACTTATAAAATAAAATAATGTTAATGATATTTAATTTTTATATGTTATTTTTAATTTTTTAGAAATAAAAATTAATATAATTATTAGTTATATTTTAGACAAAAGAACAAGATGGAAAAAAAAAATCAGGACCAATTTTTTAAAATGTTTTCATGGTAAAATTTAATATAATTACTTATAAAATAAAATAATATTAATTATATTTAATTTTAAAATGTTATTTTATTTTTTAAAAAAATAATATAATTATTAGTTATATTTTATACAAAAGAAAAAGGATGAAAAAAAAATCAGGACCAATTTTTTTCAAAATTTTTACATGGTAAAATTTAATATAATTACTTAGAAAATAAAATAATGTTAATGATATTTAATTTATTAAAATTATCAATTAAAATTTTTATGTTATCTTTATTAAATTTTATTAGTATTTTTTTTTAAAAAAAAATATGTTAAATATTTTATTTAAAGAATGTTCACTGTCGAGAGAAAGTATATAGAGAAAAGTCAATTAAGATATGTAGATATTTTATATAAATTAAAAAAAAAATATGATACTATCCGTTTGTCTTATTGACTATCATTGAAATCACTGGTCAGATCCTAAGAAAATTTTTCATTAGCCATCAGGTAAATCGAGAAGCGCACGTGATGATCAACTCAGAAGGTCAGCATTCTTGGTTGCGCCTCCCATTTGAAGAAAAAATCTTATAAATACTTCATAATTAGGGATCGAATCACGGGTACTTGGATGATAACTTGAATATCTTATCATGACACCAACCCAAGGATGATATTTTATGTAAATTAAGATTGCATGTACTATGGTTCTTGTTTATTTAATTGGCTAAAATTTATCTGATCAAACCATACACATGATCAGAGCATTAATCAACTAGGAATTCATTTAGTGCATAACATAACCGGTACATGCTATTACACATAAATAGATTGTCCGCTGGTAATTATATTTGCTATTACCGATAGAAATAATATTTCCGTCGATATAATTTACTATTGAAAAAAATTTCCATAGTAAATTTTACTGATGGATCCTAAATTCCTTCGGTAATAGCGTTTCTAACGAATCAACTTTCAACAAATTATTTTGAGGTTTTTAAATAAAATCTTTCAAAAAAAAAAAAAACTAGACCTATATAGCTCGGAATGATATGAAACAAATTTCTATATGTTCGTATCGATCTTCTGATCACAATGATGATACGAAATAAATTTTTCACCTAATATTTTGAGGTTTTTAAATTTTTGGAAATGAAAATTTTAATTGTTGATAAAAAAATTTATGAACCTCAAAATATTGAGTGAAAAAAAGTTTGAGGTTATCATTGCGATCAAGAGATCGATACGAACGCATAGGAACTCGTTTCGTGTTATTCCGAGGTGTTTAGGTCATGCATCCATATTTTTATCACTTTATTCCTCAATTAAAAAAAATAGAAATATGGGATGAACTTTGAAGTTCGTCCCAAATCTAGGACGAACTAAATAGTTCGTCCCAAAATTTAAATCTTTAAAAATTCTAAATAAAATCATTTTAAAAATAAAAACTAGACTTGTAGAGCTTGGAATCACACGAAACGAGTTCCTATACGTTCGTATCGATCTTCTGATCACAATGATGACACAAAATAATTTTTTCACCTAATATTTTGAGGTTTTTCAATTTTAGAAAATGAAAATTTGAATTGTTGATAAAAATATTTATGGGAACTTGTTTCGTGTCATTCTGAGGTGTTTAGGTCATGCATATGTATTTTTATTGCTTTATTCCTCAATTAAAAAAAAATAGAGATCTAGCACGAAATAATTTTTTCACCTAATATTTTGAGGTTTTTAAAATTTCAGATCTGAAAATTTCAATTGTTGATAAAAAAATTTATGAACCTCAAAATATTGAGTGAAAAAAATGTTTCATTGCGATCAGGAGATCGATACGAACGCAGTGGAACTCGTTTCGTGTCATCCCGAGCTGTTTAAGTCATGCATCCACATTTTTATCGCTTTATTCCTCAATTAAAAAAATAGAAATTTGGGACAAACTTTTAAGTTCGTCCCAGATCTGGGACGAACTAAATTTCATCCCAGATTTGGGACAAACTTGGGGACAAATTTTTAATTGTCCCCAAATTTGCCCTAATATCATTCGAACATCCCTATTTTCTTTCTTCTTCCTTCTTTTCACGCGGCTGTGGATGTATCGATCTTTGGCCACGAATCCATGATCTCTGACAGGTAAGCTTCGGGTTTTTTTCCTCTCTCATCTCTCTCATCTCCGGTGTGTATCATCGTGTCTCCCCTTACACGACAGCAGCCGCACCTTGTCATGCGACTGCCCGTGCACGGCAGCCGCCTCGCCTTGTCATGCGGCTGACCTTGCACGACAGCTGTGGTGCCTCCTCGTTGAGGCTACCCTTTCACGCTAGCCGCGAGCCATTGGATCCAGGCCTTGCTTGTCGCTGGGAGCCGTCGGATCAAGCCCCTGCTCACCGTTGGTAGCCGCCGCCCACCGGATCCGACCCTTCCTGGCCGTTGGCAGCCGCGGACCGCCAGATCCAGACCGTACTGGCTGCTGGCAGCTTTGCGTCGCCGGATCTGGACCTTACAGGCTGTTGGCAGCCGTGCGCCGTCGGATTTGGACCTTCACCTGGCTGCTAGCAGTCGCGACCCTAGCTGGTTGCTGGCAGCCGCGGGTTGATTACTATTGCCGGCCCCAGCAGTCGCTGCTGGCCCCTACGGCTTCTGCCGGCCCATAGTGCAGTAATGTTTGTGGGTGTCCAATAGTATATTTGTTTGTGTACTCTTATATATAATTGTAAACTTCTTATTATTGTTTATGCATGTTAATTTGTATTTGACGTGGCATGGAGAGACGCTTATCTTTGTTCTTTGTTGTTAGGTATATGTATCTAGATATGTTATTTTAATCATGATAGCATTAGTGTAAGGATATCTAATTTTTTAAGTATAATGATAACATAAGTGTAGTTTATTTATATCTGGATATGCAGGTTATATATGTTTGTTAATACTGTCCAACTTTATTGCAATAATGAAATAAATGTGCCTATTATACTATCTGATGTTATTGTTTTCTTTGTTATATTTTATTTCATTTGTATGTGCACTAAGTACATATTCATCATTAGTATATTATCTTATAATTTTTATTAATATAGTTTATTGGAAATAGACAAAATGCAGAATGAAAGAAGTTGGATGTATAACAAGAACTTGCCTGATCGTCGCGGTTTAACTAATGAGTTTATAATTGGCTTGAGGTAATTTTTTAATTTTGCATCTAGTCAAGTTGAATATATGGATGACAATAAGATAAGATATCTTTGTAAAAAGTGTCATAATGGCAAATATTTACTCTGCGATAAAGTTAAAGAACATCTTTGTAGATTTGGATTTACCTCGAAGTACTATAATTGGACATCTCATGGTGAACCGTTCATATCTGATGATGATTATGCACGAAACATACAAGTCTCAGTTAGGGGTGATTAGAGTTATTATGATCAATTAAATCCATATCAAAGGATGGTTATTGATGCAGCAGGTCAGAATTTCAATCCCGACATGCATGGTACAAGTTCTAGTTATCCTCCACCAGTTGAACAAATATTTACTACTTATACATCACCTTTGGAGGAGGTAGAAGTACCAGGTGTTGATGAAACATATATTAAATTTCAAGAAGTGTTGAGTGCTGCTGATGAACCATTATGGGCTGGTTGTAACACTCACACAAAATTATCTCTCACTGCAAGACTGTTGAATGTCAAGGCTGAGTTTAATGTGTTGGAAGATTGTTTTAATAAGTTTGTGCAAACTTTTGAAGAGGCATTGCCGCGTGATAATATATTGCCCAATGATTTTTACAATATGAAAAAACTTATTAAAGAATTAGGTCTTCCAGTGGAAAGAATTGATGTATGCAGAGATGGTTGTATGCTATATTGGGGAGATGATACAGATGCAGATGTTTGTAAATTCTATAATCAAGATAGGTACAAGACCATTAGAAGAAGTCAAGAACGACGTAAATCATACAACCAGTTGTTTTATTTGCCTTTATCTCCTAGGTTACAAAGACTTTATGCATCAAAGATAACTGTTGAACATATGACGTGACATGCAAATCATCAAACAGGAGATGGACTAATGTGTCATCCATCAGATGTAGAGGCATGGAAAAATTTTGATAGAACATATTCAGAATTTGCAAAGGAGACTCGAAATATTAGATTAGGTCTCTGTGTTGATGGATTTGCTCCGTTTGGCAAATCAGGGAAAAATTATTCATGTTGGCCAGTTATTTTAACTCCGTATAATCTTCCACCTGGGATGTGCATGAAAACACCTTATATGTTTTTAACATTGGTTGTACCTGGGTTGCAAAATCCGAAGAAGTTAATAGATGTTTATTTGCAACCTTTGATTGCAGAATTGAAACAATTATGGGATGAAGGTTTTCCTACATATGATGTCCATACTAATCAGATGTTTGTAATGAAAGCTGCTCTTCTTTGGACCATAAATTACTTTCCAGCTTATGGTATGCTATCAGGTTGGAGTACTGCTGGGATCTTAGGATGCCCAATATGTATGGAGAGATCAAAATCAATCAGATTGAAACATGGGAAGAAATCAAGTTATTTTGATTGTCATAGATAATTTTTACAACTAAATCATAATTTCAGAAGGAATAAAGATGAATTCACTAGGAATAGAATTGAAAGAACACCTCCTCTATTAAGATTGATAGGTCAAGATATTTGGTACAGTGTTACACTTTTCATCTGTTATTGAAGACCCACATGGTACAACATATGATTATGGAAGTACACATAAATGGACAAAACGGAGTATTTTTTGGGATTTTCCATATTGGTTTAGTCATTTAATACATCATAATCTCGATGTAATGCATATTAAAAAGAATGTTTTTGATAATCTGATAAATATAGTGATGGATATCAATGGGAAAACCAAAGACAATCTCAATGCCAGAAAAGATATGCGACTCCTTTGTAAGAGACCCACTCTTGATGCCGATAAAAATAGTAGGGGACCAAAGCCAAAGGCAGTTTATACATTGAACAAGGATCAGAGACGTGTTGTTTGTGAATGGTTGAAATCAATGAAATTTCCAGATGGTTTCGTTTCTAATCTTGGAAGATGTGTCGATATGACAGCATACAAATTGATTGGTATGAAGAGTCATGACTGTCATATATTTGTGCAAAGGCTTATTCCTATTACTTTTAAGGAGCTATTACCAAATTTTGTATGGGGTACAATTACAGAATTAAGTATTTTTCTACATGATATTTGTTCAACTATTTTGAGACACTCACACATGGAGACGTTAGAGAGAGACATTTCAATTATTTTGTGTAATTTGGAAAGGATATTTCCACCCTCATTTTTTGATTCCATGGAACATCTTTTGGTTCACTTGCCATACGAGGCCAAAGTTGGAGGGCTTGTCCATTTCCAATGGGTGTATCCATTTGAAAGGTAAAATTTTCATCTGCTATATTTCAACAAATTGAATGCATAAAAATATACTCATTTTATTATATAATTAATCTAATATAATTTATTTTATTGCAATCAGATTCTTATATCATTTGAAGAAAAAAAATCAAAAATAAGGCATATGTTGAAGCATCCATTGTTAATGCATATATTGTGGAGGAGGTATCAACTTTTGCACCATATTATTTTGAGCCTCATGTTCAAAGCAAACGACAGAGACTAAGAAGAAATGATGAAGGTCCAATTGATCTTAATATAAACTCATTCTCAATTTTTAACTACCTTGGTCGACCAAGTGGACCATGTAAGGAGAGATACTTAACTGGTCAAGAATGGCGAGCAACTCATACATATATTTTACTGAATTATTCAGAAGTATCATCATATTATGAGTTAGTATATATTTTTAATCTTTTATATTTCTTATGTCATAACTTTTAGTGTTATAATTTAAATTTTTTATCATAGGATTTTTGAAAACTTATATTCTGGCTTATCACCACAAGAGTTTTATTGCTTATGCGAAGAAGAATTTACACCATGGTTCAAATCATTTGTAAGTAGTCAATTTAAATTTGAATTTCAAATATGAATGTTTGTAATAAATGTCAAATTTGAATTTAGGTTCATGATAATCAAACTCAGATTGAGCAATAATTGCTCATCCATCTAGCGTGGGGTCCGAAAGCATTGGTACACACATGGCTAGCATATTTCATAAATGGATATAATTTTCATATTCAAGAATATGGAATGGGAAAGACTACGATGAATAGTAGAGTTTGTGTTAAGTCATCCAATGATGGAGATGCAAGAAATGATTTTTATGGCTTACTGGATGAAATTATAGAGGTAGCATACCCTAGCCCAGAAATGCGAGTTATTCTATTCATGTGTCGCTGGTTTGACCCTATCAGAGGGATGAAGGTGCATCCATGATATAATTTGGTTGAAATAAATCATAAGAGATTATATAAAAAATATGAACTATTTGTGTTGGCACAACAAGCAATTCAAGTATTTTATGCTTCATATCCTAGTTTGAAACGTGACAAAATTGATTGGTGGGTTGTTTGTAAAACGAAGGCATGGAAAAAAAATTGAGGAACATTGGGAGGACATTGCTTATCAACAAGAGAAAGTTACTAATACATTTCATATAGAAGAATATATTATTCCAACGTTACCAGATCCCACCGGAATAGTGATAAACGTGGATACAGCTGAAATTGATGATGATGAGGAGGAGGAGGAGGAGGACAATGAAGACTTTGAGTTTTTATAATGAGTAAGTTTTGTTATCTTAATATAATAAATTTATGATATTTTCAATTTGCAATTCCCAAAACTCATAAGTCAATTAGTTTATTTGTCTCAATTACATACAAAACTGTTTCATTTTTAAATTTATATATCTTATCTGTTAATACTCGATATTTTTTTATAGATAATTAGAAGTTATATCTTATCGTCTTCTTGGGGGTTCGTGGATTCACTTGTTTCTTAGGAAATATGGTAAGTTTTTTTATTTCATATTATTTATTATGCAACAAATTTGTATTAAATTTTTCCTATGTTTTTTTTTTCAAAATCTCTTTCGACGAGGTGGTCGCAGACGGAGAGCTCAGCATACAATACCTACAGATACTGTATCTATGCCCCCACCTAATCAGGCAGACACCTTCAACAATACCTTCTTGTGCACCATCGCCTTCCCCTTCCCCTTCGGTTGTACCTTCGCTGATTGAATCCCTAGTAGCCTCTTCCATTCCTTCCCGACATTCAATTGCTGAGAGGCTAGACACTCGAGAGTCTATAACCTCTTGTGGAGATTCGTAAGTAAATTTAAAATATTTTATTTTTTCAACTTCCATAATTATTTAACATGTTTTTTTTTGTAAATTATAATAGGTTCGATAATTCTGTCCATGTTATTCACGAGATTAATCAAATTGTGAATAACCATTGGAGAGGGGACTCGATGAGTTATACTAGCACTCCAGCACGGACTAGAGAGTTATGGTGGAGTGAATTTAGGGTATATCTCATTTGTTTTATATCTTAAATGAAAGTAAATATATAAATAATTATTATTTTTTCTATTACAACGATCATTCACTTGGGACATGAGTGATGAGATGGAAATAAGAAGGATTTTCATGAAAAAATGCGGCGATCACATTCGCCATGTACTCAATCATGCAAAGTCAAAGGGGAAAACCCACCATTCATCACTGAGGAAAATTGGACAAGGATTACCAATTATTGGGAAACTAAGGAGTTTAAAACAAGAAGTCACAAGAATAAAATAAATCAATCTTTTAATTCTGGAGACATGTCTGCTACATATGCGGGAGGATCTATCAATATTGATGAGCATAGACGTAGATTGGTAATTTTTTAACACTCCCATTATTTTCTTAATCTATTTGACACTATTTAATTATCTTTAATCATCTTTTTTTAGTCCAAAGAACTAGGAAAGGAGCCTACATTTATAGAAATTTTTACCCGCACCTTTCAGAAAAAAGATAAGACTTGGAGCGGGGACAGAGCTAAAGCAATCAAGGTTTGAATAAATTTTGGATCTAAATTTATAACTTAGCTTCTATTATTAATGTACCCACTATAACTTTATAGTTTTGCGTTCTTAAATTAATGTTATTTTTTTTATTACAATACAGGAGAAATATGATGAACTAGAGGCAGCACGGAGATGTTCTGGTTCTTCTAGTGCAGATATGGAGGGGTCTGAGCCATCTGTTGGTATTGATTTAAATTTATGGCTACATGCGAGTGGAGGGTCAAAAAAAGGAGGAAAGGTATTTGGAATCGGTTCTTTGAGCATAACCCATAGAGTTGGTCGTATATCTTCTTCCTCCTCACAGACCCAGCAGATGAATCACTTGACTGAAGAGGTTTCACAGTTAAAGGAGATTTTAAATGAAAGGGATGAAGAAATGAGACAAATGCGCCTAAATCAGGAATTGATTTTGCGATATTTTTAGTTAATTTATGCTCCAAGTCAGAATCCTCCCGGTGATGGTGATGGTGGTGATCATAATGATGGCGATGGTGGTGAATCTTAGTTAATTTATGGTAAGTTTTATATTAGAATTTTTTTAGCATGTATTGTTATAGTTTCTTTTATATTTTTATTTTACCTTGATACTTTGCATGTTATGCCATGTTTTATATTTTTGATTTGTCTACTACTAATCTATGCAAATTTAGTTATATATATTTCAATACTTTTCTTATGTCATAAACATTTGATACATGTATTTTTTATTACATGGTCTATATATTTTTATTATGCTTAATTAAAAGTTTTATTTCATGTATTTTTGGTTGATTTGTTTACCCATCTCTGATCTTTAAGAGAATGACCAAGATTTCCTTGTCACCTTTAGGAACCACAAGGAAATTTAAAGAATGAGAAAAGCAAAGATAAAGGCAAGGGGACATGACATTAAAAAGTTAGTTGCGTAAGTTTTAGATGTCTTATTTCAATATGATAATTGATGTGCGTAGATTGTATACACTTGTTAGCATGTTTTGACGCACATTCACATACTTTGAGCATGCTTGATCTATGTATTTTCGTACTTCCAGCTTTCCTTTTTAGCATATTTACTCTCTTTGTTTGGAGATCTGCTTTGTGTATTTTCTGTACACAGGAGTCGAATTTGGTGAAGGATGCGTGTTCGAGGCCAAATCTGCAAGCAAAGCGATGGTGGAAGCCATGATACCTGAACCCCACACGGCCCTGCCATGGGGGTTTGCCCAGGCCGTGTGGATATGAGAGGTCGTGTAGCTGCAGCAGAGAAGGAAGATGGCTTGGCCTGTGAACCTCACACGGCCGTGCCAAGATTTGAAGCCCAATGAAGCCTAGGCCGTGTACAGCACACGACCATGTCAGTTTTCCAGAGACCAGAGAAGCCTCGGCCGTGTATGCTACATGGCCGTGTGAGGTTTCCAGTGAGCAAGAGAGTGTTGGCCGTGTGCACCACACGGTCGTGCTAGGTTTCTAGAGGCGAAGGCATTACAGGCCGTGTAGATCTACACGGCTGTACAAGGGGGGGGGGGAGCATTGGTAGAGCCAAGCCACGGTCGTGTGAGGTTAGCAGAGAAGAGAATGGAGCAGGCCGTGTGAACCTCACACGACCGTGCTTTGGGGTCGTGTGGCACCCAAACCCCTCTTCTATATAAGGCCTCCTTCAAGATTTCAAAGGGGTGTTGGGACCGAATATGAAGCTAGAGGGGGGGGGGGTGAATAGCTCGTCGCGTGCTAGGTGCTCGTCGTTGCTTGTTTCTTTGATAATGTGCAGCGGAAATACAAGAAACAACTACAACAATGCTAACAAATGGATTTTACTTGGTATCCACCTCACAAGAGGTGACTAGTCCAAGGATCCACGCACACACACACACACCTCCACTAATAAACACTCCTTTTCGGTAACTACCGAAGGCGGAGAAGCCCTACAAGACTCTCAATACAAGAAGAAAGAAAAGGGCTGTAAACAACAAGCAAAAGCTTACAAGAAGTGCAGTAAAAGCCCTAACCCTAACTTCTCTTCTTCGCCTCTTGACTTGGACAAAAAATTCCAAGAATCTTGAAGATCTGGCGTGGAGAGCTCTATGGAGAAGATGTGGAGTCGCCTGAGATGAATCGTATGTGTTCTGGAAGATCTGCTGAAGGAATCGAACGCCTGCAGCAAAATACGACGCCAACGGTCGGATCCCGATCGATTGGATTGCTCCCGATCGATCGGGGAGGCTTTGGATCGATCAACCAATCGATCCAGAGCACCTCTATGCTCTGGGAATTTGCCTGGATCGATCGGCTGATCGATCTAGGTCTTATCGCGACAAAACGCACCTTCCCAATCGATCTACTGATCGATTGGGACCTCTAGATCGATCAGCTGATCGATCCAGAGGTGTTCTGTGCGCTCTGTGACTTGCCCACTCGAGGCTTATCGCGGGGACCTTCCCGGCCGATCGATTGGGCTCCAGCCAATCGATCGGCTGATCGATCCAGCTGCTGGTTTTTGCCCAAAACCAAGTCCCAAGCCCCCAAACCAACATCCGGTCAATCCATGACCTGTTGGTTCATCATGCCTAGCATCCGGTCACCCTTGACCTGCTAGGACTCCCTCGCCAAGTGTCCAGTCAATCCCTTTGACCCACTTGGACTTTTCTTCATCCTGCCAAGTATCCGGTCACTCCTTTGACCTACTTGGACTTGTTGGTTGCTACTCGGAAAGCCTAGAGGTTCCACTGTACAAAAATTTTGTACAAAGATCTGAACCTTTTCCTAGCTACCATGTGTTCTTTTAAATTAAATTTTGGATCGCCTGCAGAACTTAACACGTTTGATCCAAAACTTAATCTATTTGTTCTTTTAGGTTTTGACTTGGATCTCCTGCGGAACTTAACACGTTCGACCCAAATCACCTTAAGTTATTAATTCCATTAAATATTAATTTCCATAATTGGTTCCCAGTACTGATGTGGCGAGGCACACGTCCTTCTTGGATATGGGAGCAACCACCACCGACTAGACAAAACCTTTTATAGAAATCTAATATTTAATTTCCTAAAATAACTTTAGGTTAACCGAAAAGAACAATCAAATCACAAGGAAAAGAAAACACAAAAGAACACAACATCGAAAAACATATTCGAAATTCTAGAATCGTAAGCCTCTTGTATTTGGTATTATTTCCAAAAATAACTAGTATGATGCGGAAAGAAAAATTACTAGTTATACCTTTTAGAAAGACCTCTTGATCTTCTACCGTATTCCTCTTCTAACCTCGGACGTTGTGTGGGCAACGATCTTCCGAGATGAGAAACCACCAACCACCTTCTTCTCCTCCTAGCTAGGTTTGGCCACAAAAGAAGCTTAACCAAGGATGAAGAATTAAACACCAACCAAGCTCCAAGAGATGCTAGCTTTCTCTCCTTCTTCTTCTTCTTCTTCTCCAAGTAGTATCCGGCCGCCACAAGAGCTCCAAGCCTTTGAGAGTTTCGGCCACCACAAAGAGGGAGAGAGGAAGAGGATGGCCGGCCACTCCAAGGAATAAAAGAGGGAGAGAAATAATAGAGGTTGTGTCTCATGAAGGCACCCTCACCCCTTCTTTTATATTCCTTAGCCTAGGCAAATTAGGAAATTTAATTACAATAAAATTTCCTTAATTCCCTTGACATGATTTAATTGAGAAAAATAAAATAAAATTTCCCCAATTAATCTCTAATGGCCGGCCACATCAAAAGAGATAAATTAGACAAGTTTTAATCAACAATTAAAACTTCCTAATTTGTTTCCGGAAATTTTAAAATTTAAAATTTCTCTTTAAAAATCTCTTCATGGTTGATAAAAATAAATTTCTATAATTTTAATTTTATCAACATGTGGATAATTTTAAAGAGAAAATAAAATATCTCACCAATCTACAAATAAGGAAAGAGATCTAATCTCTTTCTTTAATCTTTTGTAAATCTTTTACAAGAGAGATATTTTAATTTTAATTCTCTTTAATAAATTATTTCTTCCACATAATAAAAATTAAAATTAAAATTCTTTTTTAATTTAATTTGGCCGGCCCCCACTAGCTTGGGTTCAAGCTAGGGCCGGCCACCCCAATTTATACTTAGGCCGGCCCTAGCTTGGTTCCTAAGCTAGCTTGGCCGACCCCCTTTATGTGGGTATAGAAGGTGGGTATAGTACTCTATAAATAAGAGGCTACGATAGGGACCGAGAGGAGGAATTGGTTTTGGTCTCCCGATAAAATTAAGCATCCCGTGTTCGCCCCGAACACACAACTTAATTTTATCAATAATAATTCATTCCACTAGAGAACTTTTATTGAACTACCGCACCAATCCCAAATTACATTTTTGGGCTCATTCTTATTATGAGTGTGTTAGTCTCCCTGTGTTTAAGATATCGAATGTCCACTAATTAAGTGAGTTACTGACAACTCATTTAATTAATATCTTAGTCCAAGAGTAGTACCACTCAACCTTATCGTCATGTCGGACTAAGTCCACCTGCAGGGTTTAACATGACAATCCTTATGAGCTCCTCTTGGGGACATTATCAACCTAGTATCTCTAGGACACAGTTTCCTTCTATAATCAACAACACACACTATAAGTGATATCATTTCCCAACTTATCGGGCTTATTGATTCATCGAACTAAATCTCACCCATTGATAAATTAAAGAAATAAATATCAAATATATGTGCTTGTTATTATATTAGGATTAAGAGCACACACTTCCATAATAATCGAGGTCTTTGTTCCTTTATAAAGTCAGTATAAAAGAAACGACCTCAAATGGTCCTACTCAATACACTCTGAGTGTACTAGTGTAATTATATAGTCAAGATAAACTAATACCTAATTACACTACGACCTTCTAATGGTTTGTTCCTTTCCATTTTGGTCGTGAGCTACTGTTTATAATTTATAAGGTACTGATAACATCATCTTCTGCATGTGACACCACATACTATGTTATCTACAATATAAATTAAATGAACAACTACAAACAAATGTAGATAATTTGACCAAATGTGATTCTTTATTCATAATGAATGTTTACAAAGCTTAGGCTTTCAGTATACACTCCAACAGGACTTTCACCAGACGTCTGGTCAACCTTGACCCATCTGGATTTCCCCGTGCCTGGCTTCACTCACCAGGACTTCCCTTCTGCCTAGCTTCACTCACTAGGACTTCTCTTCTACCTGGCTTCACTCACCAGGTCTTTCACCTAGCTGGCATCACTCACTAGGATTTTCACCTGGCATCACTCACTAGGATTTTCTTCTGCCTAGCTTCACTCACCAGGACTTTCACCTAGCTTCACTCACTAGGATTTCCTTCACCTAGCTTCACTCACCAGGATTTTCTTTCTGCCTGGCTTCACTCACCAGGACTTTCAAACTGCCTAGCTTCACTCACTAGGTCTTTCACCTGGCTTCACTCACCAGGATTTTCCTTCTGCCTAACATCCCAGTTAGGACTTCCCAGTCAAGTATCTGGTCAACCTTGACCTATTCGACTCTTCTTCAACCAACCTGATCAGACCCTGATCAGAGGGGAATTGCACCAACCAATCTCCCCAAATGAACAACTGCACCTGCACTTGTCCATATCATCGAAGTCTTGTATTGTCAAACATCGAAACCCAAACCAAGACTCAAGCTTGGTCAACTAGGTCAACCTTGACCTGAGGGATATTGCACCAACAATCTCTCCCTTTTTGATGTTTGACAATATCACATTTAAGTTAGGCTAATTCCCACAACTTCACTTGTTGTGATCAACACGATAATGAAAGTCCCATACCTTTCATTTATCCTTAACCCTACATTCTCCCCCAATGTAGACAAATGCCCATCCTTGAGCATTTTTAACTGAAACAACGAAGATATCCACTCTCCATTGTAATCCAATGCTCAACCTTGAGCATTTTCACGGCAGAAGGTTAACCACCTTCCAAGGTGTATGAAAAATAATTTGCATGTCCTTAAAGAGTACCTCCCCCTAAAGACATGGTCGTGCCTTCTGTCATTGCACCAACAATGACTTGGAATCCCTAAACCTTTAAGAAACCCAAATTTAGAAGTTTGAGGTTCAAATAATTAAAATTTGAAGCAAACCTCAACCTAAACTTCAATTTAGTCTTCCTCAACCAATCCATCCTTGTTTTCAACATGAAAACACCCTTTTTATGTAGACAAATATATTTTTAGGGGTTTGGAATGGTTACCTAGACTAAAATAGGTTCAAAATGCTAAAAATAAGTTTTCCCGGCCAAAATCAACATCTTCGATCGATTGGAGTTGGGTTCCAATCGATTGAACCAGCTTGAATCGATCCACTAATCGATTCAGAAGGGCTGGATCGATCAGTGGATTGATCCAGAAGGCTTCTGTTTGCGAGAAGCCTGCTCTCAATCGATCGCCCGATCGATTGAGACCCTTCAATCGATCGGGTGATCGATTGAAGTCTGATAGTTGCTGAAATTCCATTTCAGTCAACTTCAGAAACCCCTAGAAAATTCTACAAAAATCCAAAAATCGTAAAAATTTGTATAGACATTATTTAGGGTATACTTTATCATGGAAAAATAGTTTTCTAAGAAAATACATCATATTTTCAAAGATTTACATAAATTTGAAAACTTGCAAAAACTTTAGTGTTTTCTTCAAGTTTATGTCTAACTATTCAATGGTGATTACTATCAACATATAGCCTTCACCAAGGTTTTCCAAAAGCATTTTAAAATGATTTTCAAAACCAATATCCCACCATGTTCCTTGGGCTTAATGCACATGACTTGTACATTGGCTTTCCCAATGATGGGAAAACACATAACTATGTGTTTTGATGAATTTAAAACTCAAAAGAATGCACTAAATCAACATCTTGAGTTTTGTTCATCATCCTAACATCTCACTTGTATCTAATGTATACTAAAACACATACAAGTCATCTTATGGGTCTTTGTGAGATGTAAAGTTTGGTTTTGCCATAATCTAGGGATCATGCATATCTATCTAGGCATTTTTGAATTATAGACATCCACCAAGGATGTCACTTGTCGATACCACCTGTTGATAAATGTCATTTGTCCTTAATTTTAATGAAATAAACATAATGCTTAATGATATTATGGCATACATCAAAAGAAATAGTTTTCAAAATAAAATTTCTATAGCTACATGATGTATGTATGGCATGACATGATATTTTTGTGTTTTTCATAATAAGACATAAGTGCAAACACAAATAAATAAATATGATGTCATGGCATTTGATGGGCAAATAATCATGGCAAGTTTTAGCATAAATAAAATACCTAGATTACCTATCTAAGTGTCCTTAAACCTTAGCTAAGTTGAAAATTAAACCTAGATTGCCCTCTAAACGCTCCAAGAAAATGCCAAAACCTAAATTGACATTTCTAGTTCTCTTGATTAACTTATGCCAATTGAAATTAAGCTTATTCCTCAAATGTTGGCATATTTCGTTCTTCCACAAGATAAACACTAAGAAAATACCAAAAATCCCAACTTGGTATTTCCTTATGTTTTCCCAATATGTGCCATTTTAAAATAAAATCAATACTTCTCAAATTTGACACATTTTACTCTTTCAAAGAATAAATCATAAATCCATTTCATTTTCAAAGGTTAATAATAACCTTGAAAATGCTCCTTGAGTGTCAATTTCTTCAAAGTTGGGTTAACTACCCTTCTTCTTAGAGTTGATACTCTCTAACCCATCTATGGGGTAGAGAAGATGCTCCTAGGAACCCAAAACCTATTGGTACTCCTTGGATGCTCTAGGTACTCACTAGGGATAACTTCCCTAGATACCTTCCTAGTGACCTTGTTTGGCTTCTTAGAAGGCTTGGTCACTTTTTCTAGATCAATTCTAGGGATTTCTTCCCTTGTGACCTTCTTAGTGACTTTCTTTGACTTCTTAGAAGTCTTAGTCACATTTGTTGTTGCAAAGATACTTCTAGGGATAACTTCCCTTGTATCTTTGACTTGACCTCTAGACTTAGGGTTTGTTCCATAACTATATGGAACCCTATGATAGGAGATTACATCCTTCTTGGCCTTTGGTTTGTATCCCAAACCTCTATGACCATTGGATGACTTTGATACTCCTAGCCCTAGATTTTTACCCTTAGACCCTTGTGTTTCATTTTTGATTTTTCTAAGGGTCTTCTCTAATTTGTCAAGTCTTGACCTCAAGACTTGATTTTCCTTCCATAATTCTTCAACCTTAGGTTTTTACTAAAACCTTATTTTTTTCTTCTTCTTAGGCAAATACCTAGAATCCTTAGGGTTCTTGCCTAAATTCCTATCTATCTTTCTAAACGTAGGTTGAGAGGTTTTAGCATGATAAGCTACATGATTTTCCTTAACTTTATCATGCCTCCTATTTTCATGGTAAATAGCATTGAAATGATATAAGTTAGAATTAGCATGCTTTTTACCATAATTTAAAAGGGTAGGCTCAATAAAAGTTACCTTTCTTTTTACCTTGGAGGCTCCCCCTTGAATTGAGCTTCCTACTTGAGTCTTGACCGCCTTCTTCCCCTTAGGGCATTGACTTCGGTAATGCCCTCTTTGTTGGCACAAGAAGCACACAATGTGCTCCTTGCTCTTCTTTGTTGTGGGGATGGTCTCCTTGGGCTTCTCCTTGCCCTTGGGTGCCACTTGGCCCTTCTTCTTGGCCAATTTAGGACACTTGCTCTTGTAGTGGCCATTCCCCCTACACTCAAAACATATAATATGATTTTTATTATTAATTGAGATAATTTTACCTTCACATGTAGGGATGGCACTTGGTCCTCCATGTGATGTGGATGTAGAGGCTTCCTCTTGATCCGAAGATGATACTCCTCCATTTGATTTGTCTTGACTTGTGGAGGTGGAAGCTTCTTCATCCTCTTCTTCTTTTGACCCGAATGTGGAGGCTTCTTCTTGCTCCGGGGTCAATGATCTACACTCCCCCTCAATCCTAGAGGTGGATGCTTCATCATCTTGTACATGGAACAAGGAGTATGCTCCCTCCTTGTTCCCTTCATTGCATTCCCTCGAAGATGAAGCTTCTTCTTGGACTTCTTCTTCGGAAGTTGAGCATCTCTCAACTTCGGAGTCCTCCTCTTGGTCTTGCTCTAATGAGTCGTCCTCTTTGGATTCTTCTTGATTCGGTACAGTGGAGGGGATCTCATGAATTGATGCCAATTTGCTCCAAAGCTCCTTGGCATCCTTGAACTCTCCAATTTCTCCAAGGATGTGGCTAGGCAATAGATTGACCAAAAGCTTGGTCACTTTATCATTGGCCTCACATCTTTGGATTTGTTCTTGGCTCCATTTGCTTTTCTTGAGGACTTTGCCCTTGGAATTTGTTGGAGCCTCGAAGCCTTCCATTAGAGCAAACCATTGCTCTATCTCCACCATTAAAAAGTTTTCGATCCTTGATTTCCAAAGATCGAAGCTTGTAGATGTGTACGGTGGAGCCACCCTTGTGTCAAATCCAAGTCCATCTTGGAATTGCATCTTGAAGTTGAGCTTCTTGAATTCTTTGACTTTGATAATTGCTTCAACTTCTTCACCCTCTAGCTCTTCTTGTTATGTTTGCCCCTTCCGGCGATGATTCTGGTGAAGAGCGACCTCGCTCTGATACCAATTGTTGGAACCAAATATGAAGCTAGAGGAGGGGGTGAATAGCTCGTCGCGTGCTAGGTGCTCGTCGTTGCTTGTTTCTTTGATGATGCGCAGCGGAAATACAAGAAACAACTACAATAATGCTAACAAATGGATTTTACTTGGTATCCACCTCACAAGAGGTGACTAGTCCAAGGATCCACGCACACACACACACCTCCACTAATAAACACTCCTTTTCGGTAACTACCGAAGGCGGAGAAGCCCTACAAGACTCTCAATACAAGAAGAAAGAAAAGGGCTGTAAACAACAAGCAAAAGCTTACAAGAAGTGCAGTAAAAGCCCTAACCCTAACTTCTCTTCTTCGCCTCTTGACTTGGACAAAAACTTCCAAGAATCTTGAAGATCTGGCGTGGAGAGCTCTATGGAGAAGATGTGGAGTCGCCTGAGATGAATCGTATGAGTTCTGGAAGATCTGCTGAAGGAATCGAACGCCTGCAGCAAAATACGACGCCAACGGTCGGATCCCGATCGATTGGATTGCTCCCAATCGATCGGGGAGGCTTTGGATCGATCAACCGATTGATCCAGAGTGCCTCTGTGCTCTGGGAATTTGCCTGGATCGATCGGCTGATCGATCCAGGTCTTATCGCGACAAAACACAGCTTCCCAATCGATCCACTGATTGATTGGGACCTCTGGATCGATCAGCTGATCGATCCAGAGGCGTTCTGTGCGCTCTGCGACTTGCCCACTCGAGGCTTGTCGCGGGGACCTTCCCAATCGATCGTTTGATCGATCCAACTGCTGGTTTTTGTCCAAAACCAAGTCCCAAGCCCCCAAACCAACATCCGGTCAATCCATGACCTGTTGGTTCATCATGCCTAGCATCCGGTCACCCTTGACCTGCTAGGACTCCCTCGCCAAGTGTCTGGTCAATCCCTTTGACCCACTTGGACTTTTCTTCATCATGCCAAGTATCCGGTCACTCCTTTGACCTACTTGGACTTTCACCAGACGTCTGGTCAACCTTGACCCATCTGGATTTCCCCGTGCCTGGCTTCACTCACCAGGACTTCCCTTCTGCCTAGCTTCACTCACTAGGACTTCTCTTTTGCTTGGCTTCACTCACCAGGTCTTTCACCTAGCTTCACTCACTAGGATTTTCACCTGGCTTTACTCACCAGGATTTTCTTCTGCCTGGCTTCACTCACCAGGACTTTCACCTAGCTTCACTCACTAGGATTTCCTTCACCTGGCTTCACTCACCAGGATTTTCTTTCTGCCTGGCTTCACTCACCAGGACTTTCAAACTGCCTAGCTTCACTCACTAGGTCTTTCACCTGGCTTCACTCACCAGGATTTTCCTTCTGCCTAATATCCCAGTTAGGACTTCCTAGTCAAGTATCTGGTCAACCTTGACCTACTTGACTCTTCTTCAATCAACCTGATCAGACCCTGATCAGAGGGGAATTGCACCAACCAATCTCCCCAAATGAACAACTGCACATGCACTTGTTCATATCATGAAAGTCTTGTATTGTCAAACATCGAAACCCAAACCAAGACTCAAGCTTGGTCAACCAGGTCAACCTTGACCTGAGGGATATTGCACCAACAAGGGGATCTTCTCCCCTTTGGGAGAAAGGAAGATTTGGGCGATTCCTCTCATTCTTGGGTGGATTTCTAGCCGATCCAAGGGAAGATCTTCACCGATTCGACTCCGGGAGCGTGGATTGGATCCGAAGACCGTCTTCATCATAGATAAGCCTTCTTTCTTTCCTTTTCTTGGATTGGGATCAAGAATGCTTGTAATCTTTATGTTTTCAGATTTCTTTCTTCGATTGATGGAGTAGTTTATCTTCGTTCTAGGATGGAGGGAGTATTTGTAAGGATTTCTTGATGTAAACTCTTATGGATTTGCCAATTTCCTATTTCTATGATTTTGCCCTGTTTGTATCAATTAAATCTTGGATGTATTGTTGTGATTTGGACCTAATTCACATTCTTGGTTGATTGTTTGAATGTCTTGTGGATCTTGTAGAGATTATCTCTCGCTCGATTTTTCGAGGGAAGCACGCAAAAGGTGCAAGCCCGTGTAAGGACGTTTGAGGGATGAGCTTTAGGGGGGAAATAGGACAATTCAAGAGGGTAGGATAGATTTATGCATTAATCTTTATATCTTATGGGTTGAGAGGTAATGATTTCTATGTTGATTTTCCGAGGGATCTTCTTGACAGGAACATGCCCGTGTAAGGACAACATAGGCTCATATCTAATTGATCGCATTTAGGTATAGATTTCAGTCCTAGGCCGGTTGTCTATTGCAAGAGAGAATCGACAACCTTCTACAAATGGTGGACGATTGAGAAATAAGATTTGGTAGATCATTTACATTGAAGAACCTTACAAAGAAATCAAAACTCCTAGAACATCCCTTATCATTGTCCTTATTCTTGTTTCATATTCTTTTATTCCTTTGTTTACCTTTCATAGTTATACTTAGACTTTGTCAATCCATTGATTTGTTGTCTAGCTAATTCGCGTTGAGATATTCTTAGTGCTTATTCCAGTCCCTATGGATACGATAATCTTTTATATTACTTGTAATATTTCCGTACACTTGCGGAGGTCAACAATAATATTGATATGTTTTAGATTTTTTTTTTGGTTATAAATGTTAGTTATTATTCATTTGTAATTTGAGAAAAGAAGAACGAAGAACGGAAGAAGGCGCACGAAGCTCCCGAAGCATGACTATTAGTATTTTATTTTATGCTTTAGATGCTTTGAGTAATTTGTTATTTGGATTATGAGTTGTTGAACCAAACTAGTTCTTGTTTTGATGTGTAAATATGATGTGTGTTGAGTTGACATATTTGAATGTTGATATGGGATATGTAGTTTTTGTTGTTTTTTGGATGTGTAGTTTTGTTTGTTTGGATGTGTATAAATATGATGTTGGGATGTGTATAAATATGATGTGTGTTGAGTTGACATATTTGAATGTTGATAGGATGTGTAGTTTTTGTTATTTTTTGGATGATGTGTTTTGTTTGTTTGGATATGTGTATAAATATGATGTGTAATAATGTATTTGATATGTAAATAGGATAAAGAAAATAAAAATGTAGAGAATTTTTGATTTTTTATTTTGGGACAAAATTTCGGACGAATTAGGGTTCGTCTCAAATTTGGGACGAATTAGGGTTCGTCTCAAATTTGAGACGAATTTGGATTTGTCCCTAATTAGGGACGAATTCAAGTTCATCTCGAATTTGGGACGAACCTTGGGATGAATTTTGGGACGAATTTGGGTTCGTCCCAAAATCCCACACTGAATTACCCATGTTCATATCAAATTAGGGATGAATTGATTCGTCCCAAATTTGGGACAAACCAAAATTCGTCTCTAATTTGGGATGAATTTGGGTTCGTCCCAAAATTCGTCTCCAATTTGGGACGAATTTGAGTTCGTCCCAAAATTCAGGTTTACCTTTCAATTCCCAAAGTTCGTCCTAAATTAGGGACGAATTTTGATTTGTCCCGAATTTGGGACGAATCTAGTTCGTCCCGAATTCAGGACAAACTAGATTCGTCCCTAATTCGAGATGAACCTTGAGAATTCGAGTAAACCTAGATTTTGGGACGAACTAAAATTCGTCCCAAATTCGGGACGAACCATAATTTGTCCCTAATTTAGGACGAAAAACTATTTTCGTCCCAAATTTAAAGACACTATATGGTGTATATTTGCAACAAATTTTGTGACAAAAATTATAGTTCGTCGCAAAATTTGGGACGAATTATTTTTTTTCGTTGCAAAATTTGGCAACGACGGATTTGGGGCGATTTTTTTTTGTCGTAAATTTTGTCACAAAAAATTTTGTGATGAAATTTTTTAGGAAATTCGTCCCTAAAATCCTTTTTTTTTTGTAGTGACCGGATGGTTATTAATCCAATGTAGATGAAAGCTCATTAAGAATCTCCTTCGGTGAAGGCGGAGAAGCCTCTTACACATAGTGATAGCTCAGACTATTACTAGGAAATGAATACTCAAGTTGTTACATTTTTTCTAGGTCTAGGGGTCTTTTTATAGCCCTTGGAAAAATTTATCCGCAGGCTGAAGGTGCCTTCCATAGGGCTGGAAGGCGCCTCCAGGGAGGCGCCAGTAGATAAAATTTTATCTATTGTAACGACTCGAACCAGCCTGGTCGCAGATGCCTTCCATAGCCATGGAAAGCGCCTTCGATGCGTAAGGAAGGCGCCTTCCATGCACAGTGAATGCTTCAGCTTCTTTTTCTTTTCCTCTCGCTCTTCCGCGTGGATGATTTCGGCCAACTGAAATAAGGCTCACCCGAACCCAATTTTGACCTTCTTCTCAAGTGTCCTACCTCCCTGGCTTCTCGTCCCTCGGACCGCCATGCGCGTCCTTCTCGTCCACCGGTGTACTCTTCCGCAGCACCTCGTCCTTCAGATGCACCGAGCCCATCGGCTCTTTCTCGTGTCATTCTTCTCACTAGTTGCATCTTTCATTCAACTTCCTGTGCTCCTAAGCTCCTACACACTTAGACACAAGAATCAAAACATAACAGGACCTAACCTAACTTGGTTGATCACACCAAAAATAGCCTTGGGGTTCCAACATAAGGTGCCCGAAAAGAAGATAGAAAAGAGCCCTTATGAGTTGTGGAATGGAAGACAATCATCCTATAAATATTTACGAATATGGGGGTGTCTTGCCAAAGTGTTGGTGCCTAATTCGAAAAGGATTAAGATAGGACTAAAGACTATTGATTGCATATTTATTGGATATGCACAGAACAACAGTGCGTATCGATTTTTTGTGTATGAGTTACAAATACAAATGATACACAAGAACTCGATAATAGAATCGAGAAATATCTTGTTCTTTAAGCATGTGTTTCCGTATAAGAGGATGCTAGCTCCTTAAAGCGGACATATGAAACACAGGGATGATGATGATGATGATGATGAGGAACCAGTGGAGGTTGAGCTTAGACGGAGCAAAAGAGCTTGGGTAGAAAAATCCTATGGATCAGATTTTATCACTTTTATGTTAGAAAGTGAGCCCCGAAGTTACTCAGAAGCTGTAGGCTCTTCTGATGGACCTCACTGGAGAGAGGCAATTGCATCTGAAATAGACTCTATCTTACAAAATCACACTTGGAAACTTGTGGATCTTCCTCTTGGAAGCAAACCACTAGGTTGCAAGTGGATCTTCAAGAAAAAAATGAAGTCAGATGGAACAATTGATAAGTATAAGACCAGATTGGAAATCAAAGAATAACGATAACGAGAAGGCCTCAATTACTTTGATATGTATTCTCCGGTGTCGAGAATAACTTCTATTAGAGTATTGTTGGCTATTGTCGCTCTATGGAATCTCGAAATACATCAGATGAATGTAAAGACTGCCTTTCTAAACGGGGATTTAGAAAAGAAAATCTACATGGAGCAACCTGAGGGGTTTTTTTGTGCCAGGATAGAAAAATAAGGTATGTAGATTGGTGAAGTCATTATATGGCTTAAAACAAGCACAAAAGTAGTGACATGAGAAATTTGATAATGTCATGAAGGAATATGAATTTAAAATTAATGAATATGATAAATGTGTCTGCATGAAAGTCACAGAGAATGACTACGTCATCTTGTGCCTATATGTAGATGACATACTTATCATTGGGAGTAATGATAAAATAATCAAATCCACTAAAGATATGTTGAACTGAAGATTTGACATGAAAGATATGAGTCTAGCTGATGTAATTCTAGGAATCAAAATTCTTAGAACAACAGGACTTGTTCTTAGTCCAGTTCAATTACGTGGACAAGATTCTTGAGAAATTCACTAAGGGTGATACTGCGTTGGCATGAATGCCGATAGATATGAGTCAACATCTATCGATAAATCGAGGTGAAATATCTCTCAGATAAAGTACTCTCGAGTGATTGAAAGTTTGATGTACTTGATGAGTTGTACACGACCAGACTTGACCTACGCAGTAAGTAAACTGAGTAGATACACGAGTAATCCCAGTGTTGAGCACTGGAAAGGGATACAAGAGTACTGAGGTACTTGAGATATACTTGTGAATATGGACTACACTATATGAGATAACCTGCTATGATCGAAGGATACAACGATGTGAGTTGGATACTGACATAAAAGACTCTATGTCTATGAGTGGATATGCATTCACTCTTGGAGGTGCAGCCATATCCTGAAAATCTTTTAAGTAAACCGTAATAAACAGATCCACGATGGATTTTGAGTTTGTAGCTCTTGATAAATGTAGTGAAGATGCCGAATAACTACGATAATTCTTAGAAGAAATTCTAAGATGGCCAAAATCGGTGCCAGCAATTTGCATACATTGCGATAGTCTATCGACAATTGGTCAGGTACAGAGCCATCTGTATAATGGTAAGTCTAGGCATATACGTCGTAGACATAATACCATGAGATAACTACTCTCAACGGGAGTTATCACGGTTGACTATGTGAAGTCAAAAGATAACCTAGTGGATCCGCTAACCAAAGGGTTAAATCGAGAGTTAGTTACGAGCTCATCATGAGGAATGTGCTTGATGCCATTGTGAGCGATCAGTGCAGAGGACACCCAACTTATGTTGATTCGAGATCCCAAGAACTAGATTCAAAGGAACAACTAATTTGCACTGATTAGACACATTATGGGGGAACACCCCAATGAATCAGTGAAGGATGGAGGTTAAGCACACAACTTTTAATGATCAAGAAAAGTAGATGACTACTCTCGAGGGATCACCTATGTGAGAAAGAAGTGCGGACACTTCGAAGAAAATTGGAGGCACAATGCTTAGAGTTTCTCACAGAACTAGGCGTGTTCATGGCTAAGAACGAACACACTCATGAGAACTAAGTTGTATTAGGAAGAGGCCTGGGTGAGATATGTCAATGCTTACACAAACGGCAGAACAGTTCAAGGACATCATATTTACTGTCAGCCAGTAAGCAAACAGATTTGCACAAGGGAAGGTTCAGAGGATCAAGCCTACCTATCCTATACTGGACTCAACTCCATTCATGTGGGGGATTGTTAGATATAAGTAATGTGAATGGAGAAGAGGTGGAATAGGAAAGAGACTTCATTGTGAATGAGACTTTAGTCCCACATTAGAAGTTTGATGGCATATTGGTTGGTTTATATTGATTCACATGCATTGAGGATGTGAACAAATGCATGGGGAGAGACTCTCTCTCATGCGTGGGTGAGCAGGAGGGGGAGGGGTGCAAATCCAGGGGTCGGATTGCACGGAACCATGTTGACTCATGTGCGGGCATGACCTGCGCGCGCCGAATGCCGGACCGGTCGAGGCAAAATTTGCCAAAGTGGAACAACCAATATTTTGCCATGTACACCTTTTTGCTGCTTGTGTAATGGATGCATTAAAGTAAGATTAATGCAGAAGCAAAATAGCAGAGCGAAACGCTGGCGTTTCATAGCTCGGCAAGTAATGGTCATTAATCGACCATCAACGCTGCCGTTGATCTGAGTTCCTATATAAGGAGGCTGTGATCATAAGTTTACACACATAAAAAAGTTGCAGAAGCTCTCCACCTGCGTTTCCTCTTCCTCTATCGTGCAACTCCTGCTCGACGGAGTGTCCGTGATAGCAGTCGGGTACCACTCAGTTCATCGTGACCACCAGTGTTTGGTGGAATCATGGTTAACCGTTGTGTCCTAGGAAACAGAGCACCCGAGTAAACCTCGAAGCACTGCCGGAGGTGGGGTGAATATGTTTCAAGGAAACTGTATTAATCGCAGGCCTCAGTCAGCTCGCTTGGTCTCTAGGTCCACTTGTCGGTCGGTCTCCTCGTCCGCCCGGTCGGCCTCTTCGTCTGCCCGGTCAGCCTCTCCGCTCGCCCGCTTGGCCGACACCAGCTTGCTCGGCCTGCCTATTCGCCCGATCGACCTCTTACTCAGTCTGTCTATTAGCTCGACCGACCTCTTCGCTCGACCAACACCAGCTCACTCGGCCTGCTTGTTCGCCCGATCGACCTCTTACTCGGCCTGTCTGTTAGCCCGACCGACCTTTTCCCTCGGCTTGCCTGTTCGCCCGACCGACCTCTCGCTCGACTTGTCTGTTAGCCCGACCAGCCTCTCGCTCGGCCTGTCTGCTCTCCCGGTCGGCTCTCTGTCTGGCCGAACTTGCTCGGCCTTACTGCCAGGTCGACCAATCTACTGCTTGCCCGCCCGATCATTAAGTCCACTCGGACTTTGCTGCTCAGACTCGGAGCTCGATCTGCATTCAGCAATTAGCAAAAACCAACCCCTGCTGGCAGCCTGATATTATCAGTTCAGGTCATTTCAACATATAAGTGAATTTAATTCGGTACATTTAAATTTAGCTAATATCCCCGTAAATCTATTTTTTTTTTCAAATAGTCTCGTTTTAAGATCATGATATTAGTTTAAGATTTTGGTACCAAACTATTAATAGAAAGTTTAATTAGGTCACAGGCTTTCCAAATATGCAATAAATTTAAAATTTTGATGATAAACAGAAATGACACAATCGACGGGAAGAAGTGACAAAAGTTTTAGAGTGAACTGGGGAAAATTAATAGTAAATTAGGAAAAATTTCTATATAGTAATAAATAATGTTTGTATGTAATTAAGATCAATCAAATAAAAAATATGAGATTAATAATATTTTTTTATAGTTCATATTCACACATACGCATTTACTAATTAATCTTCATCTAATTTGTTCTAACTTCAAACCATTGTTTATGGACCAACATTACATGTGGTTGGTCACTGATTCCATGTCCCTTTCAAGGCTCTATTTGCCTTGATTAGGAGCTGTGGTATATATAACTTGATCGATGGAGAATTTTGAATATGATGTCTAAGCTTTTGTCATATCTTTGCATTTTTAGATTTTTTTTTAGTTCGATAAGTGTAGATAAAGTTTACCTTATAAACTATCTATCTCGTTGAAGCCTTTTAATTTTTTTTTTATCATTGTCAATAATAATCTCTCTTTCATGATGGAAATACAGTCCAAAGCCGTTTTGAATTTTAATAGTGGAACGAACAATGACATGATCCATCTTGAAATTTCTGATTGGCCCTCGGCAATGGTACAGTAATACATCTATCTTAATTTGCTAGACTCGAGTCTTACAACAGATAAATTTTTGATCAATGGATAATTCGTTTATATCCTGTAGAAAATTTTCATAGAGAATTAATTGTTCGTATGTAGGTTGAACACCCGCTGCCAACTTAAAAAAACAAATAAAATCCAAAAACAGTTGGCTTGCCTCGTTCCATAATACAACGACAAGGGTCAAACATATCATTCCCAGACGAAGCAAACAGATCATTCTCCGCCGGCTCCAACAACAATCAATCAGTTACTCCATAATTATCCGATTGTTCATCCTATAAATAAGATGCCATTCAATTCCATTCCTCATTCCCAATCAAACAATGAAGCCAAGTTTCAGCTGTCTCTGCTTCTTCTTCCTCCTCTGTTTATTACAATGCGGAGCTTCTGGTACAAGGCAGCAGGGAGATGCTTTGAACAAGTTCTACTTTAACAACAGAGCAGGGAGGTCTTCTTCTTCATGGCCTAGCAGTCTCCTTTTGGTATCCAACCTGGAGTCGAAGGTCTACGACAATAGCAGGCTGAAAGAGGGCGACAAGGTCGTTCGGCTGCCTGGGCAACCGGCCGACGTGCATTTCGATCAGTACGCGGGGTATGTCACCGTCGACAAACCCAACGGTCGGGCTCTGTTTTACTACTTCGCCGAGGCTGCCGAGAACAGCGGGTCGAAGCCTCTTGTGCTCTGGCTCAATGGAGGTATGAAATTAGTAGAAAATGAATCGATCGATCTGAGTTGCTTTTCGATAGAGTGGTGATTGCAGTGGCATGAGTGGGTGCAGGGCCGGGTTGTTCGTCGCTGGGGTACGGCGCCATGGAGGAGCTCGGGCCGTTTCGAGTGATGAGCGATGGCAAGACTCTGTACAGGAATCCCTACGCTTGGAACGAAGGTTAGGATCGTCTGTCATCATCATCGTATATTTATACATATATAAATGTTATTTCCTAAAGTTTAGGTAGTAGAGTAAAAAAAGCTTTCTGCTTTGTCATTACTCATTACCCCGAACGACTGACGTGCATCGTCCAATGCAGTGGCGAACGTCTTGTTCCTCGAGAGCCCCGCCGGCGTCGGCTTCTCCTACTCCAACACCACGTCGGACTACGCCAAGAGCGGCGACCGTAGGACGGCGATCGATGCGCTGATTTTCCTCGTCAACTGGTTCGAGCGGTTCCCGGAGTATAAGGGGAGGGACTTCTTCATCACCGGCGAGAGCTACGCCGGGCACTACGTCCCCCAGCTCGCCCATGCCATACTCCATCATAAAGATCGCCTCATCAACCTCAAAGGCGTCGCGGTAAGACATGGATCCCGAAATCAAACAGTCCGATCGATCCCCACTCATTTTGATTGTTTATTAAATCGGGAAGGATCGATCCCCTCCGATGCTTCATCGAAAGTTCCCATTTCGATTGCAAATTAATTTGGGAAAGATCGATCTCCTCTAGCTCTCAACCGAAAGATCTCATTTTGCTTTCGAATGCCCTAGATCGGGAACGCAGTGATCAACGAGGAGACGGATAGGAAGGGGCTGTTCGACTACTTCTGGACGCACGCGTTGATTGCCGACGAGACCATCGTCTCGATTCACAAGTTCTGCAATTTCTCGCTGGATACACAGCAGCAGCCTCCGGAGTGCGACCGAGCGGTCGACGAGGCAAGCCGTGTCTTCGACGAAGTGAACATCTACAACATATACGCGCCGCTGTGCTTCTCGGCGGGCGTGACGCCGACTCCAAAGTTGCCTTCGGTTTGTCTCTTGCAAGCATCTTTATATTTATCCTCATTTTCATGGTATTTTCAGAGTCAATTAAGATGGATCGATTCAACCTGTTAACTCAAGAATCGGAGTTCATTGCATTCTTGTTTGATCACTACAAGGAGTAAGTTAAATTAGGAAAAATTATATTGGATTTAGAGGGTAATCTGACTCAAACTGTTAACTTCTAGTCTTCTACCATGTAGACTTGTATCCCTTCTTGATCCCATTTAGAAATGGAATAACAACTAACTTGATGCAACCCCTCATATGAAAAAAATTGCATGAAGGGCAGACTCTGGATCGAGCATGATCGAGATTAAAAAGAGATTTGCACTGGAAACTTGTTCCCTTTCAAGCCCCCTCCACCAAATTCATTTGAATGTTAATCACTAACATTACATAGTTTTCATTCAAATCATTTTATGGTTCTCAGTCACTGGATAAGGTTAAATTGCACTAAGGGAGACCTATATGCTGCATGATCGATCGAACAGGACTTCATCTCAGCCATTCTAGACGTGAGCGAGCGAAATTATAAGTCCCCCTAGATCATGTGGTGCAGAGGCTCCCCTTTCATGCAAAAACGACCTGCAAGAGCCAAGGCTTGCACACTAGCTTTGCTTTCCTTCAGAGGCTCCCTTTTTTTACAGAATTATTTTTATTCAAATCATTTTATGATTTCTCAGTTACTGAAAGTAATTAAATTGCACAAATGGAGAAGGGAGACTTATGCTTTACATGATTAGTTGAGCAGGATTTGATCACCGCCACTCAACATTCGAGTGAGCGAGATGATTAATTCCCCTTGATCATGCGTTTCAAAAGCTCCTCCTCCACTTGCGAGAGCTGGAACTTGGATATTATTTTTGTTCACCTTAGGAGGCTTCTTCTTGTCACCAAACTCATTCAAAATTTTTTCCCAATCATATCAATTGTGAATGAATAATAGGGATATGGTCTGTAGCCAAGTTAATTGTAAAAAATCATAGAACTAACAGATTCGATCTTGTTCTATTTTTCAAAATATGGAGATCCCTTCTTGCCTACCAATTGTTATGTCTATATCCTGAAATGATTTTTTTTTTCAAATTATGATACAGATTGAGAATTTTGATCCTTGTACTTCTAATTACGTGGAGGCATACCTTAATAATCCTGCGGTACAGAAAGCTCTACATGCCAATGTGACAAAGCTCAACTACACCTGGTCTGGTTGTAGGTATATACATATCTCATATAAGCTGCCCTTTGATAATTTTTTTTTCTTTTAAACAAAATAATGAAAATTCAGCTCATTTATTTATATTTTTGTCTCGATGCAGCCAAGTGATACCAAGTTGGTCGGATCAACCTTCCACAATGTTGCCAATTATTCACGAATTGTTATCCAATGGGATTAGGGTTTTGAAGTACAGGTAAAACAAATTATTGCCTCATCGTTACATTATATAACTAATCTAGGAGATGAATTAAAGAGATAAAATTTAAGTGAAAATCCTCTTCACCGCCACCTATGTCTTGATCATATGAACGCTTTTTTTTTCCCTCGGGGCGATGTAGTGGTTGAGACATGGGGTGTTGCTGCATTATGTCATGGGGTCAAAACTCAGCGCGTCTGAGCATGCCTTGACTATACTATACTAATGGCTAGTAGTCATCTATAATCTACCTCCTCCGTGTTAGCCTAGGGTTGAGTTGGCGGGGGCGTTGGGGGCGAGTGAATCACCTTTTGCCATATCATATGAAAACATTTTTTTGCTGTTAAAGCAAGCAGAGATTTTCATCAGATTATATGGAGTATCAACTTTACGTTTTAATACTATTCCTATAGGTAGGTGCATAAATTTTGTAGTCCTTATATACATTGTGTAAGTACAATAATAGATATTGATATATCAATTTTTCATTTCGAGCCCCATTGATTTAGTAGTTGTAGGTGTGCAAGTATAATAACTTTAAGATCTCTGCTTAACTTATGTCATACAATAAAGATAGTGTTTATTAGATCACGAGTGAAGTGTTTTTCGATCAAATTTTTTCCCTAAGTAAGCTTTGGCTTGGTTCATCGTCATATATATATCCATGCTTGCAATTGTGCAGTGGTGACTTTGATGGAAGAGTTCCTGTTACTTCCACAAGATACTCCCTCAATAAGCTAAAGCTTAAAGTGAAAGCTTCATGGAGAGCTTGGATGCTTAACAGTGAGGTAGACAACTATCTTGTTTTAAATCCTTACATAATAATACATACATATATTTTGTATTTAATTATCCTCGAATCCACCACTGATAGATAAAGAATTGAAACTGTTTACATTGATGATGAAGTAAGTTATTCTCCTCTGATACTTGTGTGTGCCAAAACTCTCTTCATTGCTCAAACGATGACGGCGACTTCTAGACCGACATTAATTTTGAAATGGTTTTTATTATGAATATGTAGGTCGGGGGATACACTGTAGTGTATGATCACAATTTGACATTTGCCACTGTTCGAGGAGCCGGGCATGAGGTTCCAAGTTATCAGCCAGCTCGAGCTCTGGAGATGATCAAGAGTTTTTTTCAAGGGCTGCATCTCCCGGTTGTTTAAGGGTTTCAACAGAGAATCAATCTAATTGTTGTTGTTGTTGTTGTTCATTGTGATCTCAATAGTTGAATGAAATCTAATCTATGCTTTTTTTAAATATTATCTCTGGCTCAAGTTATCATGATTTGACTTCAATTAATAATTTAGAAATTTCTTATTAAGTGGTTTAATTTTATATAAATTTATCATTAACAGAATTAAGATGGCGTGATAGGTTAATAATAAATGATTAGGCCAGCATTCTCCTTGTTTACATCCAGCATTCTTCATGTGTGGAACTCCACGGGTCATCTGAGATGGTTAGTGGTGACATGTTTGTTACAAGAGGTCGGGGAGTCGAACTGCAGGACTGTCGGGGCCTAAATCCTTGGACCCCGTATAACTCACCCCACCATCACTTGCCTTCTCGTCTACCATGATTTACCTCCCTCGTGATGACCTGGGGTCGGGTGCGGGGGGAGCGCTAAGGACGAGTGATTTCGTCTTTTACCACATCCTTCAGGTGTGGAACCCGATTATCTTGGAATTTGGAAGACAAACACTAAACATAATACGTGGGCAGTCTTGTCCTTTTTTTTCTTGGTTGTGTTGTGGTAAATCGATAAATGCCAGAATATGATTAGCTAGAAAATGAATATAAAATATTCCATTTAATATATGCCATCTTAATTAATACATGCTAGCTAAAAATTAATATAAAATATTTCATTTTATCTGATTCTAATCATTTAGCATTAAATATTTGATTTTATTTTTCTTGGACAACATAATAAAAGTTAGTTTTCTTTTGCATTCTCCTTATTTACTTTTCTATTACACAACATTCAATTTGACTTCACTCACAGAAATCGGGAAATGATTTATTCCCACTAAGAAGAACATGTAAGCAATCCTTTTACAAAATGTTAACCGAAATTTTTAACGCAACATAATTATAAATAAGCCACCATTGTTTACTGAATTTCCTTATCCTTAGGCAAAGAGTTCATAAGAATTAATTCATATCTTATAAACTAGGTTTTATTTGGAATTGAGGGATGAAGAAACACTACTTCTGAGTTTGTTTAACTTATTTTAAATTTTATGCTCAATTTTAATGTAAAGAAATTTCATTCTAATCTCTGTCCAGTGCCTTGGCAATTTCCTTAACTTGATCCATGGTTACAACTGGGAGACAGAGAGATTCAGGATATTGAGGAAACTCATGAGGGTGACACACCTAACCTCGACTGCAAGGCCTTGCTGGCGTCGTCACCCAAAGTAAACGCCTCACAATTCTCTCCTTCCCGGAGCATGCAGATCTGCATTTTTTAGTCGGCTATCACTTAGGTGTGCGTGCTCCTGCTTGTTGTATACTGACCTCTTGCACCATTGAACTGCCATGTGGTATTCCTCCATGCTTCTCCTAATTTGCTCGTCAAAAGTGCCCTAGCATGTATCCTGCGCCGCCATCTCCAACAGCTCCACCCGCACGTTGGCCACCTTGTCGTAGGCCAGCATCGACCACATCTTGTTCTTTCTCGCATCCAACCCACCGACCATGAACACCTTCCCTGACCCGTAGTGGGGCTAGCATTAGCGCATCTGCTAGGCACTAGGTGCCAGAGAGTAGGTAGTAGATGTGGACCTCGCCGGTGGGGTGAAGGGCGGACTTGTCCCATCTGCTAACCACCACCAGATCCCACCCAAGGACCGTGTTGAGGGGTGACTCATATTTGGATAAAGGTTAATATGAGGGATGTTATGAAAGAAAAATCTGTTAAGATTTTTCTTAATAAAATTCTATTAAGATTTTTAAATTTTAATAAGGTCTTTTGGGACTCCAAATCATGAAATTTGGGGTGTTACATGGGTCTAGCATTATTTATAAGGATTATTGTAAGCGTATTATACGACAACAAACACAAAAATCATTAGATGTGATTCTCTTTTGTAGAGAGAATTCTAATAAAGCTTCGGCCATTTTTATGGAGTAGGCACGTCGCCGAACCACGATAACTTTTCTTCTTTCTCTTCTTCTTCTCCTTCCTCGTGTTTGCTTTTCTTTTGTGCGTCTTTGTCTTGTTGTTCCGCGCAATCTCTTTTCTCTCTTCCTCTTCTTCTGCGGTTTAGAGGTTGAGAGGTGTTGCCCCCTTCTTTGCGCAACAATTGGTATCAGAGCTACAGGTTTTTGACGGATTTCTTCAACATGCCAGGGACAACTTATGCAAATTTTGATATAGTGAAGTTTGACGGAATCGGAAACTTTGGATTATGGCAAAGAAGGGTCAAGGACTTATTGGTGCAACAAGGTTTGGTGAAGACGCTAGGAGAAAGAAAACCAGAAAGCATGGAGAGATCAGATTGGGAAGAACTTCAGGCAAAGGCAGTAGCAACAATCATGTTTTGTCTTACGAATGACGTGATGTACCATGTCATGGACGACGAGTCACCGGTGGCAGTTCGACAAAAATTGGAAAGTCGGTACGTGTCAAAGTCATTGACAGAAAAGCTGTATTTAAAGCAGAAATTATTCGGGCTGAAGATGACAGAAGGAACTGATCTGAGCCAACACATCAACGTATTCAACCAGATTATAAGTGATCTGAAGTAGGTTGATGTGAAGATCGAAGACGAAGACAAGACGCTGATGTTGATAGGGACTACAGTTGTAAGTGGAATCGCCTCGATGGGGTCTAAATTAGATAGTACGGTCTTGTGGCATATGTGGCTAGGGCATATGGGTGAACGTGGGATGCTAGAACTTCACAAGAGAGGTTTGTTGAAGGGTGTCAAGACGTGCAAGCTTGAATTATGTAAATTTTGTGTTCTTGGGAAGCATAGCAAAGTGCAATTTAAGATGGCAACAAACAAGATGGAGGGGATTCTGGATTACGTACATACAGATCACTGGGGACCAGCCAGTGTAGCATCACGTGGAGGACACTTGTATTTTGTGAGTTTTACTGATGATTTCTCATGAAAGGTCTGGGTATACTTTATGCGACACAAGTTAAAACTTTTGCAAAGTTTAAACTATGGAAAACTGAAGTGGAGAACCAAACCGGAAAGAAGATCAAATGCCTTAGGTCAGCTAATGGAACTGAGTACACAGATTCAAAATTTCATGAATTTTGTGAGCAACATGGGATAATGAGGAATTTCTCAGTTCGCAGGACATCTCAGTAGAATGGGGTAGCGGAAAGATTGAACATGACAATCATTGAGAATGCAAGATGTCTCAGGCTGAATGTAGGGCTTGCAAAGAATTTCTGGGCTGAAGCGGTTAACATGGCATGTTATCTCATTAATGGATCACCAAGGGCAGCACTAGAAGGCAAAGTATCAGAGGAAGTATGGATAGGGAATCAAGTAGATTACTCTCATCTTCGAGTTTCTGGATGTCCAGCCTATATGCACATATCTAGTGAGGAAAGATCAAAGCTGGATGCGAAGTCAAAGCAGTGCATTTTTCTGAGGTGATCCTGTCTGAGAAGCTTGACAAGACGGAAGCTGGGAGAAAACCTCACCATTGACGAAGATTAATACCTGTGGACTACCGATCTGAGAAACCCAAAGTGGATCTGAGGGAATGAACTCACCGAACGCCCTCCTCGTACCAAGATCCAAAGACGAAGGGAAGGCTCCAGTGAAAAATGCCAAGATCTGGAACTCCGATGACTTCCTGCGCACAAGAGAACCGCCAACACTATCGTCAGTGACCTAAGACCGGGGTGGGAATCCCTGGCTAGGCCCTCCGACGCTCAAGTTAGTGATCTCTCTTAGTGTGGAAGAAGGAAAACGAAGATGAACAGTAATTAGGGTTTACAATGTGGGTTGTGAGTGTGAGCATGAGCGTGAGCATACCTGGCCAACGGAGAGGATTCCCCTTTTTATACCACTTCATATATCCTCCGTAGTCATGAAGTGGACCTCGGTTTGTTAGAGTTGGTTATGAGATGACGTAAGCCACGTATTTACAGAAAATAGTTTTAAGGAATCTTCTTTGTACCCCAGTTGCACCCTCTTTGCCGTCTAGTACCTGTAGAAGAGTCTAGAAACATTCTTCCCGCCAAATTAGTCAACCTGTTATACAATTACATGAAGCAGATATTTTCATCAGCTATTCATAAATATCCTTAAAATGTTTGTTCTCATCCTGTCCTATAAATTATATTTTATCACCTCTGCCTGCTTATCCTATCTTCCCTATGTTGTGGACAACCCGATATTATACTATGTTTTGTATCGGTTGGGATTGAACCTAGGTTTCGTACAGGCAGGTTATTATTTTTGTTTAACACATGTCCTCATCATCCGATAATATGTTATAAATCCTGCACGGTCTTGTATCTATCTTTTCTTTAAGGTATTATCCCGGCCGATATTAGCCTATTATTTCTTTAAGGTATTATCCCGGCCGATATTAGCTTATCTTTTCTTAAGGTATATCCCAGCCAATATTGGTCTATCTTTCTCGAGGTATATCCCGGACGATTTTAGCCTATATTTTATTAGGCATGTTATGTTGACCGATATGGACCTATATTTTATTAGGCCTGTTATCCCGGCCTATATAGGTCTATATTTTATTGAGTGTGTTGTCCCGGCCGATATTGACCTATATTTTATTAAGAGTATTATCTCGTCCGGTATTGCCCTGTATTTTCTTAATAATATTATCCCGACCGATATGGACCTATATTTTATTAGGCCTGTTATCCCGACCGATATTCATGCTTGCTTAATTCTGCTATCTCCTTTTCCCCTTTTTACCAGGGACCTACTAAACCTAACCCATATCATGGGGTATGAAAAAGGAGTTAAAGGCTTCAGGCTTTGGGATCCTAAGGCAAACAAGGTGGTGATCAGCAGAGATGTGGTGTTTGACGAGAAAGCTATGTTACAGCGTACTCAGGAAGAAGGAAACGAAACGCCACAAAGCAACATGAAGAAAGATATTGTGCAGGTGGAGCTAGACTCATGACTCTGATGATTCTAGCTCAGAGCACTTGGAGCATCACACTTTGGCTTGGTTCATCATCATATATATCCATGCTTGCAATTGTGCAGTGGTGACTTTGATGGAAGAGTTCCTGTTACTGCCTCAAGATACTCCCTCAATAAGCTAAAGCTTAAAGTGAAAGCTTCATGGAGAGCTTGGATGCTTAACAGTGAGGTAGACAACTATCTTGTTTTAAATCTTTTCGTAATAATACATACATATATTTTGTATTTAATTATCCTTGAATCCACCATTGATAGATAAAGAATTGAAAGTGTTTACATTGATGATGAAGAAAGTTATCCTCCTCTACTTGCGTGTGCCAAAACTCTCTTCATTGCTCGAACGATGATGACGACTGCTAGACCGACATTAATTTCGATTGTTTTTATTGTGAATATGTTGGTTGGGGGATACACTGTAGTGTATGATCACAATTTGACATTTGTCACTGTTCGAGGAGCTGGACATGAGGATCCAAGTTATCAGCCAGCTCGAGCTCTGGAGATGATCAAAAGTTTTTTCAAGGCCTGCATCTCGCGGCTGCTTAAGGGTTTTAACAGAGAACCAATATATTTGTTGTTGTTAATTGTTGTTGTTGTTAATTGTGATAACAATAGTTGAATGAAATCTAATCTATGCTTTTTTAAAATATTATCTTTGGCTCAAATTAATCATGATTTGACTTCAATTAATAATTTAGAAATTTCTTATAAGTGGTTTAATTTTATGTTATTTTATCATTAACTGAATTAAGATGGTGTGATAGGTTAATAATAAGTGTTTACATCTAGCATTCTTTAGGTGTGGAAGCCAACTATCTTGGATTGCGTAAGATAAACAGAAAACATAATCTATGGGTAGTCTCCTTTTTTTTCCTTGTTTTTTTTTTCGTTGTTACGTTGTGGTAAATATTTGATTTCATCTTTCTTACACAACATAATAAAAGTTAGTTTTCTTTTGCATTCTCCTTATTTACTTTTCTATTACACAACATTCAATTTGACTTCACTCACAGAAATCTAGAAATGATTTATTCCTCTAAGAAGAACATGTAAGCAATCCTTGTACAAACTGTTAACCGAAATTTGTAACGCAGCATCATTATAAGCAAGCCACCATTGTTTACTGAATTTCCTTATCCTTAGGCAAAGAGTTCATAAGAATTAATTCATATATTATAAACTAGGTTTTATTTGGAATTGAGGGATGAAGAAACACTACTTCTTCTGAGTTTGTTTAACTTATCTTGAATTTTTATGCTCAATTTTATGTCAAGAAATTTCATCCTAATCTCTGTTCTGTGCCTTAGAAAATTCCTTAACTTGATCCATGGTTACAACTGGGAGACACGGAGACATTCAAGATATTGAGGAAACTCAAAGGTCGACTGCCGGCTCAAGTCTAATTGAGGCCCTAAGCAGCAAAACATTAGAGCTTTGATATTGTTTTAAAAAAAATTCTCATCTTTTTTTCATTCACACTTGAGATAGACAATAAACATATTTATATTCAAATAATAACAATAATAAAATATAAGTCCCTACTAATTTATCAAAATAAAAATATTTAAAATTAAAGGAATAAAACTTTGATTTATATATTGCAATTTCAATATAATAATATTTCAAAATTTGACTCTTACAGGTACAATATAATAAACAATTTTTTAGACATATTTTTATAAATAAGAGGAAAAATATAACAATAATTTAACCAATATGCAATCATTCTATAATAAAGAACCCCTCAATACATTTCAAAGTTAAATCTATTTTTAAAAAATAATAATAATTATTCCTTTTATCCTTCCCTTTCCTAAATCACTATCTTGTTTATTTTTTTTTTTTGAGTAATCTTGTATTCTCTGTAAAAGGAAATCCTACCACTAAATCTTTACATTCTTTGACTTCTTTATCTAACAATAATTAATAAATGACTTCTTTCTCGCAAAAAGAGTACAATGTGTTGATTGAGTCATCAATTTGATAATTTTTTTTTCTCATTACAGAATATCAAATTTAATCATACACTAAAAATAACGAGTTGTTATGCTTAAGCTTTAAGGTAACGAAACAAAACAACAACTTTTCTCTAAAAAAATTCAAAAGGAGATATTTTTTACTTAAAAAATAGTTACTGTGCATCACAATTTTACCCCCTTGTCACTTCTTCAAATTGGATTCAAGTTGGAAAATTGCTAAAAGGGAAGAAAGGAAAGTAACAAGAGAAATTCAATGGAAAGGTAGAGTTTTTATAGATACGAGGGATAAAAAGAAAGGTAAGATTTTAATAAATCCATTGTAACATAACAAAATATATGGGAAATCCTTTAAGATCATGTTGTAAATCTTTTAAAATATTTTTCTATTCTCTCTCTCTCTCTCTCTCTATATATATATAGGCCTTAATAGCCTATGGCTAAAGCCAGCCTTGCAAAGGCCACACACCTAACGTCGGTCGCAAGGCCTCATTGGCATCGTCACCCAAAGTAAGCGCCTCACAATTCACTCCTTCCCGGAGCATGTAGACCATCTTTTTGTCGGCTGTCACTTGGATCGTCAGTAGGTGAGCGCACTCCTAGTTGTTGTATACTTACCTCCTACTGACATCCTGCACCATTGAACTGCCATGTGGTATTCCTCCCTACTTCCCCAAAGTTGCTCGTTGAAAGTCCCCTAGCATATGTCCTGCATCGCTGATCCTGTCTGAAAACTACAAAGATAGAGCATTGGGCACGATGGATTGGCTGCTGAATGAGAGAAGACTTTTTTACTTGCGGAAGAGCTTCCTTTTGATCTTGTGTACACAGAGACAAGCCAACAAAATGTCAGTGCCTTGAAACCAGTAGCGGAGTCCCTGACAACGACCCTCTAATGCTCAAGTCAGTACAAGTCCGAACGGGTGAATGAAGAATAGTGAGGATGTGCACGTGAGAGTAAGTTGTCGTTATTCAGAGAACGTACCTTGCCAACGAAGAGGACTTCCTCTATATATATTATCTCACATAACCTCTGTAATCATGATGTAATAAAGTGTGCCAGAGGTTTGTTAAGTAATAGAAAGAGTACAACCTAGGCAATATGCAATAATTGTCCGAGAAATCTTCTATTTACCCACATGTATACCTCTTTTATCTTTATGGCTTCTGTCATGACTGGGGTTGTTGAAGGAATATGCTGTTATAAGTGGTCTGCCAATGGGAGACATGATGGTCCCTGAAGAATGTTCTAGAATAATATTCTCTGACACATAGTTGTTATTTTAATAGGTTGTTAGGATTCTCTGCTCGTGATGTTGGTTAAGTATATCCCGGTCGGCCTGTAAGGCCGATCATTTTTATGCATATTCTCGTGTCAAGCTACTTAGTTATGCATTGTATGCTAGAACTCTTGTTCAAAGAATATGAGTGTATCCTGGCTGGCCAATAAGGCCGACCATCTTTATGCCTATTCTTGCATTAAGCTGTCCTGAAATATGTTGAATAAAGTTCGTATGGAGAATAATATGTTGCCTTAGGCGTATTGGGGAAATATGTTCGGAAAGCAATATGAAACCAAGTGTCTTAAGCCCGGCCAACCTCTTTATCTGGACGAGCAAGTATTAGAGAGATGTGTGAGGTTAAGTGCCTTAAGCTTGGCCGGTAGGTATAGAGAGATTTATAAACATCTGGGGGCTAGCCCTTATTCTGCCAGCTTATATAGCAGATTGCTATGATGTAGGTCAAAACTTCCAGTCGGCCTATGGCTGGCCACTTTCAAAACTGGTCGGTTGGCCCCCTCTCGTCGAGCCTGTAACCTGGTCGGGCTGAACTTGGAAGCCTCAGTGCTGGTTGAGCGATGAGGCCAAGTGAGAGATGTTCTCTTCCCTTAACTTTGATTACCATGTCACCTTGACCTCGACCGCCACATCATCTCTTGGGCCCGCTCATTATGACTCGTATTACTAGCCTCCCCTTCAAGTCTAGTCGAAGGAGGTGTAGCCGATTTACTGAACCCAAGTTCGATTTTTCATCCGCTCACCCTATTTTACTAGGGTCGTTCGAAAATTCGTGTTCTCTTTTATGGCTTATCCACTTGGCAACATTTTTCAAAAACTGTCTGTCAGAGGATGGTTATTCAAAAGAGAAGACCGAGGACGCACAAAGAGACGCTTTGGCAGTGGAATGATTTGACTGTTGTTGGGATATGCCTGATGCGGGTGCGTTCTAGGACACGTATCGTAAACATGCGTAGCGAAAAATAAAATAATAATAATTCCTAATTATTATATCATACACCACACGTATATAAGGATACAACATGCTAAACATCATCGCATAATTAAAATTTTACGAGAAGTAAATTTATGCTAGGTATACCTTACGGATGACCTGTAACGAGAAGGACATCAACTATAGCAACGTTCTCAAACCTCGCCTCTATTTGTATCCACGCTGAGCTCCTTAAGACAACTCCTTGAGTACAAACCTCTCATTCGAAAGTTACTAGCCACAAGCGAAGAAGAGGGATCAAGAGGAAGAAGAAGAGAAGCACACAAGGGAGAGTTTTTCTCCCTTGTGGTGGTCACAGCAACAAGAGGGAGCACCCTCTTGTTGGCAACAAGAGAGAGGAGAGGGAGAGGATGATTGAGTTTTCAAAAGTTAATCAACCAAATAATGAAACTTGTATCTAATTCTCTCCCAATTACATCTATATATAATCTTCTTTAATAAGTTGGATTAGAAAGCCCAAATTCAACCCATTATCCCTTAACCAAAAATTTGTCCATTAACCCCTTGGTTTGGTTCACAACTAAACCAAGTTGGTTCATGACTAATTCATGATTAAACCAAATATGGTTCAACTCTACCATAAGAGATGTAGCTCATCCACGCCTCCATTATGACAAATATTTCTATATTTATCGTATGTATGGTCCAACTAAACATTTATCTCTTGATCTAAGAATCCTATTCTTTAACTTGTTTTATGTCTTTTAAAGACTCGTTTGTGTGTGTGACCCAATATATTCTCAGTTTATCTTGGCTGTCTATAATTAACTACTTAATTATAGAACGATTATGAGTGACACCTACTAGTACATCATGATCCCTAATTAGCCGAAAAAACATAGTTGATTTTAGAACTAATTTTAAACCCTTCAACAGCTACAGTGAGTCGTATCTTGTTCCTTTCACTCATCTTATACCCACTTGGTTCAGGACATGGTCTATGTGTCTGTCCCCACTAGACTGACTACGTCACACCTAACTCAAGTAATACTTCCTCATTCTACGGATTCAAATTATTCGTACATGTGTACAAGAGTCTCGTACTCTTAACATGTGATGCTTTGACCAAAGACTTTGAGTAATAATCCTAACGAGTGGCCATAGGGTATAAGTCTCCTCGCAAGTAGTGGTGATGTAATGACCCCACCCTCCTCTTAACTAGTCTGTAAAGGGGAGTGGGACGTTACTTAACTATAAACTTTACTTAATTAGTGTTACCCACATGTTGATAGTAATACTTAAAACTCTCAAGAAACTCTAAAACATGCAACTTAGTAGCAGCTAGAAACATAAATAGCTCATCTATACATTCTACTCAAGCATTTGTTCTCAACTAAAATATATCAATATGCACATGCATGCGACAGTGATACAACTCAAATAATGAGACTAATGTGCATAGCAATTTAAATGGAAGAATTCTAAAACATAAAGGCATTCTATGAATAAACCATCAACATGAAAGAATAATTCTAACAATGCAAGAAGGACTTAATCCACCTAAATTTCACAACCAGTCTAAATACAAAATCTTAATAAATTCTTTAGCAAGGTCCCAAGGCTTCCATAGTCCAGACATCACACATTCATCCCACACCTCCTTGTCGCCTTCCTTCACTATAGCTTTCATTTTCCTTTATCTGCAGTAAGAGGAAATGCAACTATAAGCGGATGCTTAGTAAGCGCTGTCTACTCACAAAACTCAATGTGCATATATGGATATATCTATAACAAAAACTAAAACAAACTGAAATGCTTAAAGAAATGTTTAACAAGTGAGTAATATCTGAAATGCTTTAGTAAGCACTGCTCGGTCCAGTAAGTTTCAAGGGAAAAATCGAATCTGCGAAATCAACTTATATAAAGTCGTTCCCCTCATTCAAGCCAACAACCGAACCAAAACAACATTGCTACAAAAGAGGAACTGTCCCCACCCGTTTATAACCCAACAAAGGATCTAAAGTTGACATGCAATTGGTGGCTATTCTTGCTCATGGAAAAAATACAAAACCAGGAAATCTGGACTGCACACACTAGGATTAGAGTTATTCATGCTCAGAATTTACAAGGAAAATTCTGTAACTGGAATGCTATATTATACAGCCAATGAATCTAAAATTGCATGTATAACAAAACAATAGCAAAAGATCTAACAGCATAGTTAGCACAAGTTGTTCCTACTAAAGAGTTTCGAAGGGAACCAAACTGCATGTTTAGATGAACAGCTAAAAGACCTAGCTGAATACTCCCAAAAACAAAGGCTGCTCATGTCCGATACATAGCACAAACAACACTAAAGCCTGCTGGAATTAAAAACCCATATAAAGCTTATTTCATTTGTTCAAAGCTTATAATTCAAAATAATAATAAATTTCCACTTTGGGCCCAGGCGTAGTACCAAAGCGCGCTCCCTAATAGAGACTGGGGCGGCGAACCGCCAGTCCTACGAGGGTGAAGACCTTGGTCTTACCAGTGCCGAGACCTCGGAACCGGTCACATGGATTTGTGTAACGACAACCTCTGAAGTCGGGTACTAGCCTCTTCAAGTAAAATACTCGTTACTTGTTAATACTTTTAATATAAAATGCCTCAGCATCTCTTCAAGCACTTGGCGTGCTGCGGATCCAAATTCTGAAATTCGGAATTCTATAAAAACTAACCTTGCTTTACTTACAACAACCCATAAGTCTCTAAAGGTCTACTAGGCACAAAACCATTCTACTGCAACCTCATTTAGAGGGCTTTTCCTACACATGGCAGCAAGGAAAATCAAATACTGAGATATTACAAACATAAAAGCCATTTCTGTTCATAGCAGTAACCACGAAACTAACACCACATGCTCAAAATCTAACTCATCTCAAGTTCGCTGCTTGGCAACAAAATCAAAACCTACAAGGCTCAATATGTGCCGACTGTGCCCATTAAAGTAACAACCAATAAGAATCTAAATATGAGATGCTAGTCATAAGGGCTGGAAAATCTAACTACATGCCTAATCCACACAATCCCTTTTTTTTTTATAAGACTCATGGCAGCATACTTCGAAAACCATGCTCCTTACAGCGTGCTTCGAAAAATCAAGGAGGAACAAGAATCCGAAACTACTCCTACTGCAGGTGAGAAGCACTTACCGAATTCCCTTGACTCACAGCCGAAATCGGCTTCTAGGGCTTCGGAGAAGATTGAAATTTCGGCAACTTCCTCACGTCTACGCGTTCTCCTCGACGAGGTGATCGCGATGGTGTGGAAAGCTCTCGAAATTGATCCTTGGCCGGCCGCCGGAGTCGAAGCCCTAGCTTCCTCTTTTCGTTTTCGCCCACGCAAAGGCGCCGCGCGTAGTCGGGAGGAGGAAAAAATATCGGACAAGAGAAGAGAAAACCTAATTCCTCTCTTAACTTATCCCTTTTTATATTTTGGGTATTTTGTTTTCTGTTATCCCTTAAATTAATTTTGCTATCTATTTTATCAGCACGACCCTGCTGGGTTCCTGGTCATCTGAAACAACTTAAGACTTTGCTTAACTAGAGGTCTCCGGTTCGATCCTCGGCCCGACCTCTTTTTGCCTCAAATTCGTTTCTTTTGGTAAAAATACCAAACGAACTCCGAAAATTGCATAAAAATACTCTAAAAATCTCTAGAATATTTCTAAAGTATTTATAAATATTTTTAAGTACTATTAGGACTCGCAATGAGGAAATTGGGTTGTTACAAGTGAATCCTCTGTGGGCTATCCAAACATCTTCAGACATTTTGACTTATACCCAATCATCTCAGGTCCACGTCTCAATGAGGTGTTTGCTTAAGATGTCAAAGTATAAGACTCTATGACCAATATAATTTGTATACTTCAAGTCGAAGAAAACTTGCACTCGAGCTGCAGTAATTGTTTCACAGACATATCTATATATATAGATAACCATATGAAGTTTTACAATGAGTCACTTCAATGAACTAGTTACCATAATTAGTATCCACATTTAACTCTCGACATCCCAATGTCTCCAGTCAGTGAGAAAATAGTTGTTTGGTGAAACAAGGAGTATAACTCGTGCTAGTCTTACAGAATTGATGATGTCCTAATGCATCAATTTGACGACTAGGAAAATTCTAATATGTTCATAATTGCACGTGTAGAGATAATTACTAGTTGTGATTCAATCACAATTTCTCTCATATTATGAATTATATTGTAGACATTCAGTAAATGAGTTTAAGACAATCAAATATATAATATGCACTCAAATAATGAATCTATATTTAGTAAAAATCGTAAGACAATTGCCTTAGGACATCCTTCAAAATCTAATAGTTGTCACTTCCATCATAAATGTATATTTATAGGTGAATGTCACGTGGCACCACTCCTTGTTCTCCAAAACGACCTCTAATGCACGTCTCTTCATACAACACAATGGCACGTCTCCCCCTACAATCAATGGCTCCCTAGTGTTGGAGTGTATACTGAAAGCCTAAGCCTTTGTAAACATTTGTTTTGAATAAAGAATCATATTTGGTCAAATTATCTATATTTGTTTGTAGTTGTTCAATTAATTTATATTGTAGATAACATAGTATGTGGTGTCACATGCAGAAGATGATGTTATCAGTACCTTATAAATTATAAACAGTAGCTCACGACCAAAATGGAAAGGAACAAACCATTAGAAGGTCATAGTGTAATTACGTATTAGTTTATCTTGACTATATAATTACACTAGTACACTCAGAGTGTATTGAGTAGGAACATTTGAGGTCGTTTTCTTTTATACAGACTTTATAAAGGAACAAAGACCTCAGTTATTATGGAAGTGTGCGCTCTTAATCCTAATATAATAACAAGCACATATATTTGATATTTATTTCTTTAATTTATCAATGGGTGAGATTTAGTTCGATGAATCAATAAGCCCGATAAGTTGGGAAATGATATCACTTATAGTGTGTGTTGTTGATTATAGAAGGAAACTGTGTCCTAGTAATCTAGATTGATAATGTTCCCAAGATGAGCTCATAAAGATTGTCATGTTAAACTCTGCAGGTGGACTTAGTCCGACATGATGATAAGGTTGAGTGGTACTATTCTTGGATTAAGATATTAATTAAATGAGTTGTCAGTAACTCACTTAATTAGAGGACATTTGACATCTTAAACACAGGGAGACTAACACACTCATAATAAGAAGGAGCCCAAAAATATAATTTGGGATTGGTGCAGTAGTTCAATAATAGTTCTCTAGTGGAATGAATTATTATTGATAAAATTAAGTTGTGTGTTCGGGGCGAACACGGGATGCTTAATTTTATCGGGAGACCAAAACCAATTCCTCCTCTCGGTCCCTATCGTAGCCTCTTATTTATAGAGTACTATACCCACCTATACCCACCTTTTATACCCACCTATACCCACCTTCTATACCCACCTAAAGGGGGCCGGCCAAGCTAGCTTGGGAATCAAGCTAGGGCCGGCCTAAGCATGGTTTATGGGTGGCCGGCCCTAGCTTGAACCCAAGCTAGAAGGGGCCGGCCTTAATGAAATTAATAAGAATTTTAATTTTAATTTTTATTATGTGGAAGATATAATTTATTAAAGAAAATTAAAATTAAAATATCTCTCTTAAAAAGATCTACAAAAGATTAAAGAAAGAGATTAGATCTCTTTCCTTATTTGTAGATTGAAAAGATATTTTATTTTCTCTTTGAAAATTATTCACATGTTGAAAAATTAAAATTATAGAAATTTCTTTTTATCAACCATGAAGGGATTTTTGAAGAGAAATTTTATTTTTAAAAATTTTCGGAAACAAATTAGGAAGTTTTAATTTGTTGATTGAAACTTGTCTAATTTGTCTCTCTATGATGTGGCCGGCCATTATAAGTTTAATTGGGAAATTTTATTTTATTTTTCTCAATTAATTCATGTCAAGGAAAATTAAGGAAATTTTATTGTAATTAAATTTCCTAATTTACTAAGGCTAAGGAATATAAAAGAGGGGGTTGGGGTGCCTTCATGAGGTACAACCTCTATTATTTTTCTTCCTCTCTTATTCCTTGGTGTGGCCGGCCATCCTCTTCCTCTCTTCCTCTTTGTGGTGGCCGAAACCTCTCTATTGGCTTGGAGCTCTTGTGGTGGCCGGATACTACTTGGAGAAGAAGAAGAAGAAGGAGAGAAAGCTTGCATCCCTTAGAGCTTGGTTGGTGATTTTCTTCATCCTTGGTAAAGCTCTTGTTTTGGCCGAACCTAGCTAGGAGGAGAAGAAGGTGCTTTGGTGGTTTCTCATCTCGGAAGATCGTTGCCCACACAACGTCCGAGGTTAGAAGAGGAATACGGTAGAAGATCAAGAGGTCTTTCTAAAAGGTATAACTAGTAATTTTTCCTTTCCGCATCATACTAGTTATTTTTGGAAATAATACCAAATACAAGAGGCTTACGATTCTAGTATTTCGAATTTATTTTCGATGTAGTGTTCTTATGTTTATTTCTTTTCCTTGTGATTTGATTGTTCCTTTCGGTTAACCTAAAGTTATTTTAGGAAATTAAATATTAGCTTTCCTTAAAAGGTTTTGTCTAGTCGGTGGTGGTTGCTCCCATATCCAAGAAGGCCATGTGCCTCGCCACATCAGTACTGGGAACCAATTATGGAAATTAATATTTAATGGAATTAATAACTTAGGTGATTTGGATCGAACGTGTTAAGTTCCGCAGGAGATCCAAGTCAAAACCTAAAAGAACAAATAGATTAAACTTTGGATCAAACGTGTTAAGTTCCGCAGGCGATCCAAGTTTAATTTAAAAGAACACATGGTAGCTAGGAAAAGGTTCAGACCTTTGTACAAAATTTTTGTACAGTGGAACCATTAGGTTTTTCGAGTAGCAACCAACACCTAGTAGCGTGCCATTTTGATCCAACGACTGTCATTAAGTTACACTTTATAAAACCTTAAATAGCCCATACTCTCAGCACTTTGCCTTTCAGCTTTTTCGATCTTCTTTCTGGCAACCTCTCGTCTATAACCTTCTTCCCCCCTAGCCTTAAGCGACTAGTAAGTCATTCATTATTCACTCTTTTTGCATTCTCTCATGGTTTAAGAATCTTTCAACCCCTGGTACACTCTTAACCCATTAGGATTTTGACGCTGCTGATAAAACTTACATCCTCTCTCGATATGAAATCCCTAATAATTATCATATTGATATCCCTTCTGCTGACACCCATCCTCATCACCCACCTGCCAACCACATCACCTTCTTTACGGATCAGTTAGCAGTCGATCTTCATTTTCCTATTCCTCCATTCTTGTTGGAGGTGAGCCAATACTTTAACATCCCTTTGCAATAGTTCGCCTCAAATGCAATCCGCGCCTTATGTGGCACGTTCATGTTATTTCGCCTATACAACATTTTCCTGACCCCTCAAAATTTCTTTCTATTTTCTTATCCTAAAAAGTCAGAACCGAGAGTCTTCCTTTTTCAATCCTATCCCTAGTCGGTTTTCTTTGAAGGCATGCCCTCTTCAAACAAGGGTTGGAAGTCTCGTTTCTTTTTCCTAGAAATGCCTGAGCCCGCCACTTGGCCGACTAAATGACAATCTTTCCTTCCTCCCCTTCCTATTCTAGGGAATTATATGCGTGACCCTTCTTTTCTCTTACACTTCGCCAAGTTGAGCAGCCGATGTTTTAAATTTCACAAGTGGCTACACGAAGGCCTCCTGCATTTGTTTAGCTTGAGCCCTATTTGAAAGAAACTCCCCGACTCTTTTGGTAAATTTTGATAACTGGGTTACTGCGTTATCACTAAGACATTTTTTATTTTATACAGTGAACACTATTTTCACATCTCTGGTAGATGAGAGATTGACTTGTAAGAGGAGGAAATCTAAGCTAAGGGGCGAGAACTATTGGCAGAGCTGGGTTTGCAATCGACCGCCTCTTTTAGCGGGACGACCGACAATCCTGCAATTGAGTCCAGCACAGCTGCTGTATCTGGGGAATTGCCTTTCGATCCACTCCCAGTGTTTGAGGGTTCTCTTTCGGAGGGGGAGGTCGTTCCTCAAAAGAGACACAAAATGTGCAAGCTTGTCCATGCCCAAATCCCTAAAAGACAAGCACCCTCCATTGAAGTACCCTCCTGTGGGGTGCCTTCCACTCTCTTATCTCCTACTCAGGAAGAGCCTGTCCGGGAGGAAGCACAATAACAATCTTTTGAGCGGACCATGTCCACCATTCCTTCTACCAGCCCATCGTCGAAGCCTGTTCGGACATAGGAGGTCATTTCCTTACCAGACGAATTGATAGGCTCGACTTTCTTTGTATCTCCTCGTGTAAAGACCCCATCAACTTCTATCGCACCAAGACGACCACATCAATTTTCGACCACCTTTGATGTGCCATCCTCCCTGGCCATGACTCCCCCTCTGATCATCCTTGCCGGCCAAATACTTCTAAGCGGTCGTTTAACAAAGGTCTGGGAGGACGCCAAAAACCAACTTAGCGAGCTAACTCCTATGGAGTTAGCATACGAATACTCCTACGAACAGACTAATCTAATGCATTTTAATATATTGTCTCCCACATTTGATGTTTTCCAATGTTGTTTGTCTTTTCTTTTAGCGCTGGGCGATCGAGATGAGCATTGCTCAACAATTGTACTACCTAGTGAGGGAAAATGAATCACTAAAGTAACAATTTTCTGAAGCTGCTTTTGCATCCTCCTCTCAGTGGCTGAGCAGGTTGGAAACTCAACTCCAGGAGGCTCGATGATTGGCGAAAGCTGAGCTTGAGAAAGCAGCTAGCTTACAAACTACCCTAGATATCTCTGAAGCTAAACTCCAATCGGAGGCAACCCTCTGGGCAAACATGAAGGTAGAGGTGGATGAGAAGACCGCAGAAGTCGATCACCTCGCCACTCAACAAAAGGAGCAAAAAGTCACGCATGACACAGAGCTTGTCACCAAAGTCTTTGAGTTGGTGGCTCGAGATGTTGAACAAGATGCCTTGCGCTCGGATTTAGCAATTGCCCAGACTTCACTGTCCGCTAAAATTTCTGAGTTGATGGATTGAGATGTTGAATGGGATGCATTACGCTCGGATTTAGTGACCGCCCATACCTCACTATCCACAAAAGAATCTGAACTGGCGGGGTGTTTCGACCGAGCAAGTAGCTGCCCGAGTGGAGTTGGAGGCCTATTGAGCAGGAGAAGATGAGTGCTTTGAAGCAAGGAAGAAAGCTCTTCTTCAAACGTGCAAATTCAACGCAGCTATCGCCCACTCTATCAGTAAAGCGCATCTTCTCGGGGCGAAGGGTGCTGTGCAGCAATTAAAGGAGGGTGATTGTTAAGCTTCCAATCCCCCTGCCCGCTTTCTTGACCGTAAGAGGATAACTCATAATCCTCCGCTCGGCTTGTTTACCGACATACTATGATTTACTTTGTGTTCATCGTTTCTTCTAGTCAATGAATCAAAACTCCATGTTTGTATTTGCAACATATATAATTATGTTTCTGTTAAATTTGTCACGTGTCTTCGCTCTAATGGTTGATTGTCTAATAACTCGTGTTTCTTGTTTTTCTTGAGCGAGTGTGATATTCTAAGGAAAAAGTAAATCCGTCTGGACCAAAGTCCGGCCGGTTGTAGTTTCAGAAACCATTTGTTCGAACTTGAAGGCTAGCCGAGCTACGACAAATAATACTTATCCAGGTAAGAGTATTTGGGATCGGTCAGCAGTATACTCGTTCGATATTACCTCCGGTCGGCGTTAAAAACCAGTGCAACGCGCATCCGGCTGGACCTCCCACTTATTGTTTTACATATTATCCTCTCGGGCAAGCCCTAAAAACTCATTCGAGCTTAGGACTAGCCGGACTTTTAAAAGAGTGGCACAAAAAACAAGGCTCACCTCGATACAGGCGCTAACGCTTTAAGATGAGTACATGTCGAATCAGTTATTGATGCAGACTTTTTATTAGTGACACATGTGCGTATGTTATTATACGCATTTTCCTATACCTGTCGTTTCGTCTTACCATCTGACGATCCAAGTTTAGCCCGTCTATTTATTGTTATGATCCAACGACTCTGCTTAAAAGAAGGCTTAAATAATAACCCTTAAGGGTTTTCATAAGAAATTCTCAAGAACCCTAGTGCACTCACCACTTATTCTTCTTCGTTGCTTCTTCTTCGCTATTCCCCTACTCTCCTTTTTCATTGTTTTCTTTCTCTTCCTCTCCTTGTTCTTCATTCTCTTTGCTTTCCTTCTTGAAATGGCTGATAACAGTGAGTGGTATACTTTTTGTCCCTCAGATTTCATCATCATGGATGCCCATGACCACAATTTTAACTACGGGATGCCTACCTACATAGTTATACCGACCAACGAAGTTCGTCCCCATCTTCCCCCAATAAAAAGTGTAGCTGTCTTTAAGGAGCAGACCGTAGTAGGGCTTCATTTTTCCATTTACCCTTTCATTATCTCCATTAGTCACTATTTTCATATTCCACTTCATCAACTCCTCCCCAACTCCATTCGCATCCTGAGTGGTGCTACTATTGTTTTCTGTCCATTCAGTACTCCTCTATCTCCTCGCTTGTTCCATCATTACTTTTACCCTCAACAAGTGACGAATGACCTATTTCATTTTCTCGCTCTTTCTAAGATGACTTTGTTGTTGGTGCGGGAAGCATCCGACGATCGAACTCGTGTTTTGATAATGGCAAAGAATTCAAAGTTAAGATGTTTTGTAATCTAACAAGTCTACTTGAGAATGTCAGGAAAGTCCTAGCTGCGGTTAGGCAAAAGGGAAAACCCTAGGGGGTGGTAACCCTAGGTCATAGGGGGTGGTAACCCTATGCGTAAAGTCTTGGCAGGTCGATGGCTTCAGGCAAAAGTCCTAGGGGGTGGTAACCCTAGGTGGAAAGTCCTGGTGTCGAGAACCAGGTGAAAGTCTGGACTAGCCGGGAAGCGGATGTCCAGCAGAAAGTCCGGAAGCATCGAGTGCTGAGCAAAAGTCCAGTCGATCTGGAGTAGGTGAGGACGCGTTCCCCGTAGAGGGAACAGTAGGCGTCGGGTCGACCTAGGGTTTCCGGTTGGAAACCCGAAGTCAGACTCGGATAGTCCAGAGACTGTCTATACTTCATTTATCATGTTTATTGTGCTAACTTTGTGTTGCAGGATAGTGTTTGGGACTAACGTATCTTGCAGGTGCAAAGGAACAACCTAAAGCCTCGGATGAACAGTGTCCGAGGCGCCTCCATGGAGCTTGGAGGCGCCTCGGGTGCAAAGGATGAGCTGGCTGCGAAGCACCATTGGAGGTGCCTTGGAGAAGGCAGAAGGCGCCTTGAAGTTCGACCAGATCAAGTTTGATCCGTGCGGAAGAATCGGCAGCATGGAGGCGCCTTGAACAGCCTTCAAGGCGCCTTGAACACCCTTTATAAGGGGGTTTCGACCAGCACTTCAGGACATCAAGTCTTAAGTGATTCAAGTGCTACGTGCTGCTCCAAACGATGTTCCGAAGTGCTGCTACTTGTGCCCGACGACCAGGAGCTCCGAATCTTCATTTCTTTGTCGTTGGTATAATTATTTACTGTCGTTTATTGTACTTCAACTTGTAATCTTTTATCGAGCTTATAGTTGTTGCCCACCGGAAGCGATCAAGGATTGCGGGCCTTCGAGTAGGAGTCGCCTTAGGCTCCGAACGAAGTAAACGACCGTGTCTCTGTGTTTGTGTTTATTTACATTTTTCGCTGCGTATTTTACTCCAATAGTTTTACGAATCGAACGAAATAGCCACCAGCGCTATTCACCCCCCCTCTAGCGCGGTCTCGATCCAACATTTGTTTGACAGGATTCCAGCTCAAGGCGAATGGAGAGATAAATACTTCTTCATTCGACTTCTGACCTCTCTGCCTTGTCCCACAACCTGACAACATCTTCCCCTATCCCTGATTTGGGCAATATCCATACGGATCCGATCCTTCACAAAGCTTTGGAGAGGCTGAGAGGTATGAAGTTCAACTTACCCGAGCAGACCATAAAAGACTTGTCATACTTTTTTGGGCTTACCCCGGTTGACCTTGGGCTAATCGCTACCTTTGGTAAGAAATCTTTATCTCTTCCTTGATTATTTGTAAAGGCTTTTCTTTTAATATTCACTTATCTTTGCAGCGGAGGCTATTACCCCGGCCTTTCTTTCCAAGAATACTCAGCTAAAGAAGGATGTTTTAAACCAATGGCGGGAGGCCCTGCTAAAGGATTGAGAGGCCAGGCAAGCTTCTTCCTCCATCGACTACCTCCCCCCTACAGAGACCTCCTCTTCTCATTCTTCTGACTCAAAGGCTCCCCTCACGTTCAAGCATAAAAGGCCTCAATCAGAGACTTTAGCTTTACCTGCACAACTTGTGGCTGAACAAACCTCACTCGATGTAACCGAGGTTTTTTCTACTTGGGGAAACGAACCTATGTCGCCCAAGCATCGTCGATCCAAATTTGGTATGAGGTCGGTTAGTACTACACTTGCACCTTCTGAAGCTGTGTAGGCTTCTGAGCCGATCGAGATAATACCGGAACCTCTATATGCTCGTCCGACCTCACCGCCAAAGGTTATTATAGGATCGTTGCGCTAGAGGGGGGTGAATAACACTCGTGGATTTCACATTTTTTGTGTAAAACAATCGTATAGAGTAAAACACAGCGAAAATTAAAGAAAGAAAAGCAAGCAATCGAAAACCAAGCTAACACTTTTGATTTTACATGATTCGGAGTCTGTGATGACTCCTACTCCAAGGCCCACACTCGTTGAGTGTTACTATGAGAAATTCACTATCAATCCGTATAATTACAAAGACAGGAATAATTATAATGAGATTAAAGATTAAGTACTATAAATGAAAGTTATACCGACGACTTAGAGAGTTGGAGTTTTGAGCTCTCGGTCATTGGAGCAGCGTTACTTAATGCATAAAACATACGAATAGCTACTTATACTGCAGGTGAGGGGTTTCTTACATCCTGCGCTAATATTTTTCAACATACGAATATTAATATCTTTTTCAACATTCAAGCTTAAATATCTTTTGAAATTCAAACTTAAATACTTTTTTCTTAAAATTAAATATTTTTTCAAAATCAGAGATAATTTTTTCAAACTTCAAAATTAATATTAACTTAACTCCATCTCACACAAACTCATAAGCTTAATATTTTTCATAACTTAGAAAGGGTGAGATGAAAAATCAAGAATATAGATAATTTTTTTTAACTTTAATTACTTTTGTTACTCATTATTGGACCCCTAGGGTTATACTTATGTTGTTAGTCTTGCCGATTTTTTAAAAAATTTTGAGTTTTTTTAACTAGAAAAAAGAAAGAGGTTTTTCAATGTCAAGTTTTTTTTGGAACTAAGTTTTTTTTTATTAAGTAGAAAATAAAGTTTTTAAAAAGCAAAGTTCTTTTTCAAAGCCTTTAAGTATCTTTTCAAAGATACTAAGTCTTCTCAAAAGCTAAAATCTACTTTAAGAAGATATCTTTCAAAACTGAAATATTTTGAAAAGTCAAGTTTTTTTTTTCAAGACTTTTACAAAAATGCTAAGTATTTTCAAAAGATAGTTTGTTTGAAACCCAATTACTCTAGTTAAACTTCCAACTTGAAAATTTTTTTACTCTCCTTTTTAAAGTTTTTCAAAGTAAAATTCTATTATATCAAAAGCACAGAGTTTGTCTCAAAGTATTTTTCAAAGTATAAGTCTTCTTTCCAAGTTTAAACTTTGTCAAAAAAAAAAAAAATAAAGTATTTGAAAAAACTAAAATATTCCATTGTGAAATTATGTTTTTCTTTTCTTTTCTCTCTAAATTATTTTTTATGGATGACAAAAGGGGAGAGAATAGTTAAAAAATTAAGGGGGAAAGAAAGTTAAAGGAGAGTGATAACTTAAGAGAGAGCAAAATTAAAAAGATTATTTTCTTAATTTTCCTTTAAAAGTTACTTTAACACTCGAACTTACTCTTAAAAAGTTTTTTGTGTGTTTAACATTAAATCACTATGAAAGTTCTTTATGTTTAAATTGCTTTAGCATTAAATTACTATATGTTCTTTTCTTTAACTGCAATATGATTTTACTTAACTTTTGAACCAGATTACCATAATAAAAAAGGGGGACATTGTTGGGAAGGAAGCACCAAATGATCGAACTTATGTTTTGATAATGAAAAAGGAGTTTAAAGTTAAGCGATCTTGTGATCTAACTAGTGTGACTGAGTTTGCCGGAATGTCCTACATGATCTTAGGCAAAATGAAAGTCTTAGTTGAGGCTAGGCAAAGGAAAAAATCCTAGTTGAGACTAGGCAAGTGAAAAGTCCTAGATGCGGTTAGGCAACGAAATCCTAGTCCGGGGGACTGGGCAAAGTCTTAGCGAGTTTAGGACATTAGGAGAAATCCTAAAGTTGAGGACGCTAGGTGAAAATCTTGGAGGTTGCAGGCACCAGGTGGAATACTGGACGGGTCGGGGATTGGACGTCCAACATGAAGTCCTATGTCTCGGACGCTATGTAAAAGTTCAGACGGTTTGGAAGACCAGTTTAGCAAAAGATAAACACTCCTTAGAGGAGTAGGTGAGGATACTTTGCTCGAAGATGGAACAACAGGTGTCAGCCCGACCTACAGTTTCAGTGAAACTCAAAGTTAGGACCAGACAGTTCGAAGGCTGTCAAAGTTACTTTTTATATACCGTTTGCCTATTATTCTAACTCTATTTTACAGAAAGACTAACATTTTGTAGGTTAGGATTTTTCTTTATTTAGTCGACCGAATATCGGGATCAGCCGACCAAAGCCAGAGATTTTGCTTGGATCAATTGACCGAAAATCCGGATCAGTTGACCGAACGTCCAGATCAGTCGATCAAATCCACAAGCAGAGAGATCAAATTTAAGCTAGTGATGAGGTTTTGGCTGAGGGATCAGTCGATCGAATAGGAAAGTTCAATCGACAGAACGATGCATAAACAGCGAGTTGATCAGACCAGATAAGCCAGCGAGCATAGCGTGATCAATCGACCGAATGGAGGGATCAGTTGACACAATGAAGATCTCATCTGAAGCGACAATATCTGGATGAAAAGTTAGGCCGATACAGAAGGATCAATCGACCGATTAGGTTGGATTAGTCGACCGATTAGGTTGGATAAGTCGACCGATAAGAGTCAAGTCGCGAACAGTCATCCCAAGATCAGTGGATCAGATCATGTTCAACTTAACTATAAAAGGAGGCCTAGACCAGCACTCTAGAACAACGAATTCTCACGATCTCTCTATTACGTGTTGCTCAAAAGTCAAGTCAACGAAGCCGTAACGCTGCTCCGATGACCAAAAGCTCGAAACTCCAACTCTCTAAGTCGTCAGTGTAACTTTCATTTATAGCACTTAATCTTTAATCTCATTGTAATTGTACGTGTCTTTGTAATTATACAGAATGATAGTGAATTGTTCAAAATAAACACTTAATGAGTGCGAGTCTTGGAGTAGGAATCGTCATAAGCTCCATACCAAGTAAAACCAAAGTTATTCGGGTCAAGCCGCTCGTGAGCTATTCGGGTGTAAACGAGCCAAGCCGCTTCCAAGCTATTCGGGCCTCAGCTCGAAAAAAAGTTCATTTGAGTTCGTTCAATTAAGTTAACGAGTCGAGCTCGAGCCTAATTTTAAGATTGAAAACTTTATCGAGCCTATCTCGAGCTTAACATTATTTGGTTCGTGAGCTCACGAACATGTTCATTTAGAGGCTCACGAATATGCTCGTTAAGAGGCTCGCGAACATGTTCATTAGGAGGCTCGTTTATCTTATTATAATATATATATAATCAAAATAACACATAAATAATAAATATAATAATATATTATTAATTATTATAGCTAATTATCTTAAATGAGCTCGAACAAAGCTTGTTAAATTTTTAAACGAGTTTTTTTCGAGTCGAGCTCGAGCTGAACTCGAGCTATTTAATTTTATTACGAGCCGAGCTCGAGCTTAAGAATAAAAGTTTGAATCAAACTCGAGCCGAGCTCAAGTATAGGGATAACAAACCGAGCCCGAGCTCGTGCCTCTTACTGTTCGGCTCAGCTAGCTCATTTACAACCCTACTTTTTGGTAGCTAACACCATTAATGAGGTGGTTAAATGAACATACTGTCATAATGTGTCAGCTAAGGAAAAGTGAAGAGTCACCTTTGAGGAAGGTTCCATTGAATGCTTTCATAAGAGCATAAGAATATTCCCTGACAAACGATTAATATTCCCTGACAAGTTGTTGTAATTTTCTAATAGTGTTGTCTCTTGAATACATCCTAACCGGGCACTTAGCTAGCCGACCGCATCTTGCATAAGCAGAATATTGAATATGGTAGGGCGTTGGGCCCTTAAGGCCGCTCAGGTATATGTTGAATGATGTAGATCTGACTATATAAATAGGGAACCGAGCCCCATAGGCCCGGGAGGTTCTATGATAGACTAACCTTAAGAGGGGATGCTCGCTTCTGGAGAATGGGGAATTGAGTCCCGAGAGGTCGACCGATGTTTTCAACTGGTAGTCTTGGTATTCAGAGGTTTGCCCCTGAAGTGATATCTTAAGCTCTAGGAATTCGGTTGGGCTTTTTCTGAGAATTGCCTTGTATATTTACCTTACAGAGATAAGGTGTTGGGGTTGCAAAGTTTCAAACATAATCCCACATTGAAAATACATGGTAAAGATCATGGGTTTATAAGAGAAAGATATCTCTATTGGCATGAGGCCTTTTGGGTAGAGCTCAAGAGCAAAATCATGAGGGCTTAGGCCCAAAGTGGACAATATCATACCATTGTGGAGATATCTAAATTCTTTCCGATCCTACAATTAGTATCAGAGCCCGGACTGCCAGAAGGTTTAACCGCCGACTGTGCACAAGAGCTATGATCTGATTGAGCCATGTGGGTACAATATTGACCTTTGCAAGGTTGCAAACATATTTCCATATTGAAAATAGGCTCAAAGTGGACAATATCATAACATTATAGAGATATCTAAAATTCTTTTCGATCCTACATAAGGAGGTTGAGCCCTATAACCCTAGTCAACTGTTTACCCGAACGACTGTATGTAAGAGGGCAGGGGAATGAATGAACAATGAGGGCCCATTTGGTAGACTGGCCGGATATGGAGTTATACTTTGAAAATGGAAGACTGTGCACCTGGGGCCTGGCCGAATATATTCTCGACTAGTCTCATGGAAGGCCGGTCCTTTCTTCTTCACAAGCAGATTGAGCCCGAGCGGATGATGGACGGTCGAATATACAATAGAGGAGTAAAACGTTGGGTCTCCTGGACCCGACTAACTCTAGGGCCAGTCATCCTTAGATTGGGAGACCTAGTGCTAGGCAAGGAGCCAAGCCCTACTAAGGGTGACCATTTGACCGTTACCTCTTATTGACTTTGATTGTCACCTTCTATTAATTTGGACTGATATCTCACCTTGACTTTAACTATCACGTTATATCTGAATCCATTCGTAACATCCCGTATTATTGATCGATCCAGGATTTAAAATAGGATGTCTAGCTTTTGTCGTATGCTTATATTCCTTTAGTCCGAGAAGTCTAAATTAACTTTATATTAATGCCTCTTTCACGATGGATAATCCAAATCCACTTTGCATTTTAATAGCGGAGACACAGTCAATCTCGAACCTTCAAGTTAGCTACCTACCTAGTCATTTTAATGGCGGAGACACAGTCAATCTCGGACCTTCAAGTTAGCTACCTATCTAGTCATTTTAATAGCGGAGCGAACAATGATACGATCAATCTCGAACAATTACACGATCAAACCAAACCCAAACCTACACAAGTCATTCCGGGCCATATAGAAGAATATAGTGTGAGACAATCATGACCTAATAATGTGGTCGTATGCTTGCTACACTATTCCCTACCTTCCTTCGGTTGGAAAATGGAAACCACACATTACTTGTCATATACTTGACCAAAAGCTATGCTTTATAGTTCATATTCACACATACGCATTTACTAATTAATCTTCTTCTAATTTGTTCTAACTTCAAACCATTGTTTATGGACCAACATTACATGTGGTTGGTCACTGATTCCATGTCCCTTTCAAGGCTCTATTTACCTTGATTAGGAGCTGTGGTATATATAACTTGATCGATGGAGAATTTTGAATATGATGTCTAAGCTTTTGTCATATCTTTGCATTTTTAGATTTTTTTTTAGTTCGATAAGTGTAGATAAAGTTTACCTTATAAACTATCTATCTCGTTGAAGCCTTTTAATTTTTTTTTTATCATTGTCAATAATAATCTCTCTTTCATTATGGAAATACAGTCCAAAGCCGTTTTGAATTTTAATAGTGGAACGAACAATGACATGATCCATCTTGAAATTTCTGATTGGCCCTCGGCAATGGTACAGTAATACATCTATCTTAATTTGCTAGACTCGAGTCTTACAACAGATAAATTTTTGATCAATGGATAATTCGTTTATATCCTGTAGAAAATTTTCATAGAGAATTAATTGTTCGTATGTAGGTTGAACACCCGCTGCCAACTTAAAAAAACAAATAAAATCCAAAAACAGTTGGCTTGCCTCGTTCCATAATACAACGACAAGGGTCAAACATATCATTCCCAGACGAAGCAAACAGATCATTCTCCGCCGGCTCCAACAACAATCAATCAGTTACTCCATAATTATCCGATTGTTCATCCTATAAATAAGATGCCATTCAATTCCATTCCTCATTCCCAATCAAACAATGAAGCCAAGTTTCAGCTGTCTCTGCTTCTTCTTCCTCCTCTGTTTATTACAATGCGGAGCTTCTGGTACAAGGCAGCAGGGAGATGCTTTGAACAAGTTCTACTTTAACAACAGAGCAGGGAGGTCTTCTTCTTCATGGCCTAGCAGTCTCCTTTTGGTATCCAACCTGGAGTCGAAGGTCTACGACAATAGCAGGTTGAAGGAGGGCGACAAGGTCGTTCGGCTGCCTGGGCAACCGGCCGACGTGCATTTCGATCAGTACGCGGGGTATGTCACCGTCGACAAACCCAACGGCCGGGCTCTGTTTTACTACTTCGCCGAGGCTGCCGAGAACAGCGGGTCGAAGCCTCTTGTGCTTTGGCTCAATGGAGGTATGAAATTAGTAGAAAATGAATCGATCGATCTGAGTTGCTTTTCGATAGAGTGGTGATTGCAGTGGCATGAGTGGGTGTAGGGCCGGGTTGTTCGTCGCTGGGGTACGGCGCCATGGAGGAGCTCGGGCCGTTTCGAGTGATGAGCGATGGCAAGACTCTGTACAGGAATCCCTACGCTTGGAACGAAGGTTAGGATCGTCTGTCATCATCATCGTATATTTATACATATATAAATGTTATTTCCTAAAGTTTAGGTAGTAGAGTAAAAAAAGCTTTCTGCTTTGTCATTACTCATTACCCCGAACGACTGACGTGCATCGTCCAATGCAGTGGCGAACGTCTTGTTCCTCGAGAGCCCCGCCGGCGTCGGCTTCTCCTACTCCAACACCACGTCGGACTACGCCAAGAGCGGCGACCGTAGGACGGCGATCGATGCGTTGATTTTCCTCGTCAACTGGTTCGAGCGGTTCCCGGAGTATAAGGGGAGGGACTTCTTCATCACCGGCGAGAGCTACGCCGGGCACTACGTCCCCCAGCTCGCCCATGCCATACTCCATCATAAAGATCGCCTCATCAACCTCAAAGGCGTCGCGGTAAGACATGGATCCCGAAATCAAACAGTCTGATCGATCCCCACTCATTTTGATTGTTTATTAAATCGGGAAGGATCGATCCCCTCCGATGCTTCATCGAAAGTTCCCATTTCGATTGCAAATTAATTTGGGAAAGATCGATCTCCTCTAGCTCTCGACCGAAAGATCTCATTTTGCTTTCGAATGCCCTAGATCGGGAACGCAGTGATCAACGAGGAGACGGATAGGAAGGGGCTGTTCGACTACTTCTGGACGCACGCGTTGATTGCCGACGAGACCATCGTCTCGATTCACAAGTTCTGCAATTTCTCGCTGGATACACAGCAGCAGCCTCCGGAGTGCGACCGAGCGGTCGACGAGGCGAGCCGTGTCTTCGACGAAGTGAACATCTACAACATATACGCGCCGCTGTGCTTCTCGGCGGGCGTGACGCCGACTCCAAAGTTGCCTTCGGTTTGTCTCTTGCAAGCATCTTTATATTTATCCTCATTTTCATGGTATTTTCAGAGTCAATTAAGATGGATCGATTCAACCTGTTAACTCAAGAATCGGAGTTCATTGCATTCTTGTTTGATCACTACAAGGAGTAAGTTAAATTAGGAAAAATTATATTGGATTTAGAGGGTAATCTGACTCAAACTGTTAACTTCTAGTCTTCTACCATGTAGACTTGTATCCCTTCTTGATCCCATTTAGAAATGGAATAACAACTAACTTGATGCAACCCCTCATATGAAAAAAATTGCATGAAGGGCAGACTCTGGATCGAGCATGATCGAGATTAAAAAGAGATTTGCACTGGAAACTTGTTCCCTTTCAAGCCCCCTCCACCAAATTCATTTGAATGTTAATCACTAACATTACATAGTTTTCATTCAAATCATTTTATGGTTCTCAGTCACTGGATAAGGTTAAATTGCACTAAGGGAGACCTATATGTTGCATGATCGATCGAACAGGACTTCATCTCAGCCATTCTAGACGTGAGCGAGCGAAATTATAAGTCCCCCTAGATCATGTGGTGCAGAGGCTCCCCTTTCATGCAAAAACGACCTACAAGAGCCAAGGCTTGCACACTAGCTTTGCTTTCCTTCAGAGGCTCCCTTTTTTTACAGAATTATTTTTATTCAAATCATTTTATGATTTCTCAGTTACTGAAAGTAATTAAATTGCACAAATGGAGAAGGGAGACTTATGCTTTACATGATTAGTTGAGAAGGATTTGATCACCGCCACTCAACATTCGAGTGAGCGAGATGATTAATTCCCCTTGATCATGCGTTTCAAAAGCTCCTCCTCCACTTGCGAGAGCTGGAACTTGGATATTATTTTTGTTCACCTTAGGAGGCTTCTTCTTGTCACCAAACTCATTCAAAATTTTTTCCCAATCATATCAATTGTGAATGAATAATAGGGATATGGTCTGTAGCCAAGTTAATTGTAAAAAATCATAGAACTAACAGATTCGATCTTGTTCTATTTTTCAAAATATGGAGATCCCTTCTTGCCTACCAATTGTTATGTCTATATCCTGAAATGATTTTTTTTTTTCAAATTATGATACAGATTGAGAATTTTGATCCTTGTACTTCTAATTACGTGGAGGCATACCTTAATAATCCTGCGGTACAGAAAGCTCTACATGCCAATGTGACAAAGCTCAACTACACCTGGTCTGGTTGTAGGTATATACATATCTCATATAAGCTGCCCTTTGATAATTTTTTTTTCTTTTAAACAAAATAATGAAAATTCAGCTCATTTATTTATATTTTTGTCTCGATGCAGCCAAGTGATACCAAGTTGGTCGGATCAACCTTCCACAATGTTGCCAATTATTCACGAATTGTTATCCAATGGGATTAGGGTTTTGAAGTACAGGTAAAACAAATTATTGCCTCATCGTTACATTATATAACTAATCTAGGAGATGAATTAAAGAGATAAAATTTAAGTGAAAATCCTCTTCACCGCCACCTATGTCTTGATCATATGAACGCTTTTTTTTTTTCCCTCGGGGCGATGCAGTGGTTTCGACATGGGGTGTTGCTGCATTATGTCATGGGGTCAAAACTCAGCGTGTCTGAGCATGCCTTGACTACTATACTAATGGCTAGTAGTCATCTATAATCTACCTCCTCCGTGTTAGCTTAGGGTTGAGTTGGCGGGGGCGTTGGGCGGCGAGTGAATCGCCTTTTGCCATATCATATGAAAACATTTTTTTGCAGTTAAAGCAAACAGAGATTTTCATCATATTATATGGAGTATCAACTTTACGTTTTAATAGTATTCATATAGGTAGGTGCATAAATTTTGTAGTCCTTATATACATTGTGTAAGTACAATAACAGATATTGATATTAGTAGTTGTAGGTGTGCAAGTATAATAACTTTAAGATCTCTGCTTAACTTATGTCATACAATAAAGATAGTGTTTATTAGATCACGAGTGAAGTGTTTTTCGATCAAATTTTTTCCCTAAGTAAGATTTGGCTTGGTTCATCGTCATATATATATCCATGCTTGCAATTGTGCAGTGGTGACTTTGATGGAAGAGTTCCTGTTACTTCCACAAGATACTCTCTCAATAAGCTAAAGCTTAAATTGAAAGTTTCATGGAGAGCTTGGATGCTTAACAGTGAGGTAGACAACTATCTTGTTTTAAATCCTTACATAATAATACATACATATATTTTGTATTTAATTATCCTCGAATCCACCACTGATAGATAAAGAATTGAAACTGTTTACATTGATGATGAAGTTATTCTCCTCTGATACTTGTGTGTGCCAAAACTCTCTTCATTGCTCAAACGATGACGACGACTTCTAGACCGACATTAATTTTAATGTTTTTTATTATGAATATGTAGGTCGGGGGATACACTGTAGTGTATGATCATAATTTGACATTTGCCACTGTTCGAGGAGCCGGGCATGAGGTTCCAAGTTATCAACCAGCTCGAGCTCTGGAGATGATCAAGAGTTTTTTTCAAGGGCTGCATCTCCCGGTTGTCTAAGGGTTTCAACAGAGAATCAATCTATTTGTTGTTGTTGTTGTTGTTCATTGTGATCTTAATAGTTGAATGAAATCTAATCTATGCTTTTTTTAAATATTATCTCTGGCTCAAGTTATCATGATTTGACTTCAATTAATAATTTAGAAATTTCTTATTAAGTGGTTTAATTTTATGTAAATTTATCATTAACAGAATTAAGATGGCGTGATAGGTTAATAAAATGATTAGGCCAGCATTCTCCTTGTTTACATCCAGCATTCTTCATGTGTGGAACTCCACGGGTCATCTGAGATGGTTAGTGGTGACATGTTTGTCACAAGAGGTCGGGGAGTCGAACTGCAGGACTGTCGGGGCCTAAATCCTTGGACCCCGTATAACTCACCCCACCACCACTTGTCTTCTCAGCTACCGTGATTTACCTCCCTTGTGATGACCTGGGTCGGGTGCGACGAGAGCGCAAAGGACGAGTGATTTCGTCTTTTACCACATTCTTTAGGTGTGGAACCTGATTATCTTGGAATTTGGAAGAGAAACACTAAACATAATACGTGGGCAGTCTTACCCTTTTTTTTCTTGGTTGCGTTGTGGTAAATCGATAAATGCCAAAATATGATTAGCTAGAAAATGAATATAAAATATTCCATTTAATATATGCCATCTTAATTAATACATGCTAACTAAAAAATAATATAAAATATTTCATTTTATATGATTCTAATCATTTAGCATTAAATATTTGATTTTATTTTTCTTGGACAACATAATAAAAGTTAGTTTGCTTTTGCATTCTCCTTATTTACTTTTCTATTACACAACATTCAATTTGACTTCACTCACAGAAATCGAGAAATGATTTTTTCCCACTAAGAAGAACATGTAAGCAATCCTTTTACAAAATGTTAACCGAAATTTTTAACGCAACATAATTATAAATAAGCCACCATTGTTTACTGAATTTCCTTATCCTTAGGCAAAGAGTTCATAAGAATTAATTCATATCTTATAAACTAGGTTTTATTTGGAATTGAGGGATGAAGAAACACTACTTCTGAGTTTGTTTAACTTATTTTAAATTTTATGCTCAATTTAAATGTAAAGAAATTTCATTCTAATCTCTGTCCAGTGCCTTGGCAATTATCTTAACTTGATCCATGGTTACAATTGGGAGACAGAGAGATTCAGGATATTGAGGAAACTCATGAGGGTGACACACCTAACCTCGACTGCAAGGCCTTGCTAGCGTCGTCACCCAAAGTAAACGCCTCACAATTCTCTCCTTCCCGGAGCATGCAGATCTGCATTTTTTAGTCGGCTATCACTTAGGTGTGCGTGCTCCTGCTTGTTGTATACTGACCTCTTGCACCATTGAACTGCCATGTGGTATTCCTCCATGCTTCTCCTAATTTGCTCGTCAAAAGTGCCCTAGCATGTATCCTGCGCCGCCATCTCCAACAGCTCCACCCGCACGTTGGCCACCTTGTCGTAGGCCAGCATCGACCACATCTTGTTCTTTCTCGCATCCAACCCACCGACCATGAACACCTTCCCTGACCCGTAGTGGGGCTAGCATTAGCGCATCTGCTAGGCACTAGGTGCCACAGAGTAGGTAGTAGATGTGGACCTCGTCGGTGGGGTGAAGGGCGGACTTGTCCCATCTGCTAACCACCACCAGATCCCACCCAAGAACCGTGTTGAGGGGTGACTCATATTTGGATAAAGGTTAATATGAGGGATGTTATGAAAGAAAAATCTGTTAAGATTTTTCTTAATAAAATTCTATTAAGATTTTATATAACAGAATTTTGTTATGATTTTTCATAAAATACCGGAAAATAGGCGAATATTAATAAGGGAATTTTTCAGAATTTTTGGAAATTTTCCGGGAATTTTTCAGAGCTCGTATGGACGAGTTAACGGGGACAAAATGGGGCCCGGAAAAGCCTGTTTTGGCTACCCTATTTAAAAGAGGAAAAGTTGAATTTCTTAATTCCTTTTTCTTTATTTATTTTGTTTCTTCGGTTTTTATTTGTGTCGCCGTTCACCTCTTCTCCCCCGACACCAAGCCTTGCGCCCGACGCCTTCGAGCCCTAACCGCCGGAGCACTAACCGCCGGCCGCGACGGTTTCTTCCTCGCCGCCACCCACTTCCTCTTCTTCTCTTCTCTCCCAAGTGCCGGCAACATTTCCGCCCAGCCGTGCCCTAGAACGAGCGCCGGAGCCGATCCTTAGCCGCGTCGCTGCCACTCCTTCCCAATGCCTTCCTCTCCTCTGCCCGACGCCGACGACGCCAGGGAGTAGAGAGTCGACGATTGAGTGTCTTCTCTTCCCCCTGTGCTCGCATACCGCCGACCGGCCCATGCCCTAGCTTCACTGCCCGACGCTTACTTCGATCGCCGATGCCCTAGCCGAGCCCTGCTGAAGCTGTGCCCTTGCTCTGCCGCCGGCCACAGGTTCGTTTCATCACAGGTCTTAGACTCTGTGCCCTAACTGTGATTGGAATTAGATTGTGGTTCTGTTCTCAGATTTTGTTGTGGAGGAATTGATAAGTGTTTTGGATTTGGTTTATATGGCAGAATAGGGTTTTTAATCTGCTGCGGCTAAATTGGTTTTCTGATCAGTTGAGCGTCAACAGGAGCTTGGGATTTAGGTATGAAAAGTTGGGCTTCAATTTGATTCATCTTGAAATCTTGAGATGTTTATGCAGTGTATTAGCATAACATGTGTTGTTTGGGCAGTAACTTTGTGATCCCCAGCAGCGGTTCTGATCTTGTTTCGGCAGCCAACATCTTTGATTTTTGGATCAACAGTGATACATACGAATTGAGGTATTATGTAGGGCTTTGATTACATGATCATGTGTAGATTTGAATTAGGGTAATGGATCCTTGTTGTAGGTTGGGTTGGTTTAAAATTAATCTAATGGAACGATTAGGGTTAAGACAATTAACCCTAGTTAATTGTTAGATTTAATTTAGGTAGGCAAATGATTATGTGGATTAGGGTTTTCCCTAATTTAGTCTCGTGGATTTTCTTTAGCTATTTAAATTCTTATGAATTTTAGCTAAATAAAAATATATATTGATTGGTACAGGACTTTGATTCGAGACGGTGTCTCGACGAGGGATCTATTCCAGATTGGACTTTTCTTATCGGAGGCGGGTACTTTTGACTTCTGTCATTTGATATACATAGTAGTGAATTTAACAAGTTGCATTAATTATGTCCTTTATTTCTTTCGGTTAGTCACTACCCATTATCTGATATATGATTGATTGATTGCTTGATTTGCATCCCATGTATACTTTATTTGTTTATACATGCTTATAGGGGGTAGTGATATACCATGCTTCACCATGTTCAGGACCTAGGTTTTTATACCTTCTGTGTACCTTTGATTCGATATGGTTCGTTGACCTAGGGTGCACTTTTCTATATATATGGATTAGGTCAGGATGTTTATATGGTTATTGCCATGCATCATTTGCATGATTGCATGCTGTGCGATAGTCCGCTCCATTATTGTTGAGCACATCGCCAGTTACATGGATCTGCACACACCACCACTCATGGGTTAGTGGTCGATTCAGGCAGAGTGTGTTGCAGCAGGGACTCTGTTAGGCACCGTTGGTCCGCTCATGGGTAGTGTGACACAACGAGTTATCCGGCAGGGATTCCTCCCCGTCATCGTGTACCGGGAGTTGAGAGCATTGCGCTCCCCCATCTATGATTTGGGGTAGGAGGATAGGTGTACTCCGACAGCATCCCGTCCACTCAGTCACTCATCAGGAGTAGTGACGACAGAGTGCACGGTTGTCACAGCCCTACCCACTCGGCCTCACTATTATGTGAGATGATCGACTGGCGTCAGGGGTGACCAGGACGCATCATTGGCATCATATGCATGATGCATTTATTGCTTGTGTTTGTGTTTGCTGCATTTATATGCTGCATATTGTTTGGATACCTATGTTTGACATGCATACAGGACTTCCCTATCCCTCGGACTGTTTGACCTTATACTCAGGACCTGGTTAGTACAGTATTCTCCTGTTTACTTCAGATGCATTTTTATCTTTCTTATCAGGAGACTGTACGCATGATTGCTAGGTGTTGTTTCCTATTTTGTATATCAATTGTACCTGCTGAGTGTTGGACTCACCCTGCCTCCATTGTTGTTATTTTCAGGTTGATGCTGTCAGGAGGGAGTTTCAGTCGCTAGTCCCCACTGCACGTAGTGCTACTCCTCTGCTGGTTTTTGAGTAGTTGTTTTATTTTAGTTTTTCGTTATCAGACTTTGTTTTAGTTTTGTTTTGGACTTACATATGGATATTGTATGGAATCTTTCCGTTGGATGGACTTTTAGTATGATTTGGATTTACTCTACTACATGCCTGCCTGGACGGCAGAAGAGGTAAGAAAAAATCGGATTTTGGGCTTTACGAGTGTAGTTGAGTAGGGTTGATTTCGAGTCAGAGTATTACTATATTGTTTATTTTATTTACTGCGTGGTTGTGACAGCCAGAGGCTGAATACATATATATAGAAACTGCGTGGTGATTGATTTTATTTACTGCTATTATTCCAGCCGCCTGTGGCTGAGGTATATGAGATGTAGAAAGGTTTCAGATTGTCCACCATACAGGGGAGATGCTGCCGAAATTTTCTCGGACAGGGACCCCTCTGGGGGCGTGACAATTTAGTGGTATCAGAGCACAGGTATACGATATTTTGTTTTCATATTTTTGATATTTGGGATAACCTGATACCAATTTATTTACTTGGTATCAGAGCGCCAAGTTTGGCGATACTTGTTGGATTTTTGTATTTTGGATTTTCGGGATTTATCTGATACCAATTTATTGGTATCAAAGCAGGTTATGGATACCTGCTTTTGGTGTTCTGGATTTTTGGATGTCTATTTCGGTTTGTACGGATTTCCGTTATGGTTATGTTTCGGACTTCCGTTTCGGATTTAGATGGATTTCCGGCGATTTTCTCGTTCGGAATTTTGAGGTCAGAAGTTGGGGACTGGACAACGATGGAATATCTCCAGACGGCAAATAGGTATGATGTTTATTTTATGATAGTTAGGACATCTATTAGCACTTTATCTTTATTACCTGTCTGGTTGTTGTAGCCATATTACATGTGATGGGTTAGCCACTGATCTTGGTTGACCCTAATAGAGATCAAGGATTATACTCTGGTGATTTTTCATATCATACCATCAGTAGTTTTAGCTTCTGTTACTACTACTAGGAGATGGAGGCACATATCAGCATCTGCTATTGTTAGCTGGGTAATGGATGATACCTATATATATTCCTGTGGACTTAGCCAGTAGAGTTTTTATACTCGTATCTTTTGGATATTAGGGTATCCGATACGATGAAAATTGGTCATTGGAGAGTTATCATGTTTGATCATTGTTGAGAATGATTTGAGGTTGAGGGATATTGGGAGATCAGATATTGTGATGTGTTGATTTCTAATGATTTATGAGAGTAAATGTTATGTGGTTGTTTGATGATCTATTAGTGGATAACTATGTTGATGATCTATTATTTGGGTTGTTGTTGAGGGTATCATAGTGAGTGTCATGTATGATATTCACAGGTTTGATGTTTATAGTTGGTGATCAGATTATAAATTGGGTGCTAGAGAGTTTACGGTTGAATGTGCCTATGAGATTTTAATAAATCTGGTTGGTTATGGATAGTTAACAGGATGATATAAAAAAAAAAATTGATATATGCTTCCTCTGATATGGGACTATGTGGATAAATAATGATTGATGTTTTGGAATGCTAACTTGCCCTCATGGGGAGTAGAGATTTATTCATCTGATATAGTGTGGGCTGATGTTTTTGAGGATGAAGATGAGAGTGTCTTGATGTTCTTAAATTCTGATTTTTTTTCTTTTGGGTCGTACACATTTATACATATGATATTATGTGGTTGGATATACCTTAGTTGCTTGTGGAGGATTAAGGTATTCTTGATTAGTTAGTAGATGAATGATTTAGTTTTGTTGGTTGATCAGTAAAGGATTGCCATACTCTATTTTTAGAGGTTCGAACCTTTAGGTTATTTGTGCTTAGTTATGTATCTAGAGCACCTTTGAGTACATGTTTTGTACTGACGTGGGAAGGACTGATTTAGTCAGAAATCATTTTCAGCTTGGATAGTTTATAAAGGATCGATGTATCCTATTCCATGAAGACTTTGACCGTGGACTGTATATACCTGGTGGGATAACTTAGAGGGTGCGTTGGGTTATGTGACCCCGCTGGTGTAAGGAAGTGTAGAGCTAATTGCTTAACACTTATGGGATACAATCGCTACTAGTGTAAACTGGGAGAGTACATTTGGATTTATGATGATAAAATTTTCCCCATTAGATATAGTCTTGGTAGTGTATGACATTGACTGGCAATGTTATACCACGGTGTGTATATTTTTCTTGTCCGATACCAGTTCCTTTGAACCTAGAGCAGGGTTGTTACTGGATGATTAGGCTGCTTTATTTTGGGTTGCTTTTGATTAATGTATTCATGCTTGATACATATGCATGAATTTTGTTTAGATATACCGTAACCCATGAGTGTTGGTAGCATAAGGTTGGTCTCTTTGATTGAGCTGGTATGCTGATTTTGCATGTCTATGTTGGATGTATATTATGATTGTTATGTGTTGTAGGAGTCCTGTGGTAGACTGTCCATTTGCAAGTAGTATATGTATCCATGTTCTGATATGGTTTGAAGGTTCCATGTGGATTATAGATATGTAGTTCGGTGTATGTATCTGGATGTATTATTGAAGATATCTTGTTGATTAAAACCGAGATGTAGTATAAGTACATCGGAGGTGTTTTGATGGAGGCATTTTGTCGATTTAATCTGAGTTGGGATATGTACATATGTGTTTGGTGTTGTATCTGAGGTAACTTTTTGATTATGTTTGATTTGTGAGTGCACCTGGGTTTAGGATGCTTTATTGGAAGTATATGTTGGTTATACTCTTGGCATAGGTGAAGATATGTCATGTGAGTGTTTTTTGAGGTGTATTGTTGATTTTACCTACATTGATTTTGCACACGTGTTCGGTATGTATTGTTGGAGGTATCATACTGAATATACCTGAGTTGTGAGTATGCTTGGTGTATAATAATTGGAGGATTTTGTTGATCATACATATGTTGTGTGAGCATGTGTGCTAGGTGTATACATTGGTAGCAGTATGATGATTCTACTTACACTGAATGCAGAATGTGGAGTGACTGCATTATGTCATTTGTTGAATTAACCCATCAACTAATTTTCCTATCAGTGGATGACCCACTAGGATGCTGATAGAGTTGATGATGGATTTGATTAGTTACTAGGTTGTTATATCCTAGGCTAACCACAGCGAATTGTGGTAGAGAGATCTTGTACAGTCTCTAGCTGGATAGTTAGGTGCCTTGGGGTACTTAGGTATTGTTTTGTGGTGGAGCGTTGCTCCCACATGTTTCGGATTGCTTGTAGCGGAGCATTGCTCCCATATCTATTGCAGATACATGTTATGGATTATTTGTAGTGGAGTGTTACTCCTACATATTGAGGATTTCTTGTGGTAGAGCGTTGCTCCCCCATATGTGGTATTTTCTGTGATGGAGCGTTGCTCTCACACTGGAGGATCTATGCTTAGGTGATTTTTATCGTTGGTGATCATATTTCATACTTATTGTCAGAGATCTTATGGATGGGAATGTCTGTGATACGGACATTATGTGTCTTGGTTTTTGCCATATAGGCTTACAGTGCCTTAGATGTTTTCAGAGACTGGATGATTTTGGTATTCCCAGGATGTTTGGATCGGTTTCCATTGTCTTTGTTGACGATGTTGTGATTTATTTTGGATCCACGGTGAGTCACGCACATCATCTTTGCATAGTTCTAGAGATGTTTCAATGGAAACGTCTAGATGTGAAGATCAGTAGTGCGTATTTTGATTGTCTTCTGTGAGATGTTTGAGACACACGGTCACTAGTAGGAGTGTACCGTGGTTCCACAGGAGATAGAGGTTGTTACCGTTGGGAGCAGCCGAAATCAGTGTAGGAGATCCGCAGTCTTTTGTGACTCGCAGGATATTACAGACCTTTCGTCGAGGGTTGCTTTCGCATAGCTATGCTACTTTCACGCGTAACCATGAAAGGCGTGAAGTTTACTTGGACTGAGGATTGCAAGACCAGCTTCTAGGAGCTAAAGCGGAGACTAGTGTCGGCTTTGATTTTTGGTTTTTACCTTCGGAAGAGGACGAATTTGTCCTCTACACCGACGCGTCTCTACAGGGTATGGGTGCTGTTCTGGTGCAGCATGTTAGAGTATTCTTATATGCTTCTCGATAGTTGAGGGAGCCTGAGAAGAAAATACTCAGTTCATGATCTGGAGTTGGCCGCTATTATTTTTGCCCTGAAGATTTGGCGGCAGTATCTGTATGATATTACATTGAGATTCTCACTGACCATCGGAGTCTCAAATATCTGTTCACTCAGAAGGAACGTAATCTTCGACCGAGGAGATAGATGGAGTCCTGAAGGATTATGATTGTACCATTAGCTATCACCTGGGAAAAGCTAATGTGGTTACCGATGCACTTAGCTAGAGGTTCAGAGGGACTTTAGCTTGCCACCGAGTTGTGGTCACAAATTTGATTCAGGATTTCTCTGTGTTAGACCTTGAGGAGCAGGGACAGACCGAGCAGGGTAGTCTCGTTACCATAATTGCTCAGTCGTCGATCAGGATGAGAATCCGAGAAGCCTAGTTGTTGGGACCTCATAGAGCTTAGCGAGGCAGAGTGGTCCTTACTATCGGACAGAGGATGACAGAGGCATAAGACTGCTGGAAGTGTTATACTGACCGGAGTCGGAGACTCTTAGAGTTCTCCATTTACGACCATGTATTTTTACGAGTTTCACTCATGAAAGGGGTGAAGAGATTGGCCTCAAAGGTAAGCTAACTCCGCGATATATTGGACTTTTCCAGATCTCGGAAAGGATTAGAGCGATAGCTTACCGGTTGGCACTATTGCCGTTTTTGGCAGGCGTTCACGATGTATTCCACGTATCTATGCTGAGGAGATACGTACCTGACCCGATACATGTGCTGACAGATATCTCAGTTCCCGTTTAGCCTGACGTCACTTGTGAGGTGATTCCGGTATGGATTATAGATCGGAAAGAGCGTCAATTGCGGAACAAGACTATCCGGCTGGTTAAAATCGGATGGCAGCATCATTCGGATGAGGAGGTTACTTGGGAGCTCGAGGATACGATCCGAGCTCAATATCCCCATCTTTTCACTTGAGGTATGTGATTTATTTGCCGTTCAGCATATATACTCTATATATGTTGTTAGTACTTGCTGATGGTAGATAACGAAATTTGGGGACCAAATTTTTATTAGTGGGGGAGAATGTAAAATACCGGAAAATAGGCGAATATTAATAAGGGAATTTTTCGGAATTTTTGGAAATTTTCCGGGAATTTTTCAGAGCTCATATGGACGAGTTAACGGGGACAAAATGGGGCCCGGAAAAGCCTGTTTTGGCTACCCTATTTAAAAAAGGAAAAGTTGAATTTCTTAATTCCTTTTTCTTTATTTATTTTGTTTCTTCGATTTTTATTTGTGTCGCCGTTCACCTCTTCTCCCCCGACACCAAGCCTTGCGCCCGACGCCTCCGAGCCCTAACCGCCGGAGCACTAACCGCCGGCCGCGACGGTTTCTTCCTCGCCGCCACCCACTTCCTCTTCTTCTCTTCTCTCCCAAGTGCGGCAACATTTCCGCCCAGCCGTGCCCTAGAACGAGCGCCGGAGCCGATCCTTAGCCGCGTCGCTGCCACTCCTTCCCGATGCCTTCCTCTCCTCTGCCCGACGCCGACGACGCCAGGGAGTAGAGAGTCGACGATTGAGTGTCTTCTCTTCCCCCTGTGCTCGCATACCGCCGACCGGCCCATGCCCTAGCTTCACTGCCCGACGCTTACTTCGATCGCCGATGCCCTAGCCGAGCCCTGCTGAAGCTGTGCCCTTGCTCTGCCGCCGGCCACAGGTTCGTTTCATCACAGGTCTTAGACTCTGTGCCCTAACTGTGATTGGAATTAGATTGTGGTTCTGTTCTCAGATTTTGTTGTGGAGGAATTGATAAGTGTTTTGGATTTGGTTTATATGGCAGAATAGGGTTTTTAATCTGCTGCGGCTAAATTGGTTTTCTGATCAGTTGAGCGTCAACAGGAGCTTGGGATTTAGGTATGAAAAGTTGGGCTTCAATTTGATTCATCTTGAAATCTTGAGATGTTTATGCAGTGTATTAGCATAACATGTGTTGTTTGGGCAGTAACTTTGTGATCCCCAGCAGCGGTTATGATCTTGTTTCGGCAGCCAACATCTTTGATTTTTGGATCAACAATGATACATACGAATTGAGGTATTATGTAGGGCTTTGATTACATGATCATGTGTAGATTTGAATTAGGGTAATGGATCCTTGTTGTAGGTTGGGTTGGTTTAAAATTAATCTAATGGAACGATTAGGGTTAAGACAATTAACCCTAGTTAATTGTTAGATTTAATTTAGGTAGGCAAATGATTATGTGGATTAGGGTTTTCCCTAATTTAGTCTCGTGGATTTTCTTTAGCTATTTAAATTCTTATGAATTTTAGCTAAATAAAAATATATATTGATTGGTACAGGACTTTGATTCGAGACGGTGTCTCGACGAGGGATCTATTCCAGATTGGACTTTTCTTATCGGAGGCGGGTACTTTTGACTTCTGTCATTTGATATACATAGTAGTGAATTTAACAAGTTGCATTAATTATGTCCTTTATTTCTTTCGGTTAGTCACTACCCATTATCTGATATATGATTGATTGATTGCTTGATTTGCATCCCATGTATACTTTATTTGTTTATACATGCTTATAGAGGTAGTGATATACCATGCTTCACCATGTTCGGGACCTAGGTTTTATACCTTCGTGTACCTTTGATTTGGTTCGTTGACCTAGGGTGCACTTTTTATATATATGGATTAGGTCGGGATGTTTTATGGTTATTGCCATGCACCATTTGCATGATTGCATGCTGTGCGATAGTCCGCTCCATTATTGTTGAGCACATCGCCAGTTACATGGATCTGCACACACCACCACTCATGGGTTAGTGGTCGATTCAGGCAGTGTGTGTTGCAGCAGGGACTTTGTTTGGCTCCGTTGGTCCGCTCATGGGTAGCGTGATGCAACGGGTTAGCCTGCAGGGATTCCTCCCCGTCATCGTGTACCGATAGTTGAGAGCATTGCGCTCCCCCATTTATGATTTGGGATAGGAGGATAGGTGTACTCTGACAGCATCCCGTCCACTCGGTCACTCATCAGGAGTAGTGACGACAGAGTGCACGGTTGTCACAGCCCTACCCACTCGGCCTCACTATTGTATGTGAGATGATCGACTGGCGTCAGGGGTGACCAGGACGCATCATTGGCATCATATGCATGATGCATTTATTGCTTGTGTTTGTGTTTGCTGCATTTATATGCTGCATATTATTTGGATACCTATGTTTGACATGCATACAGGATTTCCTTATCCCTCGGACTGTTTGACCTTATACTCAGGACCTGGTTAGTACAGTATTCTCCTGTTTACTTCAGATGCATTTTTATCTTTCTTATCAGGAGACTGTACGCATGATTAGTGCTAGGTGTTGTTTCCCTAGTTTGTATATCAATTGTACCTGCTGAGTGTTGGACTCACCCCGCCTCCATTGTTGTTATTTTCAGGTTGATGCTGTCAGGAGGGAGTTCCAGTCGCTAGTCCCCACTGCACGTAGTGCTACTCCTCTGCTGGTTTTTGAGTAGTTGTTTTATTTTAGTTTTTCGTTATCAGACTTTGTTTTAGTTTTGTTTTGGACTTACATATGGATATTGTATGGAATCTTTCCGTTGGATGGACTTTTAGTATGATTTGGATTTACTCTACTACATGCCTGCCTGGACGGCAGAAGAGGTAAGAAAAAATCGGATTTTGGGCTTTACGAGTGTAGTTGAGTAGGGTTGATTTCGAGTCAGAGTATTACTATGTTGTTTATTTTATTTACTGCGTGGTTGTGACAGCCAGAGGCTGAATACATATATATAGAAACTGCGTGGTGATTGATTTTATTTACTGCTATTATTCCAGCCGCCTGTGGCTGAGGTATATGAGATGTAGAAAGGTTTCAGATTGTCCACCATACAGGGGAGATGCTGCCGAAATTTTCTCGGACAGGGACTCCTCTGGGGGCGTGACAATTTTGTTATGATTTTTCATAACAAAATTCTGTCACGATTTTATCGGGTCTGGGGTTTAACATTATTTATAAGGATTATTGTAAGCGTATTATACAACAACAAACACAAAAATCATTAGATGTGATTCTCTTTTGTAGAGAGAATTCTAATAAAGCTTCGGCCATTTTTATGGAGTAGGCACGTCGCCGAACCACGATAACTTTTCTTCTTTCTCTTCTTCTTCTCCTTCCTCGTGTTTGCTTTTCTTTTGTGCGTCTTTGTCTTGTTGTTCCGCGCGATCTCTTTTCTCTCTTCCTCTTCTTCTGCGGTTTAGAGGTTGAGAGGTGTTGCCCCCTTCTTTGCGCAACAATTGGTATCAGAGCTACAGGTTTTTGGCGGATTTCTTCAACATGCCAGGGACAACTTATGCAAATTTTGATATAGTGAAGTTTGACGGAACCGGAAACTTTGGATTATGGCAAAGAAGGGTCAAGGACTTGTTGGTGCAACAAGGTTTGGTGAAGACGCTAGGAGAAAGAAAACCAGAAAGCATGGAGAGATCAGATTGGGAAGAACTTCAGGCAAAGGCAGTAGCAACAATCAGGTTTTGTCTTACGAATGACGTGATGTACCATGTCATGGACGACGAGTCACCGGTGGCAGTTCGGCAAAAATTGGAAAGTCGGTACGTGTCAAAGTCATTGACAGAAAAGCTGTATTTAAAGCAGAAATTATTCGGGCTGAAGATGACAGAAGGAACTGATCTGAGCCAACACATCAACGTATTCAACCAGATTGTAAGTGATCTGAAGCAGGTTGATGTGAAGATCGAAGACGAAGACAAGGCGCTGATGTTGATAGGGACTACAGTTGTAAGTGGAGTCGCCTCGATGGGGTCTAAATTAGATAGTACGGTCTTGTGGCATATGTGGCTAGGGCATATGGGTGAACGTGGGATGCTAGAACTTCACAAGAGAGGTTTGTTGAAGGGTGTCAAGACGTGCAAGCTTGAATTCTGTAAATTTTGTGTTCTTGGGAAGCATAGCAAAGTGCAATTTAAGATGGCAACAAACAAGATGGAGGGGATTCTGGACTACGTACATACGGATCACTAGGGACCAGCCAGTGTAGCATCATGTGGAGGACACTTGTATTTTGTGAGTTTTACTGATGATTTCTCATGAAAGGTCTGGGTATACTTTATGCGACACAAGTCAAAAACTTTTGCAAAGTTTAAACTATGGAAAACTGAATTGAAGAACCAAACCGGAAAGAAGATCAAATGCCTTAGGTCAGCTAATGAAACTGAGTACACTGATTCAAAATTTCATGAATTTTGTGAGCAACATGGGATAATGAGGAATTTCTCAGTTCGCAGGACATCTCAGTAAAATGGGGTAGCGGAAAGATTGAACATGACAATCATTGAGAATGCAAGATGTCTCAGGCTGAATGTAGGGCTTGCAAAGAATTTCTGGGCAGAAGCGGTTAACATGGCATGTTATCTCATTAATGGATCACCAAGGGCAGCACTAGAAGGCAAAGTATCAGAGGAAGAATGTATAGGGAATCAAGTATATTACTCTCATCTTCGAGTTTCTGGATGTCCAGCCTATATGCACATATCTAGTGAGGAAAGATCAAAGCTGGATGCGAAGTCAAAGCAGTGCATTTTTCTGGGGTGATCCTGTCTGAGAAGCTTGACAAGACGGAAAGCTGGGAGAAAACCTCACCATTGACGAAGACTAATACCTGTGGACTACCGATCTGAGAAACCCAAAGCGGATATGAGGGAATGAACTCACCGAACGCCCTCCTCGTACCAAGATCCAAAGACGAAGGGAAGGCTCCAGTGAAAAATGCCAAGATCTGGAACTCCGATGACTTCCTGCGCACAAGAGAACCGCCAACACTATCGTCAGTGACCTAAGACCGGGGTGGGAATCCCTGGCTAGGCCCTCCGACGCTCAAGTTAGTGATCTCTCTTAGTGTGGAAGAAGGAAAATGAAGATGAACAGTAATTAGGGTTTACAATGTGGGTTGTGAGTGTGAGCATGAGCGTGAGCATACCTGGCCAATGGAGAGGATTCCCCTTTTTATACCACTTCATATATCCTCCGTAGTCATGAAGTGGACCTCGGTTTGTTAGAGTTGGTTATGAGATGACGTAAGCCACGTATTTACAGAAAATAGTTTTAAGGAATCTTCTTTGTACCCCAGTTGCACCCTCTTTGCCGTCTAGTACCTGTAGAAGAGTCTAGAAACATTCTTCCCATCAAATTAGTCAACCTGTTATACAATTACATGAAGCAGATATTTTCATCAGCTATTCATAAATATCCTTAAAATGTTTGTTCTCATCCTGTCCTATAAATTATATTTTATCACCTCTGCCTGCTTATCCTATCTTCCCTATGTTGTGGACAACCCGATATTATACTATGTTTTGTATCAGTTGGGATTGAACCTAGGTTTCGTACAGGCGGGTTATTATTTTTGTTTAACGCATGTCCTCATCATCCGATAATATGTTATAAATCCTGCACGGTCTTGTATCTATCTTTTCTTTAAGGTATTATTCCGGCCGATATTGGCCTATCTTTTCTTTAAGGTATTATCCCGGCCGATATTAGCCTATTATTTCTTTAAGGTATTATCCCGACCGATATTAGCTTATCTTTTCTTAAGGTATATCCCAGCCAATATTGGTCTATCTTTCTCGAGGTATATCTCGGACGATTTTAGCCTATATTTTATTAGGCATGTTATGTTGACTGATATGGACCTATATTTTATTAGGCCTGTTATCCCGGCCTATATAGGTCTATATTTTATTGAGTGTGTTGTACCGGCCGATATTGACCTATATTTTATTAAGAGTATTATATCGTCCGGTATTGCCCTGTATTTTCTTAATAATATTATCCCGACCGATATGGACCTATATTTTATTAGGCCTGTTATCCCGACCGATATTCATGCTTGCTTAATTCTGCTATCTCCTTTTCCCCTTTTTACCAGGGACCTACTAAACCTAACCCATATCATGGGGTATGAAAAAGGAGTTAAAGGCTTCAGGCTTTGGGATCCTAAGGCAAACAAGGTGGTGATCAGCAGAGATGTGGTGTTTGACGAGAAAGCTATGTTACAGCGTACTCAGGAAGAAGGAAACGAAACGCCACAAAGCAACATGAAGAAAGATATTGTGCAAGTGGAGCTAGACTCATGACTCTGATGATTCTAACTCAGAGCACTTGGAGCATCACACTTTGGCTTGGTTCATCATCATATATATCCATGCTTGCAATTGTGCAGTGGTGACTTTGATGGAAGAGTTCCTGTTATTGCCTCAAGATACTCCCTCAATAAGCTAAAGCTTAAAGTGAAAGCTTCATGGAGAGCTTGGATGCTTAACAGTGAGGTAGACAACTATCTTGTTTTAAATCTTTTCGTAATAATACATACATATATTTTGTATTTAATTATCCTTGAATCCACCATTGATAGATAAAGAATTGAAAGTGTTTACATTGATGATGAAGAAAGTTATCCTCCTCTACTTGCGTGTGCCAAAACTCTCTTCATTGCTCGAACGATGATGACGACTGCTAGACCGACATTAATTTCGATTGTTTTTATTGTGAATATGTTGGTAATTGGGGGATACACTGTAGTGTATGATCACAATTTGACATTTGTCACTGTTCGAGGAGCTGGACATGAGGATCCAAGTTATCAGCCAGCTCGAGCTCTGGAGATGATCAAAAGTTTTTTCAAGGCCTGCATCTCCCGGCTGCTTAAGGGTTTTAACAGAGAACCAATCTATTTGTTGTTGTTGTTGTTGTTGTTGTTAATTGTGATAACAATAGTTGAATGAAATCTAATCTATGCTTTTTTAAAATATTATCTTTGGCTCAAATTAATCATGATTTGACTTCAATTAATAATTTAGAAATTTCTTATAAGTGGTTTAATTTTATGTTATTTTATCATTAACTGAATTAAGATGGTGTGATAGGTTAATAATAAGTGTTTACATCTAGCATTCTTTAGGTGTGGAAGCCAACTATCTTGGATTGCGTAAGATAAACAGAAAACATAATCTGTGGGTAGTCTCCTTTTTTTTCCTTGGTTTTTTTTTCGTTGTTACGTTGTGGTAAATATTTGATTTCATCTTTCTTACACAACATAATAAAAGTTAGTTTTCTTTTGCATTCTCCTTATTTACTTTTCTATTACACAACATTCAATTTGACTTCACTCACAGAAATCTAGAAATGATTTATTCCTCTAAGAAGAACATGTAAGCAATCCTTGTACAAACTGTTAACCGAAATTTGTAACGCAGCATCATTATAAGCAAGCCACCATTGTTTACTGAATTTCCTTATCCTTAGGCAAAGAGTTCATAAGAATTAATTCATATATTATAAACTAGGTTTTATTTGGAATTGAGGGATGAAGAAACACTACTTCTTCTGAGTTTGTTTAACTTATCTTGAATTTTTATGCTCAATTTTATGTCAAGAAATTTCATCCTAATCTCTGTTCTGTGCCTTAGAAAATTCCTTAACTTGATCCATGGTTACAACTGGGAGACACGGAGACATTCAAGATATTGAGGAAACTCAAAGGTCGACTGCCGGCTCAAGTCTAATTGAGGCCCTAAGCAGCAAAACATTAGAGCTTTGATATTGTTTTAAAAAAAAATTCTCACCTTTTTTTCATTCACACTTGAGATAGACAATAAACATATTTATATTCAAATAATAACAATAATAAAATATAAGCCCCTACTAATTTATCAAAATAAAAATATTTAAAATTAAAGGAATAAAACTTTGATTTATATATTGCAATTTCAATATAATAATATTTCAAAATTTGACTCTTACAGGCACAATATAATAAACATTTTTTTAGACATATTTTTATAAATAAGAGGAAAAATATAACAATAATTTAACCATTATGCAATCATTCTATAATAAAGAACCCCTCAATACATTTCAAAGTTAAATCTATTTTTAAAAAATAATAATAATTATTCCTTTTATCCTTCCCTTTCCTAAATCACTATCTTGTTTATTTTTTTTTTTGAGTAATCTTGTATTCTCTGTAAAAGGAAATCCTACCACTAAATCTTTACATTCTTTGACTTCTTTATCTAACAATAATTAATAAATGACTTCTTTCTCGTAAAAAGAGTACAATGTGTTGATTGAGTCATCAATTTGATAAATTTTTTTTCTCATTACAGAATATCAAATTTAATCATACACTAAAAATAACGAGTTGTTATGCTTAAGCTTTAAGGTAACGAAACAAAACAACAACTTTTCTCTAAAAAAATTCAAAAGAAGATATTTTTTACTAAAAAAATAGTTACCGTGCATCACAATTTTACCCCCTTGTCACTTCTTCAAATTGGATTCAAGTTGGAAAATTGCTAAAAGGAAAGTAACAAGAGAAATTCAATGGAAAGGTAGAGTTTTTATAGATAAGAGGGATAAAAAGAAAGGTAAAATTTTAATAAATCCATTGTAACATAACAAAATATATGGGAAATCCTTTAAGATCATGTTGTAAATCTTTTAAAATATTTTTCTATTCTCTCTCTCTCTCTCTCTCTCTCTCTCTCTCTCTCTCTATATATATATATATATATATATATATATATATATATATATATAGGCCTTAATAGCCTATGGCTAAAGCCAGCCTTGCAAAGGCCACACTGTTGGTTGCTACTCGGAAAACCTATAGGTTCCACTGTACAAAATTTTTGTACAAAGGTCTGAACCTTTTCCTAGCTACCATGTGTTCTTTTAAATTAAATTTTGGATCGCCTGCGGAACTTTACACGTTTGATCCAAAACTTAATCTATTTGTTCTTTTAGGTTTTGACTTGGATCTCCTGCGGAACTTAACACGTTTGACCCAAGTCTCCTTAAGTTATTAATTCCATTAAATATTAATTTCCATAAAAGGTTCCCAGTACTGACGTGGCGAGGCACATGGCCTTCTTGGATATGGGAGCAACCACCACCGACTAGACAAAACCTTTAATAGAAAGCTAATATTTAATTTCCTAAAATAACTTTAGGTTAACTAAAGAGAACAATCAAATCACAAGGAAAAGAAAGAAACAAAAGAACACAACTTCGAAAAACCATATTCGAAACACTAGAACGTAAGCCTCTTGTATTTGGTATTATTTCCTTAAATAACTAGCATGATGCGGAAATAGAAATTACTAGTTATACCTTGTAGAAAAACCTCTTGATCTTCTACCGTATTCCTCTTCTTATCCCGGACGTCGTGTGGGCGACGATCTTCCGAGACGAGAATCACCACGCACCTTCTTCTTCTCCAAGCAAGGTTCGGCCACAAGAAGAACCACCTCCAAGGAAGAAGAACTTGATCACCACCAATACTCCAAGGGATCTTCAAGATGAGGCTTCCTCCTTTTCTTCTTCTCCTTCCTAGGTCCGGCCACCAACAAGAGCTCCAAGAGATGTATGGTTCGGCCACCAAAAGAGAAGAAGGGAGAAAGTCTAGGGCCGGCCACAAGAAGAAGAAAAGAGGGAGAGAAAAATAGAATAGATTTGTTAGCTTTGAAGCCTCCTCTACCCCCTCTTTTATAATCCTTGGTCTTGGCAAATAAGGAAAATTTAATAAAAACTTCCTTAATTCTTTTGCCATGAAAAGGAAAAATTATTTAATCAAAAATAATTTTCCTTCTCCAATTTATTTGGCCGGCCACACCATAGAATTTCCAAGCAAATAAAATTTTAAACATCAATTAAAACTTCCTTATTTGCTTCCGGAAATTTATAAAAATTTCTCAATAATTTTTATCCCTTCATGATTGGTTTATAAAAAGGAAATTTAATAAATTAAAATCTTTCTTTTAAACATGTGGATAAAAAGAAAGTTATCTCTAAAAATTAAAATCTCTTTTAATCTACAAATAAGGAAAGATATCAAATCTTTTCTTAATCTCTTGTAGAAACTTATAAAAGAGAATATTTAATTTTAAACTTTCTTTTAAATCATGAACATGATTTAAAAGGAAAGTTTTCTTAAAATTTAAAATCCTCCTTTAATCAACAAATAAGGAAAGATTTCAAATTTTAAACTCTCTTTAAACATGTAGATGATTTACAAATAAGGAAAGTTTTACCAAAAATTAAAACCATCCTTTTAAACTACAAATAAGGAAAGAGATTAATCTCTTCTCTTAATCTTTGTAGAAAGATATAAAAGGAAATTTTTAATTTTAAACTCTCTTTAAAAACATGATATCCACATAAGAAATCATTTTAATAAAAATCCTTTTAATATTCTAGTGGTCGCCACCTAAGCTTGGGACCCAAGCTTTGGCCACCATCAACTTAACTCATCCACTTGGTCTTGGCCGCCCCTAGCTTGGGTTCCAAGCTAGCTTGGCTGCCCCATTGGATGGGTAAGAAGGTGGGTATGCGGTGGGTATAAATCTCTATATACTAGAGGCTACGATAGGGACCGAGAGGAGGAATTGGTTTTGGTCTCCCGATAAAATTAAGCATCCCGTGTTCGCCCGAACACACAACTTAATTTTATCAATAATAATTCATTCCACTAGAGAACTATTATTGAACTACCGCACCAATCCCAAATTACATTTTGGGCTCCTTCTTATTATGAGTGTGTTAGTCTCCCTGTGTTTAAGATAACAAATGTCCACTAATTAAGTAAGTTACTGACAACTCACTTAATTAATATCTAGCTCCAAGAGTAGTACCACTCAACTTCATCGTCATGTCGGACTAAGTCCACCTGCAGGGTTTAACATGACAATCCTTATGAGCTCCTCTTGGGGACATTCTCAACCTAGATTACTAGGACACAGTTTCCTTCTATAATCAACAACACACACTATAAGTGATATCATTTCCCAACTTATCGGGCTTATTGATTCATCGAACTAAATCTCACCCATTGATAAATTAAAGAAATAAATATCAAATATATGTGCTTGTTATTATATTAGGATTAAGAGTACACACTTCCATAATAACCGAGGTCTTTGTTTCTTTATAAAATCAGTATAAAAGAAACGACCTCAAATGGTCCTACTCAATACACTCTAAGTGTACTAGTGTAATTATACAGTCAAGATAAACTGATACCTAATTACACTACGACCTTCTAATGGTTTGTTCCTTTCCATTTTGGTCGTGAGCTACTGTTTATAATTTATAAGGTACTGATAACATGATCTTCTGTGTGTGACACCACACACCATGTTATCTACAATATAAATTAATTGAACAACTACTTTTATCATAAATGTAGTTATTTGACCAATGTGATTCTTATTTCTAGATAAATGTTTATACCAAAAGCTAGACTTTTAGTATACACTCTAACAATCTCCCACTTATACTAAAAGACTAAGCTGCCATATCTGCTGCCATACATCTGATTCCCATGCCTTTCAAAAAACTCTTGCCTTAAGGACCTTAGTTTATCATCTGATGCAATCTAGGCGGCAACAACTTCTCCTCGTTTATACGATTTCTCGTATTGGGTGGTACTTGCGCTCTATTGTGTTTACTTGCCTTATAGACTTATGGTTTCTTCGAGTTTGTTACTGCACCAACATTATTACAATAAATTGTAATAATCTTTGGACAAACCAGAAATCATCTCTAAATCTATCTTGAGGTTATTGAGTCATTCAGCTTTTATGGCTACCTTAGAGGCTTGCCATATACTAAGCTTCTATGGTGGAGTCCAGATAAACACCTATGCTTATCACTCTTCCATAGTTATGACTTTACCTCCTAAAGTAAACACAAAACCCCGAGGTTGACTTAATATTGTCCCTATCCGATTGGAAGTTAAAATCCATGCAACCCACAGGGACCAAAATAACTGCCTTGTAAACTAGCATATAATCTCTAGTGCCTCTAAGGTACTTATATGCTTTACTGCAGCCCAATGTCCTTGTCTAGGGTTACTTTGATATCTGCTAACTATGCCCTTGGCAAAAACAGATTTCTGATCTCGTGCATAGTATACATTAGGTTGTCTAACTGCCGAAGCATAAAGAACTACCTACATGTCCTCAATCTCCTTTGATGTCATCGAAGACATCTCTTTAGATAAAAACACTCCATTCTTAAAAGGTAAGTAACCTTTCTAGGAGTTTTGCATGCTAAAAACGAGTAAGGATTTTTTCGATATATTAAACTCGGGATATATCTATATATATTTTTCTTGCGATCCCTTATTACTTTGATCACAAAAATATATACATTCTCCCAAGTCCTTTATATCGAATTATTTGGACAACCATACCCTTACTTCTGACAACATTTTGATATTGTTTCCAACTACCAAAATTGTTATCTACGTATAGTACAAGAAACATCACCACGTTTCCATCACACCATTTGTATACACAAGACTTATCCGTTTATTCAATAAATCCAAAGGTCTGGATTACTTTGATAAACTGGATGTTCCAAGACCTTGAAGCTTTGCCTCAGTCCATAGACTGATTGAGCTTTCACACAAGATGCTCTTAGCCCTTTATAATGAGCCCTTCTGGTTTGCTTTATGTGGATGCTATCTTCAAGACTTTCATTAAGGAATACTGTCTTGACATCCACTTGCCAAATAGATAAAAGAATCTGGATAGACTTAAACATGGCTACCAGTGAAAAAGTTTCCTTTTTCATCAAGCCTTGCTTTTGAAAGTTTCTATCTTCCTGTCTATCCCTCTTTTCCTATTATAGACTTTTTTACACCCAAAGGCTTTTACACCATCTGGTGGTTCTACAAGCTTCCAGATTTTATTAGAATATATATATTCTAATTCTGTTATTCATTACTCTTTGCCAAGATGCTGAATCTTTATCTTGGTGTGCTTCATCATATGTCCGGGATCAGGCTCATGTTCATTTGGGATCAAGTCCAAAGACTCTCCTAAAACATGAATCTCTTAGGTTGCTTGACAACCCTCCCACTACGAAGAGGCACTATCTGTAATTGTGTATCTTTTATGATACGTGTTGCAGTTTCTTGTGATATTTCATCTTGTACAGTTGGTACTAGATTAGACATGTCCTTTATTATTTCCTTAAGAACAAATTTACTTATGGGCATGTGGTTTATTACATAGTCCTATTCTAAAAATCGGTCATTGATAATGACCTTCTGATTTTTTTAAGACTATAAACCTACTTTTGTTTCTCTAGGATAACTCACAAACAAGTGAACTCTTGCCCAACTTATCAGTGTCTCTTATGTGCTAGACCACCCAAATCCGAATATACTTCAGACTAGGCTTACGCCCATTCTGTAATTCTATGGGAGTAGAGAGTTCTGACTTTAGAAGGTATTATGTTCACTTCTGTTTCTAGTGTATATCCTTAAAACAAATTTGGTAATAACTCATCATCGATCTAATTATTCCATAAGAGCTTTATACCTTCCTTTTTCTACACCATTCTGTAGGGGTGTACCAGGTGTAGTTAGTTGGGATTGAATCCCTACTTTTGATAAGTGACTCCTAAATTCTCCCAAGAGGTACTTGCCACTACGATCTCACCGTAGTGTCTTTTACTTTGACGTTTCTCCGCATCAGCCTTGTACACTTTGAACTAATCAAAGTACTTAGTCTTGCGGCACATTAAGTAAATGTATTTGTATCTTGAATACTTATCTATAAAATAGATGAAATATTCGATACTACCTCTTGCCTGGATAGTCATAGGATCACATAAATCAGAATGAACCAATTCCATCATATCTTTGGCTCCATACCCCTTTGACTTAAAAGCTTCTTGGTTATTTTTCCTTCCAAGTAAGACTCGTAGGTTGGAAAGATTTCCACTACTAATGAACCCAAAAGTTCATCAGCTACCAATGAATCCTACTTAAGTTAATATAACATAGCTTTAGATGCCAAAGATATAATTGGTTCATCTCCGAAGGTTGCTTCCTCTTAAAGTTAGAAGATGTGTTATAATTTCCATTTATTACATCGTGGGAGTTATTGGATTATAAATTGTCAACCAACATACCAGAATTGATAACTTCTCTATTTTTCTTGATAACAGCTTTGTTATCAAAATAGACACAATATCTATTCTATAATAGTTTAGAAACTGAAATCAGATTCTTTCTAAACTTAGTACGTAAAGACAATTTCCAAATTTTATTCCTTTTAGAGAATAAACCTCTCCCACTGCAATAGCTGCTACTTTTGCAGCAGTGCCCATGTGGACGGTGTTTTTTATTTTCATTTAGTTGTCGGGTTTCCTGGAACCCTGTAATGAATTACAGACATGATCAGTGGCTCCTATATCTACACACCAGGTACCGGTAGATAACTCCACTAAACATGTTTCAACTAATGAATAAAATTCACCTATATTGTTCTTAGTTCTAAGAGGACAGTCTACCTTAATGTCCAAATCCTATTTCCAATCAATTATAATTGGGACCACTAAGCCTATCCTAAAGTATATCAGCTAGGGATTGACCATCATCCTAAGAATCACAAAAATATTTGGTTAAGACCAACTCCTTAAAAATCCCATGAATTTTGTATGTCACGTTAGTGTGGACGTATACAAATTCAAAGAGGAAATTTTATCATTTAATTTTATTATCTCGTCATCCTTACTTTATGACGAATAAAATTAATAGTTGGTCTATCTTTAATCAAATATTTGGTCAAGACTCTAAATTTAAAATAATATTGATTCCTCTAACAATACTATTTAAATTTACCAACACCTCAAAACACCGTATACAAAATCAACATTTGTAAGAGGAGGGTTTTTACCCATTAACTATCTTGTCAACATAATTTTATGACAAATAAAATTATCTCAAACACCGTTGATTTTGTATGCCACGTTAGTGTGGACGTATACAAAATCAATCATTTGTAAGAGGGGTTTTAACCCTTTAATTTTATTATCTTGTCAACCTAGTTTTATGACAAATTAATAGTTGGTTTCATTTGGTCACACAAATAATAATAGTGACTCCGTTGGGGAGGATACTATTAGATGTGTCTAAGTGTATACCATTACTTGACACTAAGTCCACTAATAAGATTATGCCCCTTCCGTTGGGGAAGATCACACGCTCTTAATTAATTTCCTATAGTCATTCAAAAATGGAAGTCTGTTCTAGTGATCCACAAACAAGCTCATCCGTTATGGAGGAAGGCACTCAGAGCCAACGCGCAAGCTTGTTTGCATCACTTACAAACCAGTAATGGAGACCATGGGATTTATTTAAAAATCCCTCTCCCACTTAGTTATTTATAAATGAGGAATTTTACACATGCTAACCTACTAAACTTGTAAACTAACATGCACACACAACACAATATAAAAGCAATAAATAGAAAATCTAATTTTCAACTATTATGGCTTTTATCTCTAGTTGTCTTCCGTGTGTTGTCATCCCAAGCTGCTGCCATATTTGGCCACTGCCACCGGGTCTAGCTGTCGCATCCATCTTGCTCCTAGTTCCGCTGCGCCTCTGGTCCATAGAAGGTTCCACGCTTTGCAAGATTCGATCCGCGACATAAATAGAATTTTACATTTTTGATCCTATATTCCATAAAAGGAATGTACATGTATCTAGATCAAAAATAAAATCCTAATAAAACTAAATACAGCTCCTGCTGTATTTTATAATACAATCATGCACACACAATAAAATGCCCTTGACATGTCCAAGGGTCCAATCACACACATAATAACTATAAGCCATAATAGTTGGATCCTGCATCCACAAAGTTAGCACATCCTACTATTAACCTGCCTAAATTATGTATGACATGTGCATAATTAAACTAATACCAAATACACAGAGGCAAAACCCTAGCTCTGATACCAATTGTTGGTTGCTACTCGGAAAACCTAGAGGTTCCACTGTACAAAAATTTTGTACAAAGGTCTGAACCTTTTCCTAGCTACCATGTGTTCTTTTAAATTAAATTTTGGATCGCCTGCGGAACTTAACACGTTTGATCCAAAACTTAATCTATTTGTTCTTTTAGGTTTTGACTTGGATCTCTTGCGAAACTTAACACGTTTGACCCAAGTCTCCTTAAGTTATTAATTCCATTAAATATTAATTTCCATAAAAGGTTCCCAGTACTGACGTGGCGAGGCACACGGCCTTCTTGGATATGGGAGCAACCACCACCGACTAGACAAAACCTTTAATAGAAAGCTAATATTTAATTTCCTAAAATAACTTTAGGTTAACCAAAGAGAACAATCAAATCACAAGGAAAAGAAAGAAACAAAAGAACACAACTTCGAAAAACCATATTCGAAACACTAGAACGTAAGCCTCTTGTATTTGGTATTATTTCCTTAAATAACTAGCATGATGCGGAAATAGAAATTACTAGTTATACCTTGTAGAAAAACCTCTTGATCTTCTACCGTATTCCTCTTCTTATCCCGGACGTCGTGTGGGCGACGATCTTCCGAGACGAGAACCACCACGCACCTTCTTCTTCTCCAAGCAAGGTTCGGCCACAAGAAGAACCACCTCCAAGGAAGAAGAACTTGATCACCACCAATACTCCAAGGGATCTTCAAGATGAGGCTTCCTCCTCTTCTTCTTCTCCTTCCTAGGTCCGGCCACCAACAAGAGCTCCAAGAGATGTATGGTTCGGCCACCAAAAGAGAAGAAAGGAGAAAGGCTAGGGCCGGCCACAAGAAGAAGAAAAGAGGGAGAGAAAAATAGAATAGATTTGTTAGCTTTGAAGCCTCCTCTACCCCCTCTTTTATAATCCTTGGTCTTGGCAAATAAGGAAAATTTAATAAAAACTTCCTTAATTCTTTTGCCATGAAAAGGAAAAAATTATTTAATCAAAAATAATTTTCCTTCTCCAATTTATTTGGCCGGCCACACCATAGAATTTCCAAGCAAATAAAATTTTAAACATCAATTAAAACTTCCTTATTTGCTTCCGGAAATTTATAAAAATTTCTCAATAATTTTTATCCCTTCATGATTGGTTTATAAAAAGGAAATTTAATAAATTAAAATCTTTCTTTTAAACATGTGGATAAAAAGAAAGTTATCTCTAAAAATTAAAATCTCTTTTAATCTACAAATAAGGAAAGATATCAAATCTTTTCTTAATCTCTTGTAGAAACTTATAAAAGAGAATATTTAATTTTTAAACTTTCTTTTAAATCATGAACATGATTTAAAAAGGAAAGTTTTCTTAAAATTTAAAATCCTCCTTTAATCAACAAATAAGGAAAGATTTCAAATTTTAAACTCTCTTTTAAACATGTAGATGATTTACAAATAAGGAAAGTTTTTACCAAAAAATTAAAACCATCCTTTTAAACTACAAATAAGGAAAGAGATTAATCTCTTCTCTTAATCTTTTGTAGAAAGCTATAAAAGGAAATTTTAATTTTAAACTCTCTTTAAAAACATGATATCCACATAAGAAATCATTTTAATAAAAATCCTTTTAATATTCTAGTGGTCGCCACCCAAGCTTGGGACCCAAGCTTTGGCCGCCATCAACTTAACTCATCCACTTGTCTTGGCGGCCCTAGCTTGGGTTCCAAGCTAGCTTGGCCGGCCCCATTGGATGGGTAAGAAGGTGGGTATGCGGTGGGTATAAATCTCTATATACTAGAGGCTACGATAGGGACCGAGAGGAGGAATTGGTTTTGGTCTCCTGATAAAATTAAGCATCCCGTGTTCGCCCCGAACACACAACTTAATTTTATCAATAATAATTCATTCCACTAGAGAACTATTATTGAACTACCGCACCAATCCCAAATTACATTTTGGGCTCCTTCTTATTATGAGTGTGTTAGTCTCCCTGTGTTTAAGATAACAAATGTCCACTAATTAAGTAAGTTACTGACAACTCACTTAATTAATATCTAGCTCCAAGAGTAGTACCACTCAACTTCATCGTCATGTCGGACTAAGTCCACCTGCAGGGTTTAACATGACAATCCTTATGAGCTCCTCTTAGGGACATTCTCAACCTAGATTACTAGGACACAGTTTCCTTCTATAATCAACAACACACACTATAAGTGATATCATTTCCCAACTTATCGGGCTTATTGATTTATCGAACTAAATCTCACCCATTGATAAATTAAAGAAATAAATATCAAATATATGTGCTTGTTATTATATTAGGATTAAGAGTACACACTTCCATAATAACCGAGGTCTTTGTTTCTTTATAAAATCAGTATAAAAGAAACGACCTCAAATGGTCCTACTCAATACACTCTAAGTGTACTAGTGTAATTATACAGTCAAGATAAACTGATACCTAATTACACTACGACCTTCTAATGGTTTGTTCCTTTCCATTTTGGTCGTGAGCTACTGTTTATAATTTATAAGGTACTGATAACATGATCTTCTGTGTGTGACACCACACACCATGTTATCTACAATATAAATTAATTGAACAACTACTTTTATCATAAATGTAGTTATTTGACCAATGTGATTCTTATTTCTAGATAAATGTTTATACCAAAAGCTAGACTTTTAGTATACACTCTAACACACACACCTAACGTCGGTCGCAAGGCCTCATTGGCATCGTCACCCAAAGTAAACGCCTCACAATTCACTCCTTCCCGGAGCATGTAGACCATCTTTTTGTCGGCTGTCACTTGGATCATCAGTAGGTGAGCGCACTCCTAGTTGTTGTATACCGACCTCCTACTGACATCCTGCACCATTGAACCGCCATGTGGTATTCCTCCCTACTTCCCCAAAGTTGCTCGTTGAAAGTCCCCTAGCATGTGTCCTGCATCGCTGATCCTGTCTGAAAACTACAAAGATAGAGCATTGGGCACAGTGGACTGGCTGCTGAATGAGAGAAGAATTTTTTACTTGCGGAAGAGCTTCCTTTTGATCTTGTGTACACAGAGACAAGCCAACAAAATGTCAGTGCCTTGAAACCAGTAGGGGAGTCCCTGACAACGACCCTCTAATGCACAAGTCAGTACAAGTCCGAACGGGTGAATGAAGAATAGTGAGGATGTGCACGTGAGAGTAAGTTGTCGTTATTCAGAGAACGTACCTTGCCAACGAAGAGGACTTCCTCTATATATGTTATCTCGCATAACCTCTGTAATCATGATGTAATAAAGTGTGCCAGAGGTTTGTTAAGTAATAGAAAGAGTACAACCTAGGCAATATGCAATAATTGTCTGAGAAATCTTCTATTTACCCACATGTATACCTCTTTTATCTTTATGGCTTCTGTCATGACTGGGGTTGTTGAAGGAATATGCTGTTATAAGTGGTCTGCCAATGGGAGACATGATGGTCCCTGAAGAATGTTCTAAAATAATATTCTCTGACACATAGTTGTTATTTTGATAGGTTGTTAGGATTCTCTGCTCGTGATGTCGGTTAAGTATATCCCGGTCGGCCTGTATGGCCGATCATTTTTATGCATATTCTCGTGTCAAGCTACTTAGTTATGCATTGTATGCTAGAACTCTTGTTCAAAGAATATGAGTGTATCCTGGCTGGCCAATAAGGCCGACCATCTTTATGCCTATTCTTGCATTAAGCTGTCCTGATATATGTTGAATAAAGTTCGTACGGAGAATAATATGTTGCCTTAGGCGTATTGGGGAAATATGTTCGGAAAGCAATATGAAACCAAGTGTCTTAAGCCCGGCCAACCTCTTTATCTGGACGAGCAGGTATTAGAGAGATGTGTGAGGTTAAGCGCCTTAAGCTTGGCCGGTAGGTATAGAGAGATTTATAAACATCTGGGGGCTAGCCCTTATTCTGCCAGCTTATATAGCAGATTGCTATGATGTAGGTCAAACCTTCCAGTCGGCCTATAAGGCTGGCCACTTTCAAAACTGGTCGGTTGGCCCCCTCTCGTCGAGCCTGTAACCTGGTCGGGCTGAACTTGGAAGCCTCAGTGCTGGTTGAGCGATGAGGCCAAGTGAGAGATGTTCTCTTCCCTTAACTTTGATTACCATGTCACCTTGACCTCGACCGCCACATCATCTCTTGGGCCCGCTCATTATGACTCGTATTACTAGCCTCCCCTTCAAGTCTAGTCGAAGGAGGTGTAGCCGATTTACTGAACCCAAGTTCGATTTTTCATCCGCTCACCCTATTTTACTAGGGTCGTTCGAAAATTCGTGTTCTCTTTTATGGCTTATCCACTTGGCAACATTTTTCAAAAACTGTCTGTCAGAGGATGGTTATTCAAAAGAGAAGACCGAGGACGCACAAAGAGACGCTTTGGCAGTGGAATGATTTGACTGTTGTTGGGATATGCCTGATGCGGGTGCGTTCTAGGACACGTATCGTAAACATGCGCAGCGGAAAATAAAATAATAATAATTCCTAATTATTATATCATACACCACACGTATATAAGGATACAACATGCTAAACATCATCGCATAATTAAAATTTTACGAGAAGTAAATTTATGCTAGGTATACCTTACGGATGACCTGTAACGAGAAGGACATCAACTATAGCAACGTTCTCAAACCTCGCCTCTATTTGTATCCACGCTGAGCTCCTTAAGACAACTCCTTGAGTACAAACCTCTCATTTGAAAGTTACTAGCCACAAGCGAAGAAGAGGGATCAAGAGGAAGAAGAAGAGAAGCACACAAGGGAGAGTTTTTCTCCCTTGTGGTGGTCACAGCAACAAGAGGGAGCACCCTCTTGTTGGCAACAAGAGAGAGGAGAGGGAGAGGATGATTGAGTTTTCAAAAGTTAATCAATCAAATAATGAAACTTGTATCTAATTATCTCCCAATTACATCTATATATAATCTTCTTTAATAAGTTGGATTAGAAAGCCCAAATTCAACCCATTATCCCTTAACCAAAAATTTGTCCATTAACCCCTTGGTTTGGTTCACAACTAAACCAAGTTGGTTCATGACTAATTCATGATTAAACCAAATATGGTTCAACTCTACCATAAGAGATGTAGCTCATCCACGCCTCCATTATGACAAATATTTCTATATTTATCGTATGTATGGTCCAACTAAACATTTATCTCTTGATCTAAGAATCCTATTCTTTAACTTGTTTTACGTCTTTTAAAGACTCGTTTGTGTGTGTGGCCCAATAGATTCTCAGTTTATCTTGGCTGTCTATAATTAACTACTTAATTATAGAACGATTATGAGTGACACCTACTAGTACATCATGATCCCTAATTAGCCGAAAAAACATAGTTGATTTTAGAACTAATTTTAAACCCTTCAACAGCTACAGTGAGTCGTATCTTGTTCCTTTCACTCATCTTATACCCACTTGGTTCAGGACATGGTCTATGTGTCTGTCCCCACTAGACTGACTACGTCACACCTAACTCAAGTAATACTTCCTCATTCTACGGATTCAAATTATTCGTACATGTGTACAAGAGTCTCGTACTCTTAACATGTGATGCTTTGGCCAAAGACTTTGAGTAATAATCCTAACGAGTGGCCATAGGGTATACGTCTCCTCGCAAGTAGTGGTGATGTAACGACCCCACCCTCCTCTTAACTAGTCTGTAAAGGGGAGTGGGACGTTACTTAACTATAAACTTTACTTAATTAGTGTTACCCACATGTTGATAGTAATACTTAAAACTCTCAAGAAACTCTAAAACATGCAACTTAGTAGCAGCTAGAAACATAAATAACTCATCTATACATTCTACTCAAGCATTTGTTCTCAACTAAAATATATCAATCTGCACATGCATGCGACAGTGATACAACTCAAATAATGAGACTAATGTGCATAGCAATTTAAATGGAAGAATTCTAAAACATAAAAGCATTCTATGAATAAACCATCAACATGAAAGAATAATTCTAACAATGCAAGAAGGACTTAATCCACCTAAATTTCACAACCAGTCTAAATACAAAATCTTTATAAATTCTTTAGCAAGGTCCCAAGGCTTCCATAGTTCAGACATCACACATTCATCCCACACCTCCTTGTCGCCTTCCTTCACTATAGCTTTCATTTTCCTTTATCTGCAGTAAGAGGAAATGCAACTATAAGTGGATGCTTAGTAAGCGCTGTCTACTCACAAAACTCAATGTGCATATATGGATATATCTATAACAAAAACTAAAACAAACTGAAATGCTTAAAGAAATGTTTAACAAGTGAGTAATATCTGAAATGCTTTAGTAAGCACTGCTCGGTCCAGTAAGTTTCAAGGGAAAAATCGAATCTGCGAAATCAACTTATATAAAGTCGTTCCCCTCATTCAAGCCAACAACCGAACCAAAACAACATTGCTACAAAAGAGGAACTGTCCCCACCCGTTTATAACCCAACAAAGGATCTAAAGTTGACATGCAATTGGTGGCTATTCTTGCTCATGGAAAAAAAATACAAAACCAGGAAATCTGGACTGCACACACTAGGATTAGAGTTATTCATGCTCAGAATTTACAAGGAAAATTCTGTAACTGGAATGCTATATTATACAGCCAATGAATCTAAAACTGCATGTATAACAAAACAATAACAAAAGATCTAACAGCATAGTTAGCACAAGTTGTTCCTACTAAAGAGTTCCGAAGGGAACCAAACTGCATGTTTAGATGAACTGCTAAAAGACCTAGCTGAATACTCCCAAAAACAAAGGCTGCTCATGTCCGATACATAGCACAAACAACACTAAAGCCTGCTGGAATTAAAAACCCATATAAAGCTTATTTCATTTGTTCAAAGCTTATAATTCAAAATAATAATAAATTTTCCACTTTGGGCCCAGGCGTAGTACCAAAGCGCGCTCCCTAATAGAGACTGGGGCGGGGAACCGCCAGTCCTACGAGGGTGAAGACCTTGGTCTTACCAGGGCCGAGACCTCGGAACCGGTCACATGGATTTGTTTAACGACAACTTCGGAAGTCGGGTACTAGCCTCTTCAAGTAAAATACTCGTTACTTGTTAATACTTTTAATATAAAATGCCTCAGCATCTCTTCAAGCACTTGGCGTGCTGCGGATCCAAATTCTGAAATTCGGAATTCTATAAAAACTAACCTTGCTTTACTTACAACAACCCATAAGTCTCTAAAGGTCTACTAGGCAGAAAACCATTCTACTACAACCTCATTTAGAGGGCTTTTCCTACACATGTCAGCAAGGAAAATCAAATACTGAGATATTACAAACATAAAAGCCATTTCTGTTCATAGCAGTAACCACGAAACTAACACCACATGCTCAAAATCTAACTCATCTCAAGTTCGCTGCTTGGCAACAAAATCAAAACCTACAAGGCTCAATATGTGCCGACTGTGCCCATTAAAGTAACAACCAATAAGAATCTAAATATGAGATGCTAGTCATAAGGGCTGGAAAATCTAACTACATGCCTAATCCACACAATCCCTTTTTTTTTTTATAAGACTCATGGCAGCATACTTCGAAAACCATGCTCCTTACAGCGTGCTTCGAAAAATCAAGGAGGAACAAGAATCCGAAACTACTCCTACTGCAGGCGAGAAGCACTTACCGAATTCCCTTGACTCACAGCCGAAATCGGCTTCTAGGGCTTCGGAGAAGATTGAAATTTCGGCAACTTCCTCATGTCTACGCGTTCTCCTCGATGAGGTGATCGCGATGGTGTGGAAAGCTCTCGAAATTGATCCTTGGTCGGCCGCCGGAGTCGAAGCCCTAGCTTCCTCTTTTCGTTTTCGCCCAAGCAAAGGCGCCGCGCGCAGTCGGGAAGAGGAAAAAATATCGGACAAGAGAAGAGAAAACCTAATTCCTCTCTTAACTTATCCCTTTTTATATTTTGGGTATTTTGTTCTCTGTTATCCCTTAAATTAATTTCGCTATCTATTTTATCAGCACGACCCTGCTGGGTTCCTGGTCATCCGAAACAACTTAAGACTTTGCTTAACTAGAGGTCTCCGGTTCGATCCTCGGCCCGACCTCTTTTTGCCTCAAATTCGTTTCTTTTGGTAAAAATACCAAACGAACTCCGAAAATTACATAAAAATACTCTAAAAATCTCTAGAATATTTCTAAAGCCTTTATAAATATTTTTAAGTACTATTAGGACTCGCAATGAGGAAATTGGGTTGTTACAAGTGAATCCTCTGTGGGCTATCCAAACATCTTCAGACATTTTGACTTATACCCAATCATCTCAGGTCCACGTCTCAATGAGGTGTTTGCTTAAGATGTCAAAGTATAAGACTCTATGACCAATATAATTTGTATACTTCAAGTCGAAGAAAACTTGCACTCGAGCTGCAGTAATTGTTTCACAGACATATCTATATATATAGATAACCATATGAAGTTTTACAGTGAGTCACTTCAATGAACTAGTTACCATAATTAGTATCCACATTTAACTCTCGACATCCCAATGTCTCCAGCCAGTGAGAAAATAGTTGTTTGGTGAAACAAGGAGTATAACTCGTGCTAGTCTTACAGAATTGATGATCTCCAAATGCATCAATTTGACGACTAGAAAAATTCTAATATGTTCATAATTACACGTGTAGAGATAATTACTAGTTGTGATTCAATCACAATTTCTCTCATATTATGAATTATATTGTAGACATTCAGTAAATGAGTTTAAGACAATCAAATATATAATATGCACTCAAATAATGAATCTATATTTAGTAAAAATCGTAAGACAATTGCCTTAGGACATCCTTCAAAATCTAATAGTTGTCACTTCCATCATAAATGTATATTTATAGGTGAATGTCACGTGGCACCACTCCTTGTTCTCCAAAACGACCTCTAATGCACGTCTCTTCATACAACACAATGGCACGTCTCCCCCTACAATCAATGGCTCCCTAGTGTTGGAGTGTATACTGAAAGCCTAAGCTTTTGTAAACATTTGTTTTGAATAAAGAATCATATTTGGTCAAATTATCTACATTTGTTTGTAGTTGTTCAATTAATTTATATTGTAGATAACATAGTATGTGGTGTCACATGCAGAAGATGATGTTATCAGTACCTTATAAATTATAAACAGTAGCTCACGACCAAAATGGAAAGGAACAAACCATTAGAAGGTCATAGTGTAATTAGGTATTAGTTTATCTTGACTATATAATTACACTAGTACACTCAGAGTGTATTGAGTAGGACCATTTGAGGTCGTTTTCTTTTATACTGACTTTATAAAGGAACAAAGACCTCAGTTATTATGGAAGTGTGTGCTCTTAATTCTAATATAATAACAAGCACATATATTTGATATTTATTTCTTTAATTTATCAATGCGTGAGATTTAGTTCGATGAATCAATAAGCCCGATAAGTTGGGAAATGATATCACTTATAGTGTGTGTTGTTGATTATAGAAGGAAACTGTGTCCTAGTAATCTAGGTTGATAATGTCCCCAAGATGAGCTCATAAAGATTGTCATGTTAAACCCTGCAGGTGGATTTAGTCCGACATGACGATAAGGTTGAGTGGTACTATTCTTGGATTAAGATATTAATTAAATGAGTTGTCAGTAACTCACTTAATTAGTGGACATTTGACATCTTAAACACAGTGAGACTAACACACTCATAATAAGAAGGAGCCCAAAAATATAATTTGGGATTGGTGAGGTAGTTCAATAATAGTTCTCTAGTGGAATGAATTATTATTGATAAAATTAAGTTGTGTGTTCGGGGCGAACACGGGATGCTTAATTTTATCGGGAGACCAAAACCAATTCCTCCTCTCGGTCCCTATCGTAGCCTCTTATTTATAGAGTACTATACCCACCTTCTATACCCACCTAAAGGGGGCCGACCAAGCTAGCTTGGGAATCAAGCTAGAGCCGGCCTAAGCATGGTTTATGGGTGGCCGGCCCTAGCTTGAACCCAAGCTAGAAGGGGCCGGCCTTAATAAAATTAAAAAGAATTTTAATTTTAATTTTTATTATGTGGAAGATATAATTTATTAAAGAGAATTAAAATTAAAATATCTCTCTTAAAAGGATCTACAAAAGATTAAAGAAAGAGATTAGATCTCTTTCCTTATTTGTAGATTGGAAAGATATTTTATTTTCTCTTTGAAAATTATTCACGTGTTGAAAAATTAAAATTATAGAAATTTCTTTTTATCAACCATGAAGGGATTTTTGAAGAGAAATTTTATTCTTAAAAATTTCTGGAAACAAATTAGGAGGTTTTAATTTGTTGATTGAAACTTGTCTAATTTGTCTCTCTATGATGTGGCCAGCCTTTATAAGTTTAATTGGGAAATTTTATTTTATTTTTCTCAATTAATTCATGTCAAGGAATATTAAGGAAATTTTATTGTAATTAAATTTCCTAATTTACTAAGGCTAAGGAATATAAAAGAGGGGGTTGGGGTGCCTTCATGAGGTACAACCTCTATTATTTTTCTTCCTCTCTTATTCCTTGGTGTGGTCGGCCATCCTCTTCCTCTCTTCCTCTTTGTGGTGGCCGAAACCTCTCTATTGGCTTGGAGCTCTTGTGGTGGCCGGATACTACTTGGAGAAGAAGAAGAAGAAGGAGAGAAAACTTGCATCCCTTAGAGCTTGGTTGGTGATTTTCTTCATCCTTGGTAAAGCTCTTGTTTTGGCCGAACCTAGCTAGGAGGAGAAGAAGGTGCTTTGGTGGTTTCTCATCTCGGAAGATCGTTGCCCACACAACGTCCGAGGTTAGAAGAGGAATACGGTAGAAGATCAAGAGGTCTTTCTAAAAGGTATAACTAGTAATTTTTCCTTTCCGCATCATACTAGTTATTTTTGGAAATAATACCAAATACAAGAGGCTTACGATTCTAGTATTTCAAATTTATTTTCGATGTAGTGGTCTTATGTTTATTTCTTTTCCTTGTGATTTGATTGTTCCTTTCGGTTAACCTAAAGTTATTTTAGGAAATTAAATATTAGCTTTCCTTAAAAGGTTTTGTCTAGTCGGTAGTGGTTGCTCCCATATCCAAGAAGGCCATGTGCCTCGCCACGTCAGTACTGGGAACCAATTATGGAAATTAATATTTAAAGGAATTAATAACTTAGGTGATTTGGATCGAACGTGTTATGTTCCGCAGGAGATCCAAGTCAAAACCTAAAAGAACAAATAGATTAAACTTTGGATCAAACGTGTTAAGTTCCGCAGGCGATCCAAGTTTAATTTAAAAGAACACATGGTAGCTAGGAAAAGGTTCAGACCTTTGTACAAAATTTTTGTACAGTAGAACCATTAGGTTTTTCGAGTAGCAACCAACACCTAGTAGCGTGCCATTTTGATCCAACGACTGTCATTAAGTTACACTTTATAAAACCTTAAATAGCCCATACTCTCAGCACTTTGCCTTTCAGCTTTTTCGATCTTCTTTTTGGCAACCTCTCGTCTATAACCTTCTTCCCCCAGTCTTAAGCGACCAGTAAGTCATTCATTATTCACTCTTTTTGCATTCTCTCATGGTTTAAGAATCTTTCAACCCCTGGTATGAAATCCCTAATAATTATCATATTGATATCCCTTCTGCTGACACCCATCCTCATCACCCACCTGCCAACCACATCACCTTCTTTACGGATCAGTTAGCAGTCAATCTTCATTTTCCTATTCCTCCATTCTTGTTGGAGGTGAGCCAATACTTTAACATCCCTTTGCAATAGTTCACCTCGAATGCAATCCGCGCCTTATGTGGCAAGTTCATGTTATTTCGCCTATACAACATTTTCCCGACCCCTCAAAATTTCTTTCTATTTTCTTATCCTAAAAAGTCAGAACCGAGAGTCTTCCTTTTTCAATCCTATCCCTAGTCGGTTTTCTTTGAAGGCATGCCCTCTTCAAACAAGGGTTGGAAGTCTCGTTTCTTTTTCCTAGAAATGCCTGAGCCCGCCACTTGGCCGACTAAATGACAATCTTTCCTTCCTCCCCTTCCTATTCTAGGGAATTATATGCGTGACCCTTCTTTTCTCTTACACTTCGCCAAGTTGAGCAGCCGATGTTTTAAATTTCACAAGTGGCTACACGAAGGCCTCCTGCATTTGTTTAGCTTGAGCCCTATTTGAAAGAAACTCCCCGACTCTTATGGTAAATTTTGATAACTGGGTTACTGCGTTATCACTAAGACATTTTTTATTTTATACAGTGAACACTATTTTCACATCTCTGGTAGATGAGGAGATTGACTTGTAAGAGGAGGAAATCTAAGCTAAGGGGCGAGAACTATTGGCAGGGTTTGCAATCGACCGCCTCTTTTAGCGGCACGACCGACAATCCTGCAATTGAGTCCAGCACAGCTGCTGTATCTGGGGAATTGCCTTTCGATCCACTCCCAGTGTTTGAGGGTTCTCCTTCGGAGGGGGAGGTCGTTCCTCAAAAGAGACGCAAAATGTGCAAGCTTGTCCATGCCCAAATCCCTAAAAGACAAGCACCCTCCATTGAAGTACCCTCCTGTGGGGTGCCTTCCACTCTCCTATCTCCTACTCAGGAAGAGCCTGTCCGGGAGGAAGCACAATAACAATCTTTTGAGCGGACCATGTCCACCATTCCTTCTACCAGCCCATCGTCGAAGCCTGTTCGGACATAGGAGGTCATTTCCTTACCAGACGAATTGATAGGCTCGACTTTCTTTGTATCTCCTTGTGTAAAGACCCCATCAACTTCTATCGCACCAAGACGACCACATCAATTTTCGACCACCTTTGATGTGCCATCCTCCCTGGCCATGACTCCCCCTCTGATCATCCTTGCCGGCCAAATACTTCTAAGCGGTCGTTTAGCAAAGGTCTGGGAGGACGCCAAAAACCAACTTAGCGAGCTAACTCCTATGGAGTTAGCATACGAATACTCCTACGAACAGACTAATGTAATGTATTTTAATATACTGTCTCCCACATTTGATGTTTTCCAATGTTGTTTGTCTTTTCTTTTAGCGCTGGGCGATCGAGATGAGCATTGCTCAACAATTGTACTCCCTAGTGAGGGAAAATGAATCACTAAAGTAACAATTTTCTGAAGCTGCTTTTGCATCCTCCTCTCAGTGGCTGAGCAGGTTGGAAACTCAACTCCAGGAGGCTCGATGATTGGCGAAAGCTGAGCTTGAGAAAGCAGCTAGCTTACAAACTACCCTAGATATCTCTGAAGCTAACCTCCAATTGGAGGCAACCCTCTGGGCAAACATGAAAGTAGAGGTGGATGAGAAGACCGCAGAAGTCGATCACCTCGCCACTCAACAAAAGGAGAAAAAAGTCACGCATGACACAGAGCTTGTCACCAAAGTCTTTGAGTTGGTGGCTCGAGATGTTGAACAAGATGCCTTGCGCTCGGATTTAGCAATTGCCCAGACTTCACTGTCCGCTAAAATTTCTGAGTTGATGGATTGAGATGTTGAATGGGATGCATTACGCTCGGATTTAGTGACCGCCCATACCTCACTATCCACAAAAGAATCTAAACTGGCGGGGTGTTTCGACCGAGCAAGTAGCTGCCCGAGTGGAGTTGGAGGCCTATTGAGCAGGAGAAGATGAGTGCTTTGAAGCAAGGAAGAAATCTCTTCTTCAAACGTGCAAATTCAACGCAGCTATCGCCCACTCTATCAGTAAAGCGCATCTTCTCGGGGCGAAGGGTGTTGTGCAGCAATTAAAGGAGGGTGATTGTTTAGCTTCCAATCCCCCTGCCCGCTTTCTTGACCGTAAGAGGATAACTCATAATCCTCCGCTCGGCTTGTTTCCCGACATACTATGATTTACTTTGTGTTCATCGTTTCTTCTAGTCAATGAATCAAAACTCCATGTTTGTATTTGCAACATATATAATTATGTTTCTGTTAAATTTGTCACGTGTCTTCGCTCTAATGGTTGATTGTCTAATAGCTCGTGTTTCTTGTTTTTCTTGAGCGAGTGTGATATTCTAAGGAAAAAGTAAATCCGTCTGGACCAAAGTCCGGCCGGTTGTAGTTTCAGAAACCATTTGTTCGAACTTGAAGGCTAGCCGGGCTGCGACAAATAATACTTATCCAGGTAAGAGTATTTGGGATCGGTCGGCAGTATACTCGTTCGATATTACCTCCGGTCGGCGTTAAAATCCAGTGCAACGCGCATCCGGCTGGACCTCCCACTTATTGTTTTACTTATTATCCTCTCGGGCAAGCCCTAAAAACTCATTCGAGCTTAGGACTAGCCGGACTTTTAAAAGAGTGGCACAAAAAACAAGGCTCACCTCGATACAGGCGCTAACGCTTTAAGATGAGTACATGTCGAATCAGTTATTGATGTAGACTTTTTATTAGTGACACATGTGTGTATGTTATTATACGCATTTTCCTATACCTGTCGTTTCGTCTTACCATCTGACGATCCAAGTTTAGCCCGTCTATTTATTGTTATGATCCAACGACTCTGCTTAAAAGAAGGCTTAAATAATAACCCTTAAGGGTTTTCATAAGAAATTCTCAAGAACCCTAGTGCACTCACCACTTATTCTTCTTCGTTGCTTCTTCTTCGCTATTCCCCTACTCTCCGTTTTCATTGTTTTCTTTCTCTTCCTCTCCTTGTTCTTCATTCTCTTTCCTTTCCTTCTTGAAATGGCTGATAACAGTGAGTGGTATACTCTTTGTCCCTCAGATTTCATCATCATGGATGCCCATGACCACAATTTCAACTACGGGATGCCTACCTACATAGTTATACCGACCAACGAAGTTCGTCCCCATCTTCCCCCAATAAAAAGTGTAGCTGTCTTTAAGGAGCAGACCGTAGTAGGGCTTAATTTTTCCATTCACCCTTTCATTATCTCCATCAGTCACTATTTTCATATTCTACTTCATCAACTCCTCCCCAACTCCATTCGCATCCTGAGTGGTGCTACTATTGTTTTCTGTCCATTCAGTACTCCTCTATCTCCTCGCTTGTTCCATCATTACTTTTACCCTCAACAAGTGACGAATGACCTATTTCATTTTCTCGCTCTTTCTAAGATGACTTTGTTTGACAGGATTCCAGCTCAAGGCGAATGGAGAGATAAATACTTCTTCATTCGACTTCTGACCTCTCTGCCTTGTCCCACAATCTGACAACATCTTCCCCTATCCCTGATTTGGGCAATATCCATACGGATCCGATCCTTCACAAAGCTTTGGAGAGGCTGAGAGGTATGAAGTTCAACTTACCCGAGCAGACCATAAAAGACTTGTCATACTTTTTTGGGCTTACCCCGGTTGACCTTGGGCTAATCGCTACCTTTGGTAAGAAATCTTTATCTCTTCCTTGATTATTTGTAAAGGCTTTTCTTTTAATATTCACTTATCTTTGTAGCGGAGGCTATTACCCCGGCCTTTCTTTCCAAGAATACTCAGCTAAAGAAGGATGTTTTAAACCAATGGCGGGAGGCCCTGCTAAAGGATTGAGAGGCCAGACAAGCTTCTTCCTCCATCGACTACCTCCCCCCCTACAGAGACCTCCTCTTCTCATTCTTCTGACTCAAAGGCTCCCCTCACGTTCAAGCAATTAAGGCCTCAATCAGAGACTTTAGCTTTACCTGCACAACTTGTGGCTGAACAAACCTCACTCAATGTAACCGAGGTTTTTTCTACTGGGGGAAACGAACCTATGCCACCCAAGCATCGTCGATCCAAATTTGGTATGAGGTCGGTTAGTACTACACTTGCACCTTCTGAAGCTGTGTAGGCTTCTGAGCCGATCGAAATAATACCGGAACCTCTATATGCTTGTCCGACCTCACCGCCAAAGGTTATTATAGGATCGTTGCGCTAGAGGGGGGTGAATAACACTCGTGGATTTCACATTTTTTGTGTAAAACAATCGTATAGAGTAAAACACAGCGAAAATTAAAGAAAGAAAAGCAAGCAATCGAAAACCAAGCTAACACTTTTGATTTTACATGATTCGGAGTCTGTGATGACTCCTACTCCAAGGCCCACACTCGTTGAGTGTTACTATGAGAAATTCACTATCAATCCGTATAATTACAAAGTCTGGAATGATTATAATGAGATTAAAGATTAAGTACTATAAATGAAAGTTACACCGACGACTTAGAGAGTTGGAGTTTTGAGCTCTCGGTCATTGGAGCAACGTTACTTAATGCATAAAACATACGAATAGCTACTTATACTGCAGGTGAGGGGTTTCTTACATCCTGCGCTAAGATTTTTCAACATACGAATATTAATATCTTTTTCAACATTCAAGCTTAAATATCTTTTGAAATTCAAACTTAAATACTTTTTTCTTAAAATTAAATATTTTTTCAAAATCAGAGATAATTTTTTCAAACTTCAAAATTAATATTAACTTAACTCCATCTCATACAAACTCATAAGCTTAATATTTTTCATAACTTAGAAAGGGTGAGATGAAAAATCAAGAATATAGATAATATTTTTTAACTTTAATTAATTTTGTTACTCATTATTGGACCCCTAGGGTTATACTTATGCTGTTAGTCTTGCCGATTTTTTAAAAAATTTTGAGTTTTTTTAACTAGAAAAAAGAAAGAGGTTTTTCAATGTCAAGTTTTTTTTTATTAAGTAGAAAATAAAGTTTTTAAAAAGCAAATTTATTTTTCAAAGCCTTTAGTATCTTTTCAAAGATACTAAGTCTTCTCAAAAGCTAAAATCTACTTTAAGAAGATATCTTTCAAAACTGAAATATTTTGAAAAGTCAAGTTTTTTTTTTTCAAGACTTTTACAAAAATGCTAAGTATTTTCAAAAGATAGTTTGTTTGAAACCCAATTACTCTAGTTAAACTTCCAACTTGAAAATTTTTTCTCTCCTTTTTAAAGTTTTTCAAAGTAAAATTCTATTATATCAAAAGCACAGAGTTTGTCTCAAAGTATTTTTCAAAGTATAAGTCTTCTTTCCAAGTTTAAATTTTGTCAAAAAAAAAAAAAAAGTATTTGAAAAAACTAAAATATTTCATTTTGAAATTATGTTTTTCTTTTCTTTTCTCTCTAAATTATTTTTTATGGATGACAAAATGGGAGAGAATAGTTAAAAAATTAAGGGGGAGAGAAAGTTAAAGGAGAGTGATAAATTAAGAGAGAGCAAAATTAAAAAGATTATTTTCTTAATTTTCCTTTAAAAGTTACTTTAACACTCGAACTTACTCTTAAAAAGTTTTTTTTGTGTTTAACATTAAATCACTATGAAAGTTCTTTATGTTTAAATTGCTTTAGCATTAAATTACTATATGTTCTTTTCTTTAACTGCAATATGATTTTATTTAACTTTTGAACCAGATTACCATAATAAAAAAGGGAGAGATTGTTGGGAAGGAAGCACCAAATGATCGAACTTATGTTTTGATAATGAAAAAGGAGTTTAAAGTTAAGCGATCTTGTGATCTAACTAGTGTGACTGAGTTTGCCGGAATGTCCTACATGATCTTAGGAAACATGAAAGTCTTAGTTGAGGCTAGGCAAAGGAAAAAATCCTAGTTGAGACTAGGCAAGTGAAAAGTCCTAGATGCGGTTAGGCAACGAAATCCTAGTTCGGGGGACTGGGCAAAGTCTTAGCGAGTTTAGGACATTAGGAGAAATCCTATAGTCGAGGACGCTAGGTGAAAATCTTGGAGGTCGCAGGCACCAGGTGGAATACTGGACGGGTCGGGGATTGGACGTCCAACATGAAGTCCTATGTCTCGAACTCTATGTAAAAGTTCAGACGGTTTGGAAGACCAGTTTAGCAAAAGATAAACACTCCTTAGAGGAGTAGGTGAGGATACATTGCTCGAAGATGGAACAACAGGTGTCAGCCCGACCTACAGTTTCAGTGAAACTCAAAGTTAGGACTAGACAGTCCGAAGGCTGTCAAAGTTACTTTTTATATACCGTTTGCCTATTATTCTAACTCTATTTTACAGAAAGACTAACATTTTGTAGGTTAGGATTTTTCTTTATTTAGTCGACCGAATATCGGGATCAGCCGACCAAAGCCAGAGATTTTGCTTGGATCAATTGACCGAAAATCTGGATCAGTCGACCGAACGTCCAGATCAGTCGATCAAATCCACAAGCAGAGAGATCAGATTTAAGCTAGTGATGAGGTTTTGGCTGAGGGATCAGTCGATCGAATAGGAAAGTTCAGTCGACAGAACGATGCATAAACAGCGAGTTGATCAGACCAGATAAGCCAGCGAGCATAGCGTGATCAATCGACCGAATGGAGGGATCGGTTTACACAATGAAGATCTCATCTGAAGCGACAATATCTGGATGAAAAGTTAGGCCGATACAGAAGGATCAATCGACCGATTAGGTTGGATTAGTCGACCGATAAGAGTCAAGTCGCGAACAGTCATCCCAAAATCAGTGGATCAGATCATGTTCAACTTAACTATAAAAGGAGGCCTGGACCAGCACTCTAGAACAATGAATTCTCACGATCTCTCTATTACGTGTTGCTCAAAAGTCAAGTCAACGAAGCCGTAACGCTGCTTCGATGACCAAAAGCTCGAAACTCCAACTCTCTAAGTCGTCAGTGTAACTTTCATTTATAGCACTTAATCTTTAATCTCATTGTAATTGTACGTGTCTTTGTAATTATACAGAATGATAGTGAATTGTTCAAAATAAACACTTAATGAGTGCGAGTCTTGGAGTAGGAATCGTCATAAGCTCCATACCAAGTAAAACCAAAGTTATTCGGGTCAAGCCGCTTGTGAGCTATTCGGGTGTAAACGAGCCAAGCCGCTTGCAAGCTATTCGGGCCTCAGCTCGAAAAAAAGTTCATTTGAGTTCGTTCAATTAAGTTAACGAGTCGAGCTCGAGCCTAATTTTAATATTGAAAACATTATCGAGCCTAGCTCGAGCTTAACATTATTTGGTTCGTGAGCTCGCGAACATGTTCATTTAGAGGCTCACGAATATGCTCGTTAAGAGGCTCGCGAACATGTTCATTAGGAGGCTCGTTTATCTTATTATAAATATATATATAATCAAAATAACACATAAATAATAAATATAATAATATATTATTAATTATTATAGCTAATTATCTTAAATGAGCTCGAACAAAGCTTGTTAAATTTTTAAACGAGTTTTTTTCGAGTCGAGCTCGAGCTGAACTCGAGCTATTTAATTTTATTACGAGCCGAGCTCGAGCTTAAGAACAAAAGTTTGAATCAAACTCGAGCTGAGCGCAAGTATAGGGATAACGAACCGAGCCTGAGCTCGTGCCTCTTACTGTTCGGCTCAGCTAGCTCATTTACAACCCTACTTTTTGGTAGCTAACACCATTAATGAGGTGGTTAAATGAACATACTGTCATAATGTGTCAGCGAAGGAAAATTGGAGAGTCACCTTTGAGGAAGGTTCCATTGAATGCTTTCATAAGAGCATAAGAATATTCCCTGACAAACGATTAATATTCCCTGACAAGTTGTTGTAATTTTCTAATAGTGTTGTCTCTTGAATACATCCTAACCGGGCACTTAGCTAGCCGACCGCATCTTGCATAAGCAGAATATTGAATATGGTAGGGCGTTGGGCCCTTAAGGCCGCTCAGGTATATGTTGAATGATGTAGATCTGACTATATAAATAGGGAACCGAGCCCCATAGGCCCGGGAGGTTCTATGATAGACTAACCTTAAGAGGGGTTGCTCGCTTCTGGAGAATGGGGAATTGAGTCCCGAGAGGTCGACCGATGTTTTCAACTGGTAGTCTTGGTATTCAGAGGTTTGCCCCTGAAGTGATATCTTAAGCTCTAGGAATTCGGTTGGGCTTTTTCTGAGAATTGCCTTGTATATTTACCTTACAGAGATAAGGTGTTGGGGTTGCAAAGTTTCAAACATAATTCTACATTGAAAATATATGGTAAAGATCATGGGTTTATAAGAGAAAGATATCTCTATTGGCATGAGGCCTTTTGGGTAGAGCTCAAGAGCAAAATCATGAGGGCTTAGGCCCAAAGTGGACAATATCATACCATTGTGGAGATATCTAAATTCTTTCCGATCCTACAATTGGTATCAGAGCCCGGACTGCCAGAAGGTTTAACCGCCGACTGTGCACAAGAGCTATGATCTGATTGAGCCATGTGGGTACAATATTGACCTTTGCAAGCTTGCAAACATATTTTCATATTGAAAACAGGCTCAAAGTGGACAATATCATAACATTGTAGAGATATCTAATCGAGCTATGATATGAAGTTCAACTTACCCGAGCATACCATAAAAGACTTGTCATACTTTTTTGGGCTTACCCCGGTTGACCTTGGGCTAATCGCTACCTTTGGTAAGAAATCTTTATCTCTTCCTTGATTATTTGTAAAGGCTTTTCTTTTAATATTCACTTATCTTTGCAGCGGAGGCTATTACCCCGGCCTTCTTTCCAAGAATACTCGGCTAAAGAAGGATGTTTTAAACCAATGGGGGGAGGCCCTGCTAAAGGATTGAGAGGCCAAGCAAGCTACTTCCTCCATCGATTACCTCCCCCCTGTTGGTGCAACCTTAGGTCAAGGTTGACTTGGTTGACCTGACTCGAGTTAACCGACTCGAGTTGTGTTTTGATGTTTGACGATGTTTGACGAGAAGAGAGTTGTATTCTTGATGTTTGACAAGAATAGGTGTTTGGAAGATTGTAGGTGCAACCTTAGGTCAAGGTTGACCTGGTTGACCTGATTCGGGAAAAGTCCAAGCAGGGAGCTTGGCACGCGAAAAGTCCAAGTATGGAGACTTGGCACTGGAAAAGTCCAAGTACGGAGACTTGGCACGGGGAAAAGTCCAAGCAGGTAGCTTGGCACGCGGAAAGTCCAAGTATGGAGACTTGGCACGGGGAAAGTCCAAACAGGGAGTTTGGCGCGAGGGAAAGTCCTGGTAAGTGAAGCCAGGCAGTTGGAGAAAGTCCTGGTGAGTGAAGCCAGGAAGGGGAAAGACCTAGTGAGTGAAGCTAGGCAGTTTGGAAATCCTGGTGAGTGAAGCCAGGTGAAAATCCTAGTGAGTGAAGCTAGGTGAAAGGGAAAGTCCTGGTGAGTGAAGCCAGGCAGTGGGAAAGTCCTGATGAGTGAAGCCGGGCAAGGAAAAATCCAGATGGATCAAGGGTGATCGGACATTTGGTGTTGAGAATGTCAAGTAGGTCAAGGGAGTGACCGGATACTTGACACAAAGAGGAAAGTCCAAGTGGGTCAAAGGGATTGACCGGACACTTGGTAGGGAGTCTTAGCAGGTCAAGGGAGTGACCGGATGCTAAGCATGATGTACCAACAGGTCAAGGTTGACCGGATGTTGGTTTGGGAGACTTGGGACTTGGTTTGGGCAAAAACCAAGCTCTGGATCGGTCACCAGACCGATCCAGTGATACGCTTGTGTATTTGATCGGTCTGGTGACCGATCAGATAACAAACAGAAGGTACACATCGATTCTGTGAGCTTACTGATCGGTCTGGGGACCGATCAGGCGATATCCTGATCGGTCTACCGACCGATCATGTAACGATCTTGAGGAGTGCGAGGAACCGCACTCAATAAGCCCTGATCGGTCAGCAGACCGATCAGGCCATACCCTGATCGGTCAGCAGACCGATCAGAGCACGATCAGTAGCTAGCGGAGTTCGGGAGAAAGCGCTGATCGGTCTGTGGACCGATCAGGCACACTCCTGATCGGTCTGTGGACCGATCAGGGAACTAGCCGTTGCGACGCAACGGCTAGATTCCTTCGTGTTTTTCTTCGCAGGTATAAAAGACGCTACAGGGTTTCGTTGCTGCTACTGCTTCCTCCTTAGAACTTCTGTTCTTGTGCTCTAGAGCTTCTGCTCTTACCTGCTATCAGAGCTTTGCTGAGCTCCTCGCAGCTGAAGCTTCGCGTGAGCTTCTCGACTGGATTCTCGTCAGCTGCTGCTGGTGTGAAGCTGCTGCTTCATCACTCCAGTCAACAAGAAAGGCAAGCAAGTGTTTCATATTGTCTTTTGCTTTCTTGTATCTGTTGTACTCCTATCTTGTTTGTTCAAGAAACATTGTGGCGAGGTTTCTCCACCCAGAAGGAGTATATTGTATTAGCCGGTTCTCCGGGGACTCATCCACCGACAGATCGACTGGACTCGTCCACCTTACGGACACGCCGAGGAGTAGGAGTATCATCTCCGAACCTCGTTACATCGGTTTGTTTGAGGTTTGTTTTCTTCTCCTTCGTTTCTACGTGTTATTTTTCGCTGCGCTAACCTAGTTTGTAGAAATGCGACGATTTGGGGTCGGCTATTCACACCCCCCCTCTCTAGCCTCCGTACGAAGGATCCTAACAAGTGGTATCAGAGCGAGGCCGCTCTTCGACGGATCAACACCCGGGGGAGCACGGGCTAGAGATGGATCTCTATGGAGAAGATGTCACGATTCAACCCTTCTACGAGTCTCACGACAACTTCACATATTGGAAGGTAAGGATGATGTATTTTCTTACGACTAATATGTTAAATTGGTTTTGTGTACAAGAAGGGTTTTCCCCTCCGATGGATGAGGAAGGAAAACCTATCAAGAAGAAGGAGTGGACGAAAGAGCAAATCCGATAATCCGAAATCAATGACGAGGTACCAAAAATTATTGAATTTGCTTTACCTAATAATGTTTTGTGCAAGATAGATAGGTACAACAATGCCAAGGAATTGTGGAACAATTTGGCAAAATTCCATGAAGAGGAGCCTAGTGAGCCAAGTAGCTCACATCATGGAGGAAGCGAATTGGGAGTTGAGGGCTACTCAACATCCAAGGAAGAAGAGGAGGAGAGCTCTTGTTCAAGATCGGAGCAAGAAGAGGCATCTACCTTCGGAAGGGATGAAGAAGAAAGCTCATCTACATCCACAACCCTAGGTAACTCAAACACTGTGATTTCAAGCAAATTACACATAATGTGTTTTGAGTGTAGGAAGTTTGGGCACTACAAGAGTAAGTGTCCAAAGAGGGTTAGAAAGACTCCACCGGCACCAAAGGTCAAGGAAGCCGGAGTCCCGACATGCAAGAGCAAGAAGTACGTGGTGTGCTTCCAATGCAAGCAACAGGGACACTATAGGAGTCAATGTCCAAGGGGGAGGCAACCTCACAAGGACAAGAGGCCAAACACATGTAAAGGGGGAGCTAAGGCAAACCCTAAGGTAACATTTAAAGCTCATTCTTGCAATTCTAGTAGGATGCATGCTAGTAGTCTTATTGCCATTGTCAATAATGATAAGCATGTTAACACTAGAAATCGATACATGTGCTTAGGAGCCAAACATGTAAGCCTAGATAAGGATAACACTAGGAAAGCCAACCCTAGAATTAACTCATCTAAGGCTAAGGAAAACCTAGGTAGGAATCCCAAATCAACTAGACATATGCCTAGGAATGCCTCAAAGAACAATGACAAATTAAAACTTAAGGTATTAGAGAAGGAGAATCAAGTCTTGAGGTCAAGACTTGATACTTTGGAAAAGGCTCTTAAGAACTTGGAGAAGTCATCTCTAGGGTTTAAGGGTCAAAAACCAATGTCCAAGGACAAGAAAGGTTTGGGTCACAAACCTAAGTCCCAAGTGGTCAAGCCCACTTATCATAATGTTCCATTCGATTATGGAACAAAATCTAGGGCTAGGAAGACCACCACCAAGGTCACAAGGGGAGTCACCCCTAGAGTTGATCTTGATGAGTCCCAAATGACCAAGGCTTTAAAGCCTAGGAGGGTCATTAGAAGGGTTGCTAGGGAAGTTATCCCTAGTGAATATTTAGTGAACCCAATGAGCTCAAATAGGTATTGGGTTCCTAGGAGCATCTTCTCTACCCCATAGATGGGTTAGAGAGTGTCAACTCCGATTAGAAGGGTAGTTAACCCAACTTTGAGGAAATTGACACTCAAGGAGCATTTTCAAGGTTTTTGGGAACCTTTGAAAATGAAATGGAATATTTACTCCTTGGAAGAGTAAAATGTGCCATCATGGAAAATGATGATGTTAATTTCAATTGGCACAATTTGGGTAAATCTAGAGAACTCTTGAGGAAAAATGAAACATGCCAAGATTTGAGGATAAATTTGATCTTTAAGTGGCATGAATGAATCTAGAGTTCAAGAAGTGTCAAAATTAGGATTTTGGCATATTAGGGAAATCAAGGGTTAAAGCTTAAGTATTAGCTAAGGCTAAGGATACTTAGATAGGTAATCTAGGTATGTCTTATTCATGCTAAATCTTGCCATGATTGTTTGCCCTCACATGTCATGACATCATGTTTAATTTTATCATTTGATATGTCATGATAAAGCTTAGGTTCTTTATATGTCATACTTTAGTTAAGTTTCATACTTTATGCCATGACATCATGACATTGGCACATGTTTTCATTTATGATATTATTTCATGCCATGTCATCATCTCTTGCATTAATAATCAATGAAATTGAATTAAGGATAAAAGCACAATTTGATATTGAGATCAAAGTGGTGTTTAGAAAATGCATGAGAACTTAGCCTAAGTTGACCTAAACCCATATCTCACATCAAAATTGACTTGGATGTGTTTGATACACTTTAGATGTGTGTGAGATATTAGGATCATGAGTTAGGATCAAGGTGCATAGTTCTTGTACCTAGATGAGCCTAATTCAAGAAATTGGGGATCATAGGGAAAGCATGTGTACAAGTCACGTACATTTAGCCCTAAGATTATAGTCCTAAATTAAAAGGTTTAAAATCTTTTTGAAATTGATTTGAAAAACCTTGATGAAGCTTTTCTAGTGATAGCATTCATCATTGAACAAAGTTTTTGAAACTTTGAACTATTTCAAAGTCTTTTGAACTTTGTATCAAGATTGAAAAATGGAAGTTATTTTCATAGAAAACTATTTTTCCTTGATAGTATATGTTATGAGGAATATATCCTCAAAATTTTATAATTTTTGGAATTTTCTGGAATTTGTTGTGAGTTTCTGAATTTCGGGAGAAGGAAATCAGAACTCGAATCTATCCAAGGCTGGATCGGTCACTGGACCGATCCAGGGAAGGCTGGATCGGTCTGGGGACCGATCCAGAAGGGTCCTGATCGGTCCGGTGACCGATCAGGCGTGCTGAATTTGCTGAATTTCGACTGGTTGTCTGAAATTTCAGCTCGGGAAGGTGGTGTTTTGGATTTCTAAAGGTTTGAAACTCTCCAAGACATTGTTGGTGCAATGGTCAAGGGGGAGTTGACCTTTAGGGGGAGTTTTACCTATTAGTCAAGGGGGAGTTGACTTTTAGGGGGAGTTTTTACTCCTAAAGACTTGAGTGATATAGGATTATCACTAAGTTGATTGTTGTGTTTAGTATCAAGGGGGAAATTAAGAGTTTCAATGAAAGGTATGGGACTTTCATTAGGAAGAAACTCTTAACCTTGATTCCCTCTTTTTGATGTGTGTCAAAAAGGGGGAGAGATGTCCCAAGGGGGAGAGTGTAGGTTTTGGAAGAATGTTCAAGGAAGAACAATGGAAAACCTAAGTTAGGTTATCGGGTTAACCTAACTTGATTTTGGATTTTGTCAAACATCAAAAAGGGGGAGATTGTTGGTGCAACCTTAGGTCAAGGTTGACTTGGTTGACCTGACTCAAGTTGACCGACTCGAGTTGTGTTTTGATGTTTGACGATGTTTGACGAGAAGAGACTTGTATTCTTGATGTTTGACAAGAATAGGTGTTTGGAAGATTGTAGGTGCAACCTTAGGTCAAGGTTGACCTGATTCGGGAAAAGTCCAAGCAGGGAGCTTGGCACGCGAAAAGTCCAAGTATGGAGACTTGGCACTGGAAAAGTCCAAGTACGGAGACTTGGCACGGGGAAAAGTCCAAGCAGGTAGCTTGGCACGCGGAAAGTCCAAGTATGGAGACTTGGCACAGGGAAAGTCCAAACAGGGAGTTTGGCGCGAGGGAAAGTCCTGGTAAGTGAAGCCAGGCAGTTGGAGAAAGTCCTGGTGAGTGAAGCCAGGCAGGGAAAAGACCTAGTGAGTGAAGCAAGGCAGTTTGGAAATCCTGGTGAGTGAAGCCAGGTGAAAATCCTAGTGAGTGAAGCTAGGTGAAAGGGAAAGTCCTGGTGAGTGAAGCCAGGCAGTGGGAAAGTCCTGGTGAGTGAAGCCGGGCAAGGGAAAATCCAGATGGATCAAGGGTGATCAGACATCTGGTGTTGAGAAGGTCAAGTAGGTCAAGGGAGTGACCGGATACTTGACACAAAGAGGAAAGTCCAAGTGGGTCAAAGGGATTGACCGGACACTTGGTAGGGAGTCTTAGCAGGTCAAGGGAGTGACCGGATGCTAAGCATGATGTACCAACAGGTCAAGGTTGACCGGATGTTGGTTTGGGAGACTTGGGACTTGGTTTGGGCAAAAACCAAGCTCTGGATCGGTCACCAGACCGATCCAGTGATACGCTTGTGTATTTGATCGGTCTGGTGACCGATCAGATAACAAACAGAAGGCGATTCTATGAAGGCACGCATCGATTCTGTGAGCTTACTGATCGGTCTGCCGACCGATCAGGTACCGATCTTGAGGAGTGCGAGGAACCGCACTCAATAAGCCCTGATCGGTCAGCAGACCGATCAGAGCACGATCAGTAGCTAGCGAAGTTCGGGAGAAAGCGCTGATCGGTCTGTGGACCGATCAGGCACACTCCTGATCGGTCTGTGGACCGATCAGGGAACTAGCCGTTGCGACGCAACGGCTAGATTCCTTCGTGTTTTTCTTCGCAGGTATAAAAGACGCTACAGGGTTTCGTTGCTGCTATTGCTTCCTCCTTAGAACTTCTGTTCTTGTGCTCTAGAGCTTCTGCTCTTACCTGCTATCAGAGCTTTGCTGAGCTCCTCGCAGCTGAAGCTTCGCGTGAGCTTCTCGACTGGATTCTCGTCAGCTGCTGCTGGTGTGAAGCTGCTGCTTCATCACTCCAGTCAACAAGAAAGGCAAGCAAGTGTTTCATATTGTCTTTTGCTTTCTTGTATCTGTTGTACTCCTATCTTGTTTGTGCAAGAAACATTGTGGCGAGGTTTCTCCACCCAGAAGGAGTATATTGTATTAGCCGGTTCTCCGGGGACTCATCCACCGACGGATCGACTGGACTCGTCCACCTTACGGACACGCCGAGGAGTAGGAGTATCATCTCCGAACCTCGTTACATCGGTTTGTTTGAGGTTTGTTTTCTTCTCCTTCGTTTCTACGTGTTATTTTCCGTTGCGCTAACCTAGTTTGTAGAAACGCGACGATTTGGGGTCGGCTATTCACACCCCCCCTCTCTAGCCTCCGTACGAAGGATCCTAACACCCCCCTGCAGAGACCTCCTCTTCTCATTCTTCTGACTCAAAGGCTCCGCTCACGTTCAAGCATAAATGGCCTCAATCAGAGACTTTAGCTTTACTTGCACAACTTGTGGCTGAACAAACCTCACTCGATTTAACCGAGGTTTTTTCTACTCGGGGAAACGAACCTATGCCGCCCAAGCATCGTCGATCCAAATTTGGTATGGGGTCGGTTAGTACTACACTTGCACCTTCTGAAGCTGTGTAGGCTTCTGAGCCGATCGAGATAATACTGGAACCTCTATATGCTCGTCCGACCTCGCCGCCAAAGGTTATTAGAGGATCGTTGCGCTAGGGGGGTTGAATAACACTCGTGGATTTCACATTTTTTGTATAAAACAATCGTATAGAGTAAAACACAGCGAAAATTAAAGAAATAAAAGCAAGCAATCGAAAACCAAGCTAACACTTTTGATTTTACATGATTCGGAGTCTGTGACGACTCCTACTCCAAGGCCCACACTCGTTGAGTGTTACTATGAGAAATTCACTATCAATCCGTATAATTACAAAGACAGGAACAATTATAATGAGTTTAAAGATTAAGTACTATAAATGAAAGTTATACCGACGACTTAGAGAGTTGGAGTTTTGAGCTCTCGGTCGTTGGAGCAGCGTTACGGCTTCATTGACTTGACTTTTGAGCAGCATGCAATAGAGATATCGTGAATTCGTTGTTCTGAAGTGCTGGTCGAGGCCTCCTTTTATAGTTAAGTTAAACTTGATCTGATCCACTAATCTCGGGATGACTGTTCACGACTTGACATTTATCGATCGACCGATCCACCCTGATCGGTTGACTGATCCTTCTGTATAGGCTCGACTTTCCATCCAGATGTTGTCACATTGGATGAGATCTTCATTCGGTCGACCGATCCCACCGTTCGATCAACTGATCCTGCTATCCTTGCTGGCTTATCTGGTCCGATCAACTTGCTGTTTATCCACCGTTCTGTCAACTGAACCTCCTTGTTCGGTCGATCGATCCCTCGGTCAAAACCTCATCGCGAGATGAAATCTTATCTTTTTGCTTGTGGGTTCGGTCTATCAATCTGAATGTTCGGTCGACTGAACAAAGTAAAATCCTAACCTATAAAATGTTAGTATTTCTACAAAATACAATTAGAATAATAGGCAAACAGTATATAAAGAATAATTTTAACATCCTTGGGACTGTCCGGTCCTGACTTTGAGTTTCACTGAAACTCTAGGTCGGATCGACGCCTACAGTTTCCTCAACAAGGAACGCATTATCACGTACTCCTCTCAAGAGAGTTTACCTTTTGCTAGACCAGTCCTCTAGACCGTTTGGACTTTTTCTCAGCGTCCAAGACATCAGGATTTCATGCTGGATATTCGATCCCCACCACTTTTAGTCTTCCACCTGATGTTGGCAACCCCTAGGATTTTCAACTAGCGTCCTTGACTCTAGGATTTTGCTAACGTCCTTGACCCACCAAGACTTTGCCCACTCCCCAGAACCAGGACTTCATTGCCTAATCAAAGTTAGGACTTTCCACCAACCTAGCCTCAACTAAGACTTTCCTTTGTCTAAGATCACTCAGGACTTTTCTGCACACTTAGTTACACTTGTTAGATTACAAGACAGCTTAACTTTGAACCCCTTTATCATTATCAAAACACATGTTCGATCGTCTGGTGCTCCCTACACCAACAACCTCCCCTTTTTTGATTATGACAACCTAATTCAAAAGTTCAGTTAAATCATATAGCAATTCAAGGAAAAAAAATATAGTAATTTAATATTATAGCAATTTAAGCACAAAGAAATTTCATAGTAATTTAATATTAAACACGATTTTTTTTTTAAGAATAAGTTCGAGTGTTAAAGTAACTTTTAAAGAAAGATTAAGAAAATAATCTTTTCAATTTTGCTCCCTCTTAATTTATCACTCCCCCTTAACTTTCTCTCTCCCTTAACTTTTAACCATTCTCTCCCATTTTGTCATTCATCAAAAACAATTTAGGGAGAAAAGAAAAAAATACTTAATTTCAAAATGAACCATTTTAGTTTTTTTAAATACTTAGTTTTTGTGACAAAATTTAAAGTTAGAAAGAAAACTTATTCTTTGAAAAATACTTTGAGACAAACTATGCTTTTGAGATATTAGAATTTTCCTTTGAAAATTTAGAAAAGGAGAGTTAAAAAAAAATTCAAGTAGGAAGTTTAACTAAAGTACTTTGTTTTGAAAAAAGCTTACTTGAAGAAACTAATTGGGTTTCAAACAAACTATCTTTTGAAAATACTTAGCATTTTTGTAAAAACCTTGAAAACGAACTTAACTTTTGAAAATACTTTATTTAAAGTAGACTTTAGCTTTTGAAAAGACTTAGTATCTTTGAAAAGATACTTAAAGGCTTTGAAAAAGAACTTTGCTTTTTAAAAACTTTGTTTTCTACTAAAAAAATGACTTAGTTTCAAAAAAACTTGACTTTTGAAAAAACTATTTTTTGTTAAAAAACTAAAAAAAAAAAAAAATCAGAAAGACTAACAACATGAGTATAACCCCCAACCAATAAAGAGTAACAAAAGTAATTAAAGTTAACAAAAAAATTATCTATATTCATGATTTTTCATCTCACCATTTTTAAGTTATCAAATATGTCAAACTTATGAGTTTTTGTGAGATAGAGTTAAGTTAATCTTAATTTTGAAATTGAGTTATTTATAAAAATTAAGTTGAGAAATTAATTTAAAATATTAATTAAGTTTCAAAAATATTATATTTGAAATTTTAATTAGGATTAAGATTTTAATTTAAGTTAGGTCAGTTGGATTGAGAGACAAGAAGACCTAGTGGGTCGAGAATCGGGTGTCAAACAGATAGACTTTTCGCTTGAGGGGAATTGTTGGGGTTGCAAGGTTGCAAATATAGTCCGATATTGAAAATACATGGGAAAGATCATGTCTTTATAGGAGAAAGATATCTTCATTGGTATGAGACCTTTTGAGTAAAGCCCAAAAATAAAATCATGAGGGCTTAGACCCAAAGTAAATAATATCGTACTATTGTAGAGATTTCTTAATTCTTTTGGTCCTAACAATCAACGAACAAGTGCTAATTCTCTTGTTGTCAGTAAACTTTGTTTTTATTGCAATACTTGTACTTGTCATTTGTGAACTCTATTTGTAAAGATTTTTGAAACTATAGTGATTACCTAACAAAAGCGATCAACGATCACGGACCTTAGAGTAGGAGTTACCACAGACTCCAAACCAAGTAAAACCAAAAGTGTCAACATTGCTTTTATTTTCTTTTATTTATTCTACTGTATTTTACTCCAACTATTTTCCGAAAAATGTGAAGCCACGAGTGCTATTAACCCCCTCTAGTGCAATAATCCTACAATTAGTATCAGAGCGGGGTAGCTCTAAATTGGTGAAACTGTCGTTCGAGCATCTTGAGATTTTCGAAGTCCAACAGAATCGGTGCTAGCACCCCTTTTGATCAAATTATTTTTGCAATCGAGTTTTTTGTTTCTCAAAGTCCGGTGCAAACACCACTCGAGTTTTATTATCTCTTTTTATACGTACTACTAATCTAAGAATAAGTCATGGAACAAGTTTCTTTCTTATTTTTTTGTGCAAGAGTTCACATGACCATCAAGAAGGCTACAGTACCGCACAGCTCCCCCTTTTCTCCGGAGAGAATTTCGACTACTGGAAGGGCCGAATGGAATACTACTTGAAGACCCAAATAGAAATGTGGATAAGTATCCAAACGGGATTTAGACTACCACTCGACAACACTGGAGCACCAGTAAAATGCAAGAATTAGGATCCACACCTGATGAAGAAGATTGAGGCCGACGCAAAAGCAACTCAGACACTCCAATGCGGCATAACCAAAGAAGAGTTGAACTGAGTCGGTCCTTTTATAATTGCAAAGGACCTATAGGAAAAGTTAATTGAATTGCACGAAGGGACCACTAATACTAAGGTAAGAAAACGGGACTTAATTTTAAATAAGTTATATAATGTTAAAATGTAGGATGGTAAATCTATGAGCTAATTACACCCTCGGATCTAAGACCTGCTTAACGAACTACACACGATCGTCCATAAGATAGAGAATCGTAATATAATAAGGTACAAGTTAAATGCTTTCCGAGGAATACCTTGTAGACATCGATGGTAGATGCTTACAAAGTATCTAAGGATCCTTCTTTAATTAGACTAGATGAGCTATTTCCAGAATTTGAATTGCATAAACAAACTAACGCACTCCCGGTCAAGAAATGTATTGCATTGGTTGCAGGTACAAGCAAAACAAACAAGAAGTCGAAGCCTAAATATCGAACCGAATTCGAATTTGAAGACGAATCGGATTCTGAAGACGAAGATGAGATCACCACTGAACTAGTCAAACTAGTTCAAAAAATACTTAAAAAGAAAAAGGTGACCGAATACAAAAGCAAGATCAAGCAGCCAGGTGTGAATCAAACTACGAATCCATAGTCAAAACTGACTTGCTAGGGTTGCAATAAGAAGGGACATATCAAGCCAGAATGTCCAAACCAGAAGCAAAGAAGAAGGTAGGTTTTGAAAGCAACGTTGTCCGAATCCTCGGAAGACTCCGACGAAGAACAAGAATAAGCGAGCTTCCATACTCTATCGATACAAGATTACATTGCTAAAACCGAGTCCGAGTCTGAAACTAGAGTTGAATCAGAAATCGAGCTTAAAAGAAGTCATGGATCCGTATCCGTTTCCGAAGGGCTAAACAATACTATAAGTTCTCTGGTTGCTGGTACTCAAGTAGATGATTTACAAAATTTAATTTCATATTTATTAAGGAAGTTGGCCAAATCCAATATCCAGGTCAGGTCACTCCAAAAGGAGGTAACAACCTTTAAGGAAGTGACTAACCCGAGTTCTTTGATTGAGCAAGTTCAAGATATATAGAACCTTAACTCAAGTACACCAACTTGAGGAAGAGAATTTCAATTTAAAAACTCAAATAAAAAAACTCAAGGACACGTTGGAATAGTTCGCCTTGAGTTCCAAGAACTTTGATATGATTCTTGGAAAACAAAGGGTCGTATACAATCGATCTGGAATCGAATATAAGACTAAACAAAGATTCAGATCATACTTATCTTTAGTATAATGATCAAATGGAAACTTAGTCCAAGCATAAATCCCCAAGTCCAACTTAACTAATCAAGTTGGATTTGATCAATATTAGATTCCCAAGGATCAAATCTACTATCTTGATAGACGTTATCGAGACTATGATGTAGGGGATCCAATAGAAAGATCATCTTCATTGTTAGATAGACTTGTTTGATATTTGCTTTACTGCTTTCCCCTTATTCATGCTTAGATTAAGGTAAGATAAGGACTTAGGCTTGATCGACACTTGACTAGTTAGTCCTAGGAATTAAAAAAAAAAAATTAAATATCCAATTTCTTTAAAAGACTTTGTCTAGAAGTAGTTGTTACTCCAATACCCAAGAAGGTCTAGTGCCTCGCCACAGCCGGGAAGCTAATTATTGAAATGGATGTTTAATTAACCAACTATTAAACTTTAGTCTAACTCAAATATAAATCAATTCTTAGATTTCAATTTAATGTAAAGATAAAATTAATAACCATCTCACAAAACCCATAAGATTTCTGTTTAAAAATTTAGAAAAGGGTGAGATAAATTTAGGGTAAAATTGAGAATTAGTATTCAAGCTTAAAAAAATTAAAATTAATTAACTTAATTAAATGTAACCAAAATCTTAATTAACTTTTGCAACTCAGATTAACATTTAAACTTAAAATTTTTTAAAAATTTTAAAATTTAAACTTAAATATTTTTCAACCCTCAATCTTAAATATTTTTATAAAATTTAAACATAAATATTTTTCAACATTCAAACTTAAATATTTTTTTGTTGAAATTCAAACTTAAATATTTTTTAAATTCAATCATAAATATTTTTCAACATTCAAGCTTAAATATCTTTTGAAATTCAAACTTAAATACTTTTTTCTTAAAATTAAATATTTTTTCAAAATCAGAGATAATTTTTTCAAACTTCAAAATTAATATTAACTTAACTCCATCTCACACAAACTCATAAACTTAATATTTTTCATAACTTAGAAAGGGTGAGATGAAAAATCAAGAATATAGATAATTTTTTTTAACTTTAATTACTTTTGTTACTCATTATTGGACCCTAGGGTTAAACTCATGTTGTTAGTCTTGCCGATTTTTTAAAAAATTTTGAGTTTTTTTAACTAGAAAAAAGAAAGAGGTTTTTCAATGTCAAGTTTTTTTTGGAACTAAGTTTTTTTTTATTAAGTAGAAAGTAAAGTTTTTAAAAAGCAAAGTTCTTTTTCAAAGCCTTTAAGTATCTTTTCAAAGATACTAAGTCTTCTCAAAAGCTAAAATCTACTTTAAGAAGATATCTTTCAAAACTGAAATATTTTGAAAAGTCAAGTTTTTTTTTTCAAGACTTTTACAAAAATGCTAAGTATTTTCAAAAGATAGTTTGTTTGAAACCCAATTACTCTAGTTAAACTTCCAACCTGAAAATTTATTTACTCTCCTTTTTAAAGTTTTTCAAAGTAAAATTCTACTATATCAAAAGCACAGAGTTTGTCTCAAAGTATTTTTCAAAGTATAAGTCTTCTTTCCAAGTTTAAACTTTGTCAAAAAAAAAATAAAGTATTTGAAAAAACTAAAATATTTCATTTTGAAATTATGTTTTTCTTTTCTTTTCTCTCTAAATTATTTTTTATGGATGACAAAAGGGGAGAGAATAGTTAAAAAATTAAGGGGGAGAGAAAGTTAAAGGAGAGTGATAAATTAAGGGAAAGCAAAATTAAAAAGATTATTTTCTTAATTTTCCTTTAAAAGTAACTTTAACACTCGAACTTACTCTTAAAAAGTTTTTTTTGTGTTTAACATTAAATCACTATGAAAGTTCTTTATGTTTAAATTGCTTTAGCATTAAATTACTATATGTTCTTTTCTTTAACTGCAATATGATTTTACTTAACTTTTGAACCAGATTACCATAATAAAAAAGGGGGAGATTGTTGGGAAGGAAGCACCAAATGATCGAACTTATGTTTTGATAATGAAAAAGGAGTTTAAAGTTAAGCGATCCTGTGATCTAACAAGTGTGACTGAGTTTGCCGGAATGTCCTACATGATCTTAGGCAAAATGAAAGTCTTAGTTGAGGCTAGGAAAAGGAAAAAATCCTAGTTGAGACTAGGCAAGTGAAAAGTCCTAAATGCGGTTAGGCAACGAAATCCTAGTCCGGGGACTGGGCAAAGTCTTAGCGAGTTTAGGACATTAGGAGAAATCCTAAAGTTGAGGACGCTAGGTGAAAACTTGGGGGTCGTAGGCACGAGGTGGAATACTGGACGGGTCGGGGATTGGACGTCCAACATGAAGTCCTATGTCTCGGACGCTATGTAAAAGTTCAGACGGTTTAGAAGACCAGTTTAGCAAAAGATAAACTCTCCTTAGAGGAGTATGTGAGGATACATTGCTCGAAGATTGAACAGTAGGTGTCAGCCCGACCTACAGTTTCAGTGAAACTCAAAGTTAGGACCAGACAGACCGAAGGCTGTCAAAGTTACTTTTTATATACTGTTTGCCTATTATTCTAACTCTATTTTACAGAAAGACTAACATTTTGTAGGTTAGGATTTTTCTTTATTTAGTCGACCGAATATCGGGATCAGTCGACCAAAGCCAGAGATTTTGCTTGGATCAATTGACTGAAAATCCGGATCAGTCGACCGAACGTCCAGATCAGTCGATCAAATCCACAAGCAGAGAGATCAGATTTAAGCTAGTGATGAGGTTTTGGCTGAGGGATCAGTCGATCGAATAGGAAAGTTCAGTCGACAGAACGATGCATAAACAGCGAGTTGATCAGACCAGATAAGCCAGCGAGCATAGCGTGATCAATCGACCGAATGGAGGGATCGGTCGACACAATGAAGATCTCATCTGAAGCGACAATATCTGGATGAAAAGTTAGGCCGATACAGAAGGATCAATCGACCGATTAGGTTGGATTAGTCGACCGATAAGAGTCAAGTCGCGAACAGTCATCCCAAGATCAGTGGATCAGATCATGTTCAACTTAACTATAAAAGGAGGCCTGGACCAGCACTCTAGAACAACGAATTCTCACGATCTCTCTATTACGTGTTGCTCAAAAGTCAAGTCAACGAAGCCGTAACGCTGCTCCGATGACCAAAAGCTCGAAACTCCAACTCTCTAAGTCGTCAGTGTAACTTTCATTTATAGCACTTAATCTTTAATCTCATTGTAATTGTACGTGTCTTTGTAATTATACAGAATGATAGTGAATTGTTCAAAATAAACACTCAATGAGTGCGAGTCTTGGAGTAGGAATCGTCATAAGCTCCATACCAAGTAAAACCAAAGTTATTTGGGTCAAGCCGCTCGTGAGCTATTCGGGTGTAAACGAGCCAAGCCGCTTGCAAGCTATTCGGGTCTCAGCTCGAAAAAAAGTTCATTTGAGTTCGTTCAATTAAGTTAACGAGTCGAGCTCGAGCCTAATTTTAAGATTGAAAACATTATCGAGCCTAGCTCGAGCTTAACATTATTTGGTTCGTGAGCTCGCGAACATGTTCATTTAGAGGCTCACGAATATGCTCGTTAAGAGGCTCGCGAACATGTTCATTAGGAGGCTCGTTTATCTTATTATAAATATATATATAATCAAAATAACACATAAATAATAAATATAATAATATATTATTAATTATTATAGCTAATTATCTTAAATGAGCTCGAACAAAGCTTGTTAAATTTTTAAACGAGTTTTTTTCGATTCGAGCTCGAGCTGAACTCGAGCTATTTAATTTTATTACGAGCCGAGCTCGAGCTTAAGAACAAAAGTTTGAATCAAACTCGAGCCGAGCTCAAGTATAGGGATAACGAACCGAGCCCGAGCTCGTGCCTCTTACTGTTCGGCTCAGCTAGCTCATTTACAACCCTACTTTTTGGTAGCTAACACCATTAATGAGGTGGTTAAATGAACATACTGTCATAATGTGTCAGCTAAGGAAAAGTGGAGAGTCACCTTTGAGGAAGGTTCCATTGAATGCTTTCATAAGAGCATAAGAATATTCCCTGACAAACGATTAATATTCCCTGACAAGTTGTTGTAATTTTCTAATAGTGTTGTCTCTTGAATACATCCTAACCGGGAACTTAGCTAGCCGACCGCATCTTACATAAGCAGAATATTGAATATGGTAGGGCGTTGGGCCCTTAAGGCCGCTCAGGTATATGTTGAATGATGTAGATCTGACTATATAAATAGGGAACCGAGCCCCATAGGCCCGGGAGGTTCTATGATAGACTAACCTTAAGAGGGGATGCTCGCTTCTGGAGAATGGGGAATTGAGTCCCGAGAGGTTGACCGATGCTTTCAACTGGTAGTCTTGGTATTCAGAGGTTTGCCCCTGAAGTGATATCTTAAGCTCTAGGAATTCGGTTGGGCTTTTTCTGAGAATTGCCTTGTATATTTACCTTACAGAGATAAGGTGTTGGGGTTGCAAAGTTTCAAACATAATCCCACATTGAAAATACTTGGTAAAGATCATGGGTTTATAAGAGAAAGATATCTCTATTGGCATGAGACCTTTTGGGTATAGCTCAAGAGCAAAATCATGAGGGCTTAGGCCCAAAGTGGACAATATCATACCATTGTGGAGATATCTAAATTCTTTTCGATCCTACAATTGGTATCAGAGCCCGGACTGCAGAAGGTTTAACCGCCGACTGTGCACAAGAGCTATGATCTGATTGAGCCATGTGGGTACAATATTGACCTTTGCAAGCTTGCAAACATATTTTCATATTGAAAACAGGCTCAAAGTGGACAATATCATAACATTGTAGAGATATCTAAAATTCTTTTCGATCCTACATAAGGAGGCTGAGCCCTATAACCCTAGTCAACTGTTTACCCAATCGACTGTATGTAAGAGGACAGGGGAATGAATGAACAATGAGGGCCCATTGAATGCTTTCATAAGAGCATAAGAATATTCCCTGACAAACGATTAATATTCCCTGACAAGTTGTTGTAATTTTCTAATAGTGTTGTCTCTTGAATACATCCTAACCGGGCACTTAGCTAGCCGACCGCATCTTGCATAAGCAGAATATTGAATATGGTAGGGCGTTGGGCCCTTAAGGCCGCTCAGGTATATGTTGAATGATGTAGATCTGACTATATAAATAGGGAACCGAGCCCCATAGGCCCGGGAGGTTCTATGATAGACTAACCTTAAGAGGGGATGCTCGCTTCTGGAGAATGGGGAATTGAGTCCCGAGAGGTCGACCGATGTTTTCAACTGGTAGTCTTGGTATTCAGAGGTTTGCCCCTGAAGTGATATCTTAAGCTCTAGGAATTCGGTTGGGATTTTTCTGAGAATTGCCTTGTATATTTACCTTACAGAGATAAGGTGTTGGGGTTGCAAAGTTTCAAACATAATCCCACATTGAAAATACATGGTAAAGATCATGAGTTTATAAGAGAAAGATATCTCTATTGGCATGAGGCCTTTTGAGTAGAGCTCAAGAGCAAAATCATGAGGGCTTAGGCCCAAAGTGGACAATATCATACCATTGTGGAGATATCTAAATTCTTTCCGATCCTACAATTGGTATCAGAGCTCGGACTGCCAGAAGGTTTAGCCGCCGACTGTGCATAAGAGCTATGATCTGATTGAGCCATGTGGGTACAATATTGACCTTTGCAAGCTTGCAAACATATTTTCATATTGAAAACAGGCTCAAAGTGGACAATATCATAACATTGTAGAGATATCTAAAATTCTTTTCGATCCTACATAAGGAGGTTGAGCCCTATAACCCTAGTCAACTCTTTACCCAATCGACTGTATGTAAGAGGACAGGGGAATGAATGAACAATGAGGGCCCATTTGGTAGACTGGCCGGATATGGAGTTATACTTTGAAAATGGAAGACTGTGCACCTGGGGCCTGGCCGAATATATTCTCGACTAGTCTCATGGAAGGCCGGTCCTTTCTTCATCCCAAGCAGATTGAGCCCGAGCGGATGATGGACGGTCGAATATACAATAGAGGAGTAAAACGTTGGGTCTCCTGGGCCCGACTAACTCTAGGGCCAGTCATCCTTAGATTGGGAGACCTAGTGCTAGGCAAGGAGCCAAGCCCTACTAAGGGTGACCATTTGACCGTTACCTCTTCTTGACTTTGATTGTCACCTTCTATTAATTTGGACTGATATCTCACCTTGACTTTAACTATCACGTTATATCTGAATCCATTCGTAACATCCCGTATTATTGATCGATCCAGGATTTAAAATAGGATGTCTAGCTTTTGTCGTATGCTTATATTCCTTTAGTCCGAGAAGTCTAAATTAACTTTATATTAATGCCTCTTTCACGATGGATAATCCAAATCCACTTTGCATTTTAATAGCGGAGACACAGTCAATCTCGAACCTTCAAGTTAGCTACCTACCTAGCCATTTTAATGGCGGAGACACAGTCAATCTCGGACCTTCAAGTTAGCTACCTACCTAGTCATTTTAATAGCGGAGCGAACAATGATACGATCAATCTCGAACAATTACACGATCAAACCAAACCCAAACCTACACAAGTCATTCCGGGCCATATAGAAGAATATAGTGTGAGACAATCATGACCTAATAATGTGGTTGTATGCTTGCTACACTATTCCCTACCTTCCTTCGGTTGGAAAATGGAAACCACACATTACTTGTCATATACTTGACCAAAAGCTATGCTTTATAGTTCATATTCACACATACGCATTTACTAATTAATCTTCTTCTAATTTGTTCTAACTTCAAACCATTGTTTATGGACCAACATTACATGTGGTTGGTCACTGATTCCATGTCCCTTTCAAGGCTCTATTTGCCTTGATTAGGAGCTGTGGTATATATAACTTGATCGATGGAGAATTTTGAATATGATGTCTAAGCTTTTGTCATATCTTTGCATTTTTAGATTTTTTTTTAGTTCGATAAGTGAAGATAAAGTTTACCTTATAAACTATCTATCTCGTTGAAGCCTTTTAATTTTTTTTTATCATTGTCAATAATAATCTCTCTTTCATTATGGAAATACAGTCCAAAGCCGTTTTGAATTTAAATAGTGGAACGAACAATGACATGATCCATCTTGAAATTTCTGATTGGCCCTCGGCAATGGTACAGTAATACATCTATCTTAATTTGCTAGACTCGAGTCTTACAACAGATAAATTTTTGATCAATGGATAATTCGTTTATATCCTGTAGAAAATTTTCATAGAGAATTAATTGTTCGTATGTAGGTTGAACACCCGCTGCCAACTTAAAAAAACAAATAAAATCCAAAAACAGTTGGCTTGCCTCGTTCCATAATACAACGACAAGGGTCAAACATATCATTCCCAGACGAAGCAAACAGATCATTCTCCGCCGGCTCCAACAACAATCAATCAGTTACTCCATAATTATCCGATTGTTCATCCTATAAATAAGATGCCATTCAATTCCATTCCTCATTCCCAATCAAACAATGAAGCCAAGTTTCAGCTGTCTCTGCTTCTTCTTCCTCCTCTGTTTATTACAATGCGGAGCTTCTGGTACAAGGCAGCAGGGAGATGCTTTGAACAAGTTCTACTTTAACAACAGAGCAGGGAGGTTTTCTTCTTCATGGCCTAGCAGTCTCCTTTTGGTATCCAACCTGGAGTCGAAGGTCTACGACAATAGCAGGCTGAAGGAGGGCGACAAGGTCGTTCGGCTGCCTGGGCAACCGGCCGACGTGCATTTCGATCAGTACGCAGGGTATGTCACCGTCGAAAAACCCAACGGTCGGGCTCTGTTTTACTACTTCGCCGAGGCTGCCGAGAACAGCGGGTCGAAGCCTCTTGTGCTCTGGCTCAATGGAGGTATAAAATTAGTAGAAAATGAATCGATCGATCTGAGTTGCTTTTCGATAGAGTGGTGATTGCAGTGGCATGAGTGGGTGCAGGGCCGGGTTGTTCGTCGCTGGGGTACGGCGCCATGGAGGAGCTCAGGCCGTTTCGAGTGATGAGCGATGGCAAGACTCTGTACAGGAATCCCTACGCTTGGAACGAAGGTTAGGATCGTCTGTCATCATCATCGTATATTTATACATATATAAATGTTATTTCCTAAAGTTTAGGTAGTAGAGTAAAAAAAGCTTTCTGCTTTGTCATTACTAATTACCCCGAACGACTGACGTGCATCGTCCAATGCAGTGGCGAACGTCTTGTTCCTCGAGAGCCCCGCCGGCGTCGGCTTCTCCTACTCCAACACCACGTCGGACTACGCCAAGAGCGGCGACCGTAGGACCGCGATCGATGCGCTGATTTTCCTCGTCAACTGGTTCGAGCGGTTCCCGGAGTATAAGGGGAGGGACTTCTTCATCACCGGCGAGAGCTACGCCGGGCACTACGTCCCCCAGCTCGCCCATGCCATACTCCATCATAAAGATCGCCTCATCAACCGCAAAGGCGTCGCGGTAAGACATGGATCTCGAAATCAATCAGTCGGATCGATCCCCACTCATTTTGATTGTTTATTAAATCGGGAAGGATCGATCCCCTCCGATGCTTCATCGAAAGTTCCCATTTCGATTGCAAATTAATTTGGGAAAGATCGATCTCCTCTAGCTCTCGACCGAAAGATCTCATTTTGCTTTCGAATGCCCTAGATCGGGAACGCAGTGATCAACGAGGAGACGGATAGGAAGGGGCTGTTCGACTACTTCTGGACGCACGCGTTGATTGCCGACGAGACCATCGTCTCGATTCACAAGTTCTGCAATTTCTCGCTGGATACACAGCAGCAGCCTCCGGAGTGCGACCGAGCGGTCGACGAGGCGAGCCGTGTCTTCGACGAAGTGAACATCTACAACATATACGCGCCGCTGTGCTTCTCGGCGAGCGTGACGCCGACTCCAAAGTTGCCTTCGGTTTGTCTCTTGCAAGCATCTTTATATTTATCCTCATTTTCATGGTATTTTCAGAGTCAATTAAGATGGATCGATTCAACCTGTTAACTCAAGAATCGGAGTTCATTGCATTCTTGTTTGATCACTACAAGGAGTAAGTTAAATTAGGAAAAATTATATTGGATTTAGAGGGTAATCTGACTCAAACTGTTAACTTATAGTCTTCTACCATGTAGACTTGTATCCCTTCTTGATCCCATTTAGAAATGGAATAACAACTAACTTGATGCAACCCCTCATATGAAAAAAATTGCATGAAGGGCAGACTCTGGATCGAGCATGATCGAGATTAAAAAGAGATTTGCACTGGAAACTTGTTCCCTTTCAAGCCCCCTCCACCAAATTCATTTGAATGTTAATCACTAACATTACATAGTTTTCATTCAAATCATTTTATGGTTCTCAGTCACTGGATAAGGTTAAATTGCACTAAGGGAGACCTATATGCTGCATGATCGATCGTACAAGACTTCATCTCAGCCATTCTAGACGCGAGCGAGCGAAATTATAAGTCCCCCTAGATCATGTGGTGCAGAGGCTCCCCTTTCATGCAAAAACGACCTGCAAGAGCCAAGGCTTGCACACTAGCTTTGCTTTCCTTCAGAGGCTCCCTTTTTTTACAGAATTATTTTTATTCAAATCATTTTATGATTTCTCAGTTACTGAAAGTAATTAAATTGCACAAATGGAGAAGGGAGACTTATGCTTTACATGATTAGTTGAGCAGGATTTGATCACGGCCACTCAACATTCGAGTGAGCGAGATGATTAATTCCCCTTGATCATGCGTTTCAAAAGCTCCTCCTCCACTTGCGAGAGCTGGAACTTGGATATTATTTTTGTTCACCTTAGGAGGCTTCTTCTTGTCACCAAACTCATTCAAAATTTTTTCCCAATCATATCAATTGTGAATGAATAATAGGGATATGGTCTGTAGCCAAGTTAATTGTAAAAAATCATAGAACTAACATATTCGATCTTGTTCTATTTTTCAAAATATGGAGATCCCTTCTTGCCTACCAATTGTTATGTCTATATCCTGAAATGATTTTTTTTTTCAAATTATGATACAGATTGAGAATTTTGATCCTTGTACTTCTAATTACGTGGAGGCATACCTTAATAATCCTGCGGTACAGAAAGCTCTACATGCCAATGTGACAAAGCTCAACTACACTTGGTCTGGTTGTAGGTATATACATATCTCATATAAGCTGCCCTTTGATAATTTTTTTTTCTTTTAAACAAAATAATGAAAATTCAGCTCATTTATTTATATTTTTGTCTCGATGCAGCCAAGTGATACCAAGTTGGTCGGATCAACCTTCCACAATGTTGCCAATTATTCACGAATTGTTATCCAATGGGATTTTTTGAAGTATAGGTAAAACAAATTATTGCCTCATCGTTACATTATATAACTAATCTAGGAGATGAATTAAAGAGATAAAATTTAAGTGAAAATCCTCTTCACCGCCACCTATGTCTTCATCATATGAACGCTTTTTTTTTCCCTCGGGGCGATGTAGTGGTTGAGACATGGGGTGTTGCTGCATTATGTCATGGGGTCAAAACTCAGCGCGTCTGAGCATGCCTTGACTACTATACTAATGGCTAGTAGTCATCTATAATCTACCTCCTTCGTGTTAGCCTAGGGTTGAGTTGGCGGGGGCGTTGGGGGCGAGTGAATCGCCTTTTGCCATATCATATGAAAACATTTTTTTGCAGTTAAAGCAAATAGAGATTTTCATCAGATTATATGGAGTATCAACTTTACGTTTTAATACTATTCGTATTGGTAGGTGCGTAAATTTTGTAGTCCTTATATACATTGTGTAAGTACAATAACAGATATTGATATATCAATTTTTCATTTCGAGCCCCATTGATTTAGTAGTTGTAGGTGTGCAAGTATAATAACTTTAAGATCTCTGCTTAACTTATGTCATACAATAAAGATAGTGTTTATTAGATCACAAGTGAAGGGGTTTTCGATCAAATTTTTTCCCTAAGTAAGCTTTGGCTTGGTTCATCGTCATATATATATCCATGCTTGCAATTGTGCAGTGGTGACTTTGATGGAAGAGTTCCTGTTACTTCCACAAGATACTCCCTCAATAAGCTAAAGCTTAAAGTGAAAGCTTCATGGAGAGCTTGGATGCTTAACAGTGAGGTAGACAACTATCTTGTTTTAAATCCTTGCATAATAATACATACATATATTTTGTATTTAATTATCCTCAAATCCACCACTGATAGATAAAGAATTGAAACTGTTTACATTGATGATGAAGTTATTCTCCTCTGATACTTGTGTGTGCCAAAACTCTCTTCATTGCTCAAACGATGACGACGACTTCTAGACCGACATTAATTTTAATGTTTTTTATTATGAATATGTAGGTCGGGGGATACACTGTAGTGTATGATCATAATTTGACATTTGCCACTGTTCGAGGAGCCGGGCATGAGGTTCCAAGTTATCAGCCAGCTCGAGCTCTGGAGATGATCAAGAGTTTTTTTCAAGGGCTGCATCTCCCTGTTGTTTAAGGGTTTCAACAGAGAATCAATCTATTTGTTGTTGTTGTTGTTCATTGTGATCTTAATAGTTGAATGAAATCTAACCTATGCTTTTTTTAAATATTATCTCTGTCTCAAGTTATCATGATTTGACTTCAATTAATAATTTAGAAATTTCTTATTAAGTGGTTTAATTTTATATAAATTTATCATTAACAGAATTAAGATGGCGTGATAGGTTAATAATAAATGATTAGGCCAGCATTCTCCTTGTTTACATCCAGCATTCTTCATGTGTGGAACTCCACGGGTCATCTGAGATGGTTAGTGGTGACATGTTTGTCACAAGAGGTCGGGGAGTCGAACTGCAGGACTGTCGGGGCCTAAATCCTTAGACCCCGTATAACTTACCCCACCACCACTTGCCTTCTCGGCTACCGTGATTTACCTCCCTCGTGATGACCTGGGTCGGGTGCGGCGGGAGCGCAAAGGACGAGTGATTTCGTCTTTTACCGCATTCTTCAGGTGTGGAACCTGATTATCTTGGAATTTGGAAGAGAAACACTAAACATAATACGTGGGCAGTCTTACCCTTTTTTTTCTTGGTTGCGTTGTGGTAAATCGATAAATGCCAGAATATGATTAGCTAGAAAATGAATATAAAATATTCCATTTAATATATGCCATCTTAATTAATACATGCTAACTAAAAAATAATATAAAATATTTCATTTTATCTGATTCTAATCATTTAGCATTAAATATTTGATTTTATTTTTCTTGGACAACATAATAAAAGTTAGTTTTCTTTTGCATTCTCCTTATTTACTTTTCTATTACACAACATTCAATTTGACTTCACTCACAGAAATCGAGAAATGATTTATTCCCACTAAGAAGAACATGTAAGCAATCCTTTTACAAAATGTTAACCGAAATTTTTAACGCAACATAATTATAAATAAGCCACCATTGTTTACTGAATTTCCTTATCCTTAGGCAAAGAGTTCATAAGAATTAATTCATATCTTATAAACTAGGTTTTATTTGGAATTGAGGGATGAAGAAACACTACTTCTGAGTTTGTTTAACTTATTTTAAATTTTATGCTCAATTTAAATGTAAAGAAATTTCATTCTAATCTCTGTCCAGTGCCTTGGCAATTTCCTTAACTTGATCCATGGTTACAACTGGGAGACAGAGAGATTCAGGATATTGAGGAAACTCATGAGGGTGACACACCTAACCTCGACTGCAAGGCCTTGCTAGCGTCGTCACCCAATGTAAACGCCTCACAATTCTCTCCTTCCCGGAGCATGCAGATCTGCATTTTTTAGTCGGCTATCACTTAGGTGTGCGTGCTCCTGCTTGTTGTATACTGACCTCTTGCACCATTGAAATGCCATGTGGTATTCCTCCATGCTTCTCCTAATTTGCTCGTCAAAAGTGCCCTAGCATGTATCCTGCGCCGCCATGTCCAACAACTCCACCCGCACGTTGGCCACCTTGTCGTAGGCCAGCATCGACCACATCTTGTTCTTTCTCGCATCCAACCCACCGACCATGAACACCTTCCCTGACCCGTAGTGGGGCTAGCATTAGCGCATCTGCTAGGCACTAGGTGCCAGAGAGTAGGTAGTAGATGTGGACCTCGCCGGTGGGGTGAAGGGCAGACTTGTCCCATCTGCTAACCACCACCAGATCCCACCCAAGGACCGTGTTGAGGGGTGACTCATATTTGGATAAAGGTTAATATGAGGGATGTTATGAAAGAAAAATCTATTAAGATATAATAGAATTTTGTTATGATTTTTCATAACAAAATTCTATCACGATTTTATCGGGTCTGGGGTTTAGCATTATTTATAAGGATTATTGTAAGCGTATTATACAACAACAAACACAAAAATCATTAGATGTGATTCTCTTTTGTAGAGAGAATTCTAATAAAGCTTCGGCCATTTTTATGGAGTAGGCACGTCGCTGAACCACGATAACTTTTCTTCTTTCTCTTCTTCTTCTCCTTCCTCGTGTTTGCTTTTCTTTTGTGCGTCTTTGTCTTGTTGTTCCGCGCGATCTCTTTTCTCTCTTCCTCTTCTTCTGCGGTTTAGAGGTTGAGAGGTGTTGCCCCCTTCTTTGCGCAACAATTGGTATCAGAGCTACAGGTTTTTGGCGGATTTCTTCAACATGCCAGGGACAACTTCTGCAAATTTTGATATAGTGAAGTTTGATGGAACCGGAAACTTTGGATTATGGCAAAGAAGGGTCAAGGACTTGTTGGTGCAACAAGGTTTGGTGAAGACGCTAGGAGAAAGAAAACCAGAAAGCATGGAGAGATCAGATTGGGAAGAACTTCAGGCAAAGGCAGTAGCAACAATCAGGTTTTGTCTTACGAATGACGTGATGTACCATGTCATGGACGACGAGTCACCGGTGGCAGTTCGGCAAAAATTGGAAAGTCGGTACGTGTCAAAGTCATTGACAGAAAAGCTGTATTTAAAGCAGAAATTATTCGGGCTGAAGATGACAGAAGGAACTGATCTGAGCCAACACATCAACGTATTCAACCAGATTGTAAGTGATCTGAAGCAGGTTGATGTGAAGATCGAAGACGAAGACAAGGCGCTGATGTTGATAGGGACTACAGTTGTAAGTGGAGTCGCCTCGATGGGGTCTAAATTAGATAGTACGGTCTTGTGGCATATGTGGCTAGGGCATATGGGTGAACGTGGGATGCTAGAACTTCACAAGAGAGGTTTGTTGAAGGGTGTCAAGACGTGCAAGCTTGAATTCTGTAAATTTTGTGTTCTTGGGAAGCATAGCAAAGTGCAATTTAAGATGGCAACAAACAAGATGGAGGGGATTCTGGACTACGTACATACGGATCACTGGGGACCAGCCAGTGTAGCATCACGTGGAGGACACTTGTATTTTGTGAGTTTTACTGATGATTTCTCATGAAAGGTCTGGGTATACTTTATGCGACACAAGTCAAAAACTTTTGCAAAGTTTAAACTATAGAAAACTGAAGTGGAGAACCAAACCGGAAAGAAGATCAAATGTCTTAAGTCAGCTAATGGAACTGAGTACACAGATTCAAAATTTCATGAATTTTGTGAGCAACATGGGATAATGAGGAATTTCTCAGTTCGCAGGACATCTCAGTAAAATGGGGTAGCGGAAAGATTGAACATGACAATCATTGAGAATGCAAGATGTCTCAGGCTGAATGTAGGGCTTGCAAAGAATTTCTGGGCAGAAGCGGTTAACATGGCATGTTATCTCATTAATGGATCACCAAGGGCAGCACTAGAAGGCAAAGTATCAGAGGAAGTATGGATAGGGAATCAAGTAGATTACTCTCATCTTCGAGTTTCTGGATGTCCAGCCTATATGCACATATCTAGTGAGGAAAGATCAAAGCTGGATGCGAAGTCAAAGCAGTGCATTTTTTGGGGTGATCCTGTCTGAGAAGCTTGACAAGACGGAAAGCTGGGAGAAAACCTCACCATTGACGAAGACTAATACCTGTGGACTACCGATCTGAGAAACCCAAAGCGGATCTGAGGGAATGAACTCACCGAACGCCCTCCTCGTACCAAGATCCAAAGACGAAGGGAAGGCTCCAGTGAAAAATGCCAAGATCTGGAACTCCGATGACTTCCTGCGCACAAGAGAACCGCCAACACTATCGTCAGTGACCTAAGACCGGGGTGGGAATCCCTGGCTAGGCCCTCCGACGCTCAAGTTAGTGATCTCTCTTTGTGTGGAAGAAGGAAAACGAAGATGAACAGTAATTAGGGTTTACAATGTGGGTTGTGAGTGTGAGCATGAGCGTGAGCATATCTGGCCAACGGAGAGGATTCCCCTTTTATACCACTTCATATATCCTCCGTAGTTATGAAGTGGACCTCGGTTTGTTAGAGTTGGTTATGAGATGACGTAAGCCACGTATTTACAGAAAATAGTTTTAAGGAATCTTCTTTGTACCCCAGTTGCACCCTCTTTGCCGTCTAGTACCTGTAGAAGAGTCTAGAAATATTCTTCCCGCCAAATTAGTCAACCTGTTATACAATTACATGAAGCAGATATTTTCATCAGCTATTCATAAATATCCTTAAAATGTTTGTTCTCATCCTGTCCTATAAATTATATTTTATCACCTCTGCCTGCTTATCCTATCTTCCCTATGTTGTGGACAACCCGATATTATACTATGTTTTGTATCAGTTGGGATTGAACCTAGGTTTCGTACAGGCGGGTTATTATTTTTGTTTAACACATGTCCTCATCATCCGATAATATGTTATAAATCCTGCACGGTCTTGTATCTATCTTTTCTTTAAGGTATTATTCCGGCCGATATTGGCCTATCTTTTCTTTAAGGTATTATCCCGACCGATATTAGCCTATTATTTCTTTAAGGTATTATCCCGGCCGATATTAGCTTATCTTTTCTTAAGGTATATCCCAGCCAATATTGGTCTATCTTTCTCGAGGTATATCCCGGACGATTTTAGCCTATATTTTATTAGGCATGTTATGTTGACCGATATGGACCTATATTTTATTAGGCCTGTTATCCCGGCCTATATAGGTCTATATTTTATTGAGTGTGTTGTCCCGGCCGATATTGACCTATATTTTATTAAGAGTATTATCTCGTCCGGTATTGCCCTGTATTTTCTTAATAATATTATCCCGACCGATATGGACCTATATTTTATTAGGCCTGTTATCCCGACCGATATTCATGCTTGCTTAATTCTGCTATCTCCTTTTCCCCTTTTTACTAGGGACCTACTAAACCTAACCCATATCATGGGGTATGAAAAAGGAGTTAAAGGCTTCAGGCTTTGGGATCCTAAGGCAAACAAGGTGGTGATCAGCAGAGATGTGGTGTTTGACGAGAAAGCTATGTTACAGCGTACTCAGGAAGAAGGAAACGAAACGCCACAAAGCAACATGAAGAAAGATATTGTGCAGGTGGAGCTAGATTCATGACTCTGATGATTCTAACTCAGAGCACTTGGAGCATCACACTTTGGCTTGGTTCATCATCATATATATCCATGCTTGCAATTGTGCAGTGGTGACTTTGATGGAAGAGTTCCTGTTACTGCCTCAAGATACTCCCTCAATAAGCTAAAGCTTAAAGTGAAAGCTTCATGGAGAGCTTGGATGCTTAACAGTGAGGTAGACAACTATCTTGTTTTAAATCTTTTCGTAATAATACATACATATATTTTGTATTTAATTATCCTTGAATCCACCATTGATAGATAAAGAATTGAAAGTGTTTACATTGATGATGAAGAAAGTTATCCTCCTCTACTTGCGTGTGCCAAAACTCTCTTCATTGCTCGAACGATGATGACGACTGCTAGACCGACATTAATTTCGATTGTTTTTATTGTGAATATGTTGGTTGGGGGATACACTGTAGTGTATGATCACAATTTGACATTTGTCACTCTTCGAGGAGCTGGACATGAGGATCCAAGTCATCAGCCAGCTCGAGCTCTGGAGATGATCAACAGTTTTTTCAAGGCCTGCATCTCCCGGCTGCTTAAGGGTTTTAACAGAGAACCAATATATTTGTTGTTGTTGTTAATTGTGATAACAATAGTTGAATGAAATCTAATCTATGCTTTTTTAAAATATTATCTTTGGCTCAAATTAATCATGATTTGACTTCAATTAATAATTTAGAAATTTCTTATAAATGGTTTAATTTTATGTTATTTTATCATTAACTGAATTAAGATGGTGTGATAGGTTAATAATAAGTGTTTACATCTAGCATTCTTTAGGTGTGGAAGCCAACTATCTTGGATTGCGTAAGATAAACAGAAAACATAATCTGTGGGTAGTCTCCTTTTTTTTCCTTGGTTTTTTTTCGTTGTTACGTTGTGGTAAATATTTGATTTCATCTTTCTTACACAACATAATAAAAGTTAGTTTTCTTTTGCATTCTCCTTATTTACTTTTCTATTACACAACATTCAATTTGACTTCACTCACAGAAATCTAGAAATGATTTATTCCTCTAAGAAGAACATGTAAGCAATCCTTGTACAAACTGTTAACCGAAATTTGTAACGCAGCATCATTATAAGCAAGCCACCATTGTTTACTGAATTTCCTTATCCTTAGGCAAAGAGTTCATAAGAATTAATTCATATATTATAAACTAGGTTTTATTTGGAATTGAGGGATGAAGAAACACTACTTCTTCTGAGTTTGTTTAACTTATCTTGAATTTTTATGCTCAATTTTATGTCAAGAAATTTCATCCTAATCTCTGTTCTGTGCCTTAGAAAATTCCTTAACTTGATCTATGGTTACAACTGGGAGACACGGAGACATTCAAGACGTTGAGGAAACTCAAAGGTCGACTGCTGGCTCAAGTCTAATTGAGGCCCTAAGCAGCAAAACATTAGCGCTTTGATATTGTTTTAAAAAAAAATTCTCACCTTTTTTTCATTCACACTTGAGATAGACAATAAACATATTTATATTCAAATAATAACAATAATAAAATATAAGTCCCTACTAATTTATCAAAATAAAAATATTTAAAATTAAAGGAATAAAACTTTGATTTATATATTGCAATTTCAATATAATAATATTTCAAAATTTGACTCTTACAGGTACAATATAATAAACATTTTTTTAGACATATTTTTATAAATAAGAGGAAAAATATAACAATAATTTAACCAATATGCAATCATTCTATAATAAAGAACCCCTCAATACATTTCAAAGTTAAATCTATTTTTAAAAAATAATAATAATTATTCCTTTTATCCTTCCCTTTCCTAAATCACTATCTTGTTTTTGTTTTTTTTTTTTGAGTAATCTTGTATTCTCTGTAAAAGGAAATCCTACCACTAAATCTTTACATTCTTTGACTTCTTTATCTAACAATAATTAATAAATGACTTCTTTCTCGCAAAAAGAGTACAATGTGTTGATTGAGTCATCAATTTGATAAAAAAAATTTCTCATTACAGAATATCAAATTTAATCATACACTAAAAATAACGAGTTGTTATGCTTAAGCTTTAAGGTAACGAAACAAAACAACAACTTTTCTCTAAAAAAATTCAAAAGAAGATATTTTTTACTAAAAAATAGTTACTGTGCATCACAATTTTACCCCCTTGTCACTTCTTCAAATTGGATTCAAGTTGGAAAATTGCTAAAAGGGAAGAAAGGAAAGTAACAAGAGAAATTCAATGGAAAGGTAGAGTTTTTATAGATAAGAGGGATAAAAAGAAAGGTAAGATTTTAATAAATCCATTGTAACATAACAAAATATATGGGAAATCCTTTAAGATCATGTTGTAAATCTTTTAAAATATTTTTCTATTCTCTCTCTCTCTCTATATATATATATATATATAGGCCTTAATAGCCTATGGCTAAAGCCAGCCTTGCAAAGGCCACACACCTAACGTCGGTCGCAAGGCCTCATTGGCATCGTCACCCAAAGTAAACGCCTCACAATTCACTCCTTCCCGGAGCATGTAGACCATCTTTTTGTCGGCTGTCACTTGGATCATCAGTAGGTGAGCGCACTCCTAGTTGTTGTATACCGACCTCCTACTGACATCCTGCACCATTGAACCGCCATGTGGTATTCCTCCCTACTTCCCCAAAGTTGCTCGTTGAAAGTCCCCTAGCATGTGTCCTGCATCGCTGATCCTGTCTGAAAACTACAAAGATAGAGCATTGGGCACGGTGGATTGGCTGCTGAATGAGAGAAGACTTTTTTACTTGCGGAAGAGCTTCCTTTTGATCTTGTGTACACAGAGACAAGCCAACAAAATGTCAGTGCCTTGAAACCAGTAGGGGAGTCCCTGACAACGACCCTCTAATGCTCAAGTCAGTACAAGTCCGAACGGGTGAATGAAGAATAGTGAGGATGTGCACGTGAGAGTAAGTTGTCGTTATTCAGAGAACGTACCTTGCCAACGAAGAGGACTTCCTCTATATATATTATCTCGCATAACCTCTGTAATCATGATGTAATAAAGTGTGCCAGAGGTTTGTTAAGTAATAGAAAGAGTACAACCTAGGCAATATGCAATAATTGTCTGAGAAATCTTCTATTTACCCACATGTATACCTCTTTTATCTTTATGGCTTCTGTCATGACTGGGGTTGTTGAAGGAATATGCTGTTATAAGTGGTCTGCCAATGGGAGACATGATGGTCCCTGAAGAATGTTCTAAAATAATATTCTCTGACACATAGTTGTTATTTTGATAGGTTGTTAGGATTCTCTGCTCGTGATGTCGGTTAAGTATATCCCGGTCGGCCTGTAAGGCCGATCATTTTTATGCATATTCTCGTGTCAAGCTACTTAGTTATGCATTGTATGCTAGAACTCTTGTTCAAAGAATATGAGTGTATCCTGGCTGGCCAATAAGGCCGACCATCTTTATGCTGTTGGAGTGTATACTGAAAGCCTAAGCTTTGTAAACATTCATTATGAATAAAGAATCACATTTGGTCAAATTGTCTACATTTGTTTGTAGTTGTTCATATAATTTATATTGTAAATAACATAGTATGTGGTGTCACATGTAGAAGATGATGTTATCAGTACCTTATAAATTATAAACAGTAGCTCACGACTAAAATGGAAAGGAACAAACCATTAGAAGGTCGTAGTGTAATTAGGTATTAGTTTATCTTGACTATATAATTACACTAGTACACTCAGAGTGTATTGAGTAGGACCATTAGAGGTCGTTTCTTTTATACTGACTTTATAAAGGAACAAAGACCTCAGTTATTATGGAAGTGTGTGCTCTTAATCCTAATATAATAACAAGCACATATGTTTGATATTTATTTCTTTAATTTATCAATGGGTGAGATTTAGTTCGATGAATCAATAAACCCGATAAGTTGGGAAATGGTATCACTTATAGTGTGTGTTGTTGATTATAGAAGGAAACTGTGTCCTAGAGATACTAGGTTGATAATGTCCTCAAGAGGAGCTCATAAAGATTGTCATGTTAAACCCTGCAGGTGAACTTAGTCCGACATGATAATAAGGTTGAGTGGTACTACTCTTGGACTTAGATATTAATTAAATGAGTTGTCAGTAACTCACTTAATTAGTGGACATTCGATATATTAAACACAGGGAGACTAACACACTCATAATAAGAAGGAGCCCAAAAATGTAATTTGGAATTGGTGCGGTAGTTCAATGATAGTTCTCTAGTGGAATGAATTATCATTGATAAAATAAAGTTGTGTATTCGGGGCGAACACGGGATGCTTAATTTTATCGGGAGACCAAAACCAATTCCTCCTCTCGGTCCCTATCGTAGCCTCTTATTTGTAGAGTTCTATACCCACTTATACCCACCTTCTATACCCACCCAATAGGGGCCGGCCAAGCTAGCTTGGGAACAAGCTAGGGCCGGCCTAGGTATGAATTTAGGTGGCCGGCCCTAGCTTGAACCCAAGCTAGTGGGGGTCGGCCAAATTAAATTAAAAAGGAATTTTAATTTTAATTTTTATTATGTGGAATAAATAATTTATTAAAGAGAATTTAAATTAAAATATCTCTCTTATAAAAGATCTACAAAAGATTAAAGAAAGAGATTAGATCTCTTTCCTTATTTGTAGATTGGTGAGATATTTTATTTTCTCTTTAAAATTATTCACATGTTGATAAAATTAAAATTATAGAAATTTCCTTTTATCAACCATGAAGAGATTTTTAAAGAGAAATTTTATTTTTTAAAATTTCCGAAAACAAATTAGGAAGTTTTAATTGTTGATTGAAACTTGTCCAATTTGTTCTCCAATGATGTGGCCGGCCAATGTAGGTTTATTTGGGAAATTTTATTTTATTTTTATCAATTAAATCATGTCAAGGAAATTGAGGAAATTTTATTGTAATTAAATTTCCTAATTTGCCTAGGCCAAGGAATATAAAAGAAAGGGTGAGGGTGCCTTCATGAGACACAACCTCTATTATTTTCTCTCCCTCTTTTCCTTGGTGTTGTGGCCGGCCTTCATCTCTTCTCTTCTTCCTCTTTGTGGTGGCCGAAACTTTCTATTGCTTGGAGCTCTTGTGGAGGCCGGATACTACTTGGAGAAGAAGAAGAAGAAGGAGAGGAAGCTTGCATCTCTTAGAGCTTGGTTGGTGTTTTTTTTTCTTCTTCCTTGTGAAGCTTTTCCTTTGTGGCCGAACCTAGCAAGGAGGAGAAGGTGGTTGGTGGTTTCTCATCTCAGAAGATCGTTGCCCACACAACGTTCGAGGTTAGAAGAGGAATACGGTAGAAGATCAAGAGGTTTTTCTACAAGGTATAACTAGTAATTTTTCTTTCCGCATCATACTAGTTATTTATGGAAATAATACCAAATACAAGAGGCTTACGTTCTAGAATTTCGAATATGTTATCGATGTTGTGTTCTTTTGTTTTTTCTTTTCCTTGTGATTTGATTGTTCTCTTTGGTTAACCTAAAGTTATTTTAGGAAATTAAATATTAGCTTTCTATAAAAGGTTTTGTCTAGTCGGTGGTGGTTGCTCCCATATCCAAGAAGGCCATGTGCCTCGTCACGTCAGTACAGGGAACCAATTATGGAAATTAATATTTAATGGAATTAATAACTTAAGGAGACTTGGGTCGAACGTGTTAAGTTCCGCAGGAGATCCAAGTCAAAACCTAAAAGAACAAATAGATTAAGTTTTGGATCAAACGTGTTAAGTTCCGCAGGCGATCCAAAATTTAATTTAAAAGAACACATGGTAGCTAGGAAAAGGTTCAGACCTTTGTACAAAATTTTTGTACAGTGGAACCATTAGGTTTTTCGAGTAGCAACCAACACCTAGTAGCGTGCCATTTTGATCCAACGACTGTCATTAAGTTACACTTTATAAAACCTTAAATAGCCCATACTCTCAGCACTTTGCCTTTCAGCTTTTTCGATCTTCTTTCTGGCAACCTCTCATCTATAACCTTCTTCCCCCCCCCCAGCCTTAAGCGACCAGTAAGTCATTCATTATTCACTCTTTTTGCATTCTCTCATGGTTTAAGAATCTTTCAACCCCTGGTACACTCTTAACCCATTAGGATTTTGACGCTGCTGATAAAACTTACATCCTCTCTCGATATGAAATCCCTAATAAGTATCATATTGATATCCCTTCTGCTGACACCCATCCTCATCACCCACCTACCAACCACATCACCTTCTTTACGGATCAGTTAGCAGTCAATCTTCATTTTCCTATTCCTCCATTCTTGATGGAGGTGAGCCAATACTTTAACATCCCTTTGCAATAGTTCGCCTCAAATGCAATCCGCGCCTTATGTGGCACGTTCATGTTATTTCGCCTATACAACATTTTCCCGACCCCTCAAAATTTCTTTCTATTTTCTTATCCTAAAAAGTCAGAACCGAGAGTCTTCCTTTTTCAATCCTATCCCTAGTCGGTTTTCTTTGAAGGCATGCCCTCTTCAAACAAGGGTTGGAAGTCTCGTTTCTTTTTCCTAGAAATGCCTGAGCCCGCCACTTGGCCGACTAAATGACAATCTTTCCTTCCTCCCCTTCCTATTCTAGGGAATTATATGTGTGACCCTTCTTTTCTCTTACACTTCGCCAAGTTGAGCAGCCGATGTTTTAAATTTCACAAGTGGTTACACGAAGGCCTCCTGCATTTGTTTAGCTTGAGCCCTATTTGAAAGAAACTCCCCGACTCTTTTGGTAAATTTTGATAACTGGGTTACTGCGTTATCACTAAGACATTTTTTATTTTATACAGTGAACACTATTTTCACATCTCTGGTAGATGAGGAGATTGACTTGTAAGAGGAGGAAATCTAAGCTAAGGGGCGAGAACTATTGGCAGAGCTGGGTTTGCAATCGACCGCCTCTTTTAGTAGGACGACCGACAATCCTGCAATTGAGTCCAGCACAGCTGCTGTATCTGGGGAATTGCCTTTCGATCCACTCCCAGTGTTTGAGGGTTCTCCTTCGGAGGGGGAGGTCGTTCCTCAAAAGAGACGCAAAATGTGCAAGCTTGTCCATGCCCAAATCCCTAAAAGACAAGCACCCTCCATTGAAGTACCCTCCTGTGGGGTGCCTTCCACTCTCCTATCTCCTACTCAGGAAGAGCCTATCCGGGAGGAAGCACAATAACAATCTTTTGAGCGGACCATGTCCACCATTCCTTCTACCAGCCCATCGTCGAAGCCTGTTCAGACATAGGAGGTCATTTCCTTACCAGACGAATTGATAGGCCCGACTTTCTTTGTATCTCCTCGTGTAAAGACCCCATCAACTTCTATCGCACCAAGACGACCACATCAATTTTCGACCACCTTTGATGTGCCATCCTCCCTGGCCATGACTCCCCCTCTGATCATCCTTGTCGGCCAAATACTTCTAAGCGGTTGTTTAGCAAAGGTCTGGGAGGACGGCAAAAACCAACTTAGCGAGCTAACTCCTATGGAGTTAGCATACGAATACTCCTACGAACAGACTAATGTAATGTATTTTAATATACTGTCTCCCACATTTGATGTTTTCCAATGTTGTTTGTCTTTTCTTTTAGCGCTGGGCGATCGAGATGAGCATTGCTCAACAATTGTACTCCCTAGTGAGGGAAAATGAATCACTAAAGTAACAATTTTCTGAAGCTGCTTTTGCATCCTCCTCTCAGTGGCTGAGCAGGTTGGAAACTCAACTCCAGGAGGCTCGATGATTGGCGAAAGCTGAGCTTGAGAAAGCAGCTAGCTTACAAACTACCCTAGATATCTCTGAAGCTAAACTCCAATCGGAGGCAACCCTCTGGGCAAACATGAAGGTAGAGGTGGATGAGAAGACCACAGAAGTCGATCACCTCGCCACTCAACAAAAGGAGCAAAAAGTCACGCATGACACAGAGCTTGTCACCAAAGTCTTTGAGTTGGTGGCTCGAGATGTTCCCGACATACTATGATTTACTTTGTGTTCATCGTTTCTTCTAGTCAATGAATCAAAACTCCATGTTTGTATTTGCAACATATATAATTATGTTTCTGTTAAATTTGTCACGTGTCTTCGCTCTAATGGTTGATTGTCTAATAACTCGTGTTTCTTGTATTTCTTGAGCGAGTGTGATATTCTAAGGAAAAAGTAAATCCGTCTGGACCAAAGTCCGGCCGGTTGTAGTTTCAGAAACCATTTGTTCGAACTTGAAGGCTAGCCGGGCTGCGACAAATAATACTTATCCAGGTAAGAGTATTTGGGATCGGTCGGCAGTATACTCGTTCGATATTACCTCCGGTCGGCGTTAAAAACCAGTGCAACGCGCATCCGGCTGGACCTCCCACTTATTGTTTTACTTATTATCCTCTCGGGCAAGCCCTAAAAACTCATTCGAGCTTAGGACTAGCCGGACTTTTAAAAGAGTGGCACAAAAAACAAGGCTCACCTCGATACAGGCGCTAACGCTTTAAGATGAGTACATGTCGAATCAGTTATTGATGCAGACTTTTTATTAGTGGCACATGTGTGTATGTTATTATACACATTTTCCTATACCTGTCGTTTCGTCTTACCATCTGTCGATCCAAGTTTAGCCCGTCTATTTATTGTTATGATCCAACGACTCTGCTTAAAAGAAGGCTTAAATAATAACCCTTAAGGGTTTTCATAAGAAATTCTCAAGAACCCTAGTGCACTCACCACTTATTCTTCTTCGTTGCTTCTTCTTCGCTATTCCCCTACTCTCCATTTTCATTGTTTTCTTTCTCTTCCTCTCCTTGTTCTTCATTCTCTTTGCTTTCTTGAAATGGCTGATAACAGTGAGTGGTATACTCTTTGTCCCTCAAATTTCATCATCATGGATGCCCATGACCACAATTTCAACTACGGGATGCCTACCTACATAGTTATACCGACCAACGAAGTTCGTCCCCATCTTCCCCCAATAAAAAGTGTAGCTGTCTTTAAGGAGCAGACCGTAGTAGGGCTTCATTTTTCCATTCACCCTTTCATTATCTCCATCAGTCACTATTTTCATATTCCACTTCATCAACTCCTCCCCAACTCCATTCGCATCCTGAGTGGTGCTACTATTGTTTTCTGTCCATTCAGTACTCCTCTATCTCCTCGCTTGTTCCATCATTATTTTTACCCTCAACAAGTGACGAATGACCTATTTCATTTTCTCGCTCTTTCTAAGATGACTTTGTTTGACAGGATTCCAGCTCAAGGCGAATGGAGAGATAAATACTTCTTCATTCGACTTCTGACCTCTCTGCCTTGTCCCACAACCTGACAACATCTTCCCTTATCCCTGATTTGGGCAATATCCATACGGATCCGATCCTTCACAAAGCTTTGGAGAGGCTGAGAGGTATGAAGTTCAACTTACCCGAGCAGACCATAAAAGACTTGTCATACTTTTTTGGGCTTACCCCGGTTGACCTTGGGCTAATCGCTACCTTTGGTAAGAAATCTTTATCTCTTCCTTGATTATTTGTAAAGGCTTTTCTTTTAATATTCACTTATCTTTACAGTGGAGGCTATTACCCCGGCCTTTCTTTCCAAGAATACTCAGCTAAAGAAGGATGTTTTAAACCAATGGCGGGAGGCCCTGCTAAAGGATTGAGAGGCCAGGCAAGCTTCTTCCTCCATCGACTACCTTCCCCCCTACAGAGACCTCCTCTTCTCATTCTTCTGACTCAAAGGCTCCCCTCACGTTCAAGCATTAAAGGCCTCAATCAGAGACTTTAGCTTTACCTGCACAACTTGTGGCTGAACAAACCTCACTCGATGTAACCGAGGTTTTTTCTACTTGGGGAAACGAACCTATGCCGCCCAAGCATCGTCGATCCAAATTTGGTATGAGGTTGGTTAGTACTACACTTGCACCTTCTGAAGCTGTGTAGGCTTCTGAGCCGATCGAGATAATACCGGAACCTCTATATGCTCGTCCGACCTCACCGCCAAAGGTTATTATAGGATCGTTGCGCTAGAGGGGGGTGAATAACACTCGTGGATTTCACATTTTTTGTGTAAAACAATCGTATAGAGTAAAACACAGCGAAAATTAAAGAAAGAAAAGCAAGCAATCGAAAACCAAGCTAACACTTTTGATTTTACATGATTCGGAGTCTGTGATGACTCCTACTCCAAGGCCCACACTCGTTGAGTGTTACTATAAGAAATTCACTATCAATCCGTATAATTACAAAGACAGGAATAATTATAATGAGATTAAAGATTAAGTACTATAAATGAAAGTTATACCGACGACTTAGAGAGTTGGAGTTTTGAGCTCTCGGTCATTGGAGCAGCGTTACTTAATGCATAAAACATACGAATAGCTACTTATTCTGCAGGTGAGGGGTTTCTTACATCCTGCGCCAATATTTTTCAACATACGAATATTAATATTTTTTCAACATTCAAGCTTAAATATCTTTTGAAATTCAAACTTAAATACTTTTTTCTTAAAATTAAATATTTTTTCAAAATCAGAGATAATTTTTTCAAACTTCAAAATTAATATTAACTTAACTCCATCTCACACAAACTCATAAGCTTAATATTTTTCATAACTTAGAAAGGGTGAGATGAAAAATCAAGAATATAGATAATTTTTTTTAACTTTAATTACTTTTGTTACTCATTATTGGACCCCTAGGGTTATACTTATGTTGTTAGTCTTGCCGATTTTTTAAAAAATTTTGAGTTTTTTTAACTAGAAAAAAGAAAGAGGTTTTTCAATGTCAAGTTTTTTTTGGAACTAAGTTTTTTTTTATTAAGTAGAAAATAAAGTTTTTAAAAAGCAAAGTTCTTTTTCAAAGCCTTTAAGTATCTTTTCAAAGATACTAAGTCTTCTCAAAAGATAAAATCTACTTTAAGAAGATATCTTTCAAAACTGAAATATTTTGAAAAGTCAAGTTTTTTTTTCAAGACTTTTACAAAAATGCTAAGTATTTTCAAAAGATAGTTTGTTTGAAACCCAATTACTCTAGTTAAACTTTCAACTTGAAAATTTTTTTACTCTCCTTTTTAAAGTTTTTCAAAGTAAAATTCTATTATATCAAAAGCACAGAGTTTGTCTCAAAGTATTTTTCAAAGTATAAGTCTTCTTTCCAAGTTTAAACTTTGTCAAAAAAAATAAATAAAGTATTTGAAAAAACTAAAATATTTCATTTTGAAATTATGTTTTTCTTTTCTTTTCTCTCTAAATTATTTTTTATGGATGACAAAAGGGGAGAGAATAGTTAAAAAATTAAGGGGGAGAGAAAGTTAAAGGAGAGTGATAAATTAAGAGAGAGCAAAATTAAAAAGATTATTTTCTTAATTTTCCTTTAAAAGTTACTTTAACACTCGAACTTACTCTTAAAAAGTTTTTTTTGTGTTTAACATTAAATCACTATGAAAGTTCTTTATGTTTAAATTGCTTTAGCATTAAATTACTATATGTTCTTTTCTTTAACTGCAATATGATTTTACTTAACTTTTGAACCAGATTACCATAATAAAAAAGGGGGAGATTGTTGGGAAGGAAGCACCAAATGATCGAACTTATGTTTTGATAATGAAAAAGGAGTTTAAAGTTAAGCGATCTTGTGATCTAACTAGTGTGACTGAGTTTGCCGGAATGTCCTACATGATCTTAGGCAAAATGAAAGTCTTAGTTGAGGCTAGGCAAAGGAAAAAATCCTAGTTGAGACTAGGCAAGTGAAAAGTCCTAGATGCGGTTAGGCAACGAAATCCTAGTTCGGGGGGCTGGGCAAAGTCTTAGCGAGTTTAGGACATTAGGAGAAATCCTAAAGTCGAGGACGCTAGGTGAAAATCTTGGAGGTCGCAGGCACCAGGTGGAATACTGGACGGGTCGGGGATTGGACGTCCAACATGAAGTCTGTTAGGACCGAAAAGTAGCTAGAGGGGGGGTGAATAGCTTCGCGTGTGCTCGTCGTGCTTCGTTGCTTGTTTCTTCAAAGTGATGCGCAGCGGAATACAAAGAAACAAACTACAACAATGCTAACAATAGGATTTTACTTGGTATCCACCTCACAAGAGGTGACTAGTCCAAGGATCCACGCACACACACACACCTCCACTAATAAACACTCCTTTTCGGTAACTACCGAAGGCGGAGAAGCCCTACAAGACTCTCAATACAAGTAGAAGAAAGGGTAGTAAAGAATAAGCAAAAGCTTACAAGAGATGCAGTAAAAACCCTAGCTTCTTCTTCTTCTCGTTGCAACTCGCCTCTTGACTTGGATGAACCTCCAAGAACCTTCAAGAACTGGCGGTGAGGAGCTTAGAGAGTGCTTGGGAGGAGCTGTAATGAATCTGGAATGAATCGGTGAAGTTGTGTTGAAGGAATCGCACGCCAACAGCTATAAACGACGCCAACGGTCGAATCCCAATCGATTGGATTATTCCCAATCGATTGGGGAGGCTTTGGATCGATCCACGGATCGATCCAGAGCGCCTCTATGCTTTTTGGAATAGCCTGGATCGATCGGTGGATCGATCCAGGGCTTATCGCGCATAAACAGCAGCTCCCAATCGATCCACTGATCGATTGGGACCTCTGGATCGATCCACGGATCGATCCAGAGGGGTTCTGTTCGCGGGGACTCACCGGATCGATCGGCTGATCGATCCAGATCTGCTGAATCGATCCACTGATCGATCCAGATCTGCTGGATCAATCCACTGATCAATCCAAATCTGCTGGATCAATCGGCTGATCAATTCAGATCTGCTGGATCAATCGGCTGATCAATCCAGATCTTGGTTTTTGCCCAAAACCAAGTCCAAAACCCCCTAAACCAACATCTAGTCAACCATAACTTGTTGGTACATAAGACCTAGCATCCGGTCACCCTTGACCAGCTAGGACTCTCTCACCAAGTGTCTGGTCAATCCCTTTGACCCACTTAGATTTTTCTCTTCTTGCCAAGTATCCGGTCAATCCCTCTGACCTACTTGGACTTTTCTTCCTCGTGTCAAGTATCCGGTCAATTCCTTTGACCTACTTGGACTCTCACCAGATGTCTGGTCAACCTTGACCCCTCTGGATTTCTCCTGCCTGACTTCACTCACCAGGACTTTCCCAATTGCCTAGCTTCACTCACTAGGTCTTTCACCTGGCTTCACTCACCAGGATTTTCCTCCTGCCTAGTTTCACTCACTAGGACTTTCCAATTGCCTAGCTTCACTCACTAGGTCTTTCACCTGGCTTCACTCACCAGGATTTTCCTCCTGCCTAGCTTCACTCACTAGGTCTTTCCTTCTGCCTAACATCCCAGTTAGGACTTCCCAGTCAAGTATCCGGTCATCCTTGACCTACTTGACTCTTCTTCAATCAACCTTGCATTGTCAAACATCGAAACCCAAACCAAGACTCAAGCTTGGTCAACCAGGTCAACCTTGACCTGAGGGATGTTGCACCAACAATCTCCCCCTTTTTGATGTTTGACAATACCAACACTATCACTTACAATACCACATGTAAGTTAGGCTAATCCCATAGCCTAAACTTTCTTCATGCCACTAGGTAATGAATACATAAGTTAAGCCCTTCATTCTCCCCCTAATAGGGCAAACTCCCTCTAGGTAATAAAAACCTAACTTACTCCCTTTCATTCTCCCCCTATTGGCACACATCAAACCATGCCCCATTTTTGGGCACACATCAACAAATTCACTTGTTGAAAACTCTCCCCCTGAAGAGTTGCTCATTTGTGTCCACAACTTCACTCGTTGTGATCAACACGATAATGAAGGTCCCATACCCTTCATTATCCTTAACCCTACATTCTCCCCCAATGTAGGCAAATGCCCATCCTTGAGCATTATCCACTTGAAACCACTTGAACAATGAGGATATCCGCTCCCCATTAAAGTTCAAACGCTCAACCTTGAGCATGTTCTTAACAGAAGGTTAACCACCTTCCAAGGTTCATGAAAAATAATTTTCATGTCTTTAAAGAGTCCCTCCCCCTAAAGACATGGTGGTAACTTCTGTCATTGCACCAACAATGACTTGGAATCCCTAAAACTTTAGGAAACCCAAATTTTAGAAGTTTTGAGGTTTAAATATTCAAAATTTGAACCAAACCTCAACCTAAACTTCAACTTAGCTTTCCTTAACTAATCCATCCTTGTTTTCAACATGAAAAATACCCTTTTTATGTATACAAATGTATTTTGAGGGGTTAGGAATGGTTACCTAGACTAAAATAGGTTCAAAATGATGAAAATAAGCTTTCCCAGCCAAAATCAGCATCTTCGATCGATTGGAGTTGAGTTCCAATCGATTTAACCCTGCTGAATCGATCCATTGATCGATTCAGTCTTCTTGGATCGATCCATTGATCGATCCAGTGAGCTTCTGCTCGCGAGAAATGCCTTCTCAATCAATCAGCTAATCGATTGAGGCACTCCAATCGATCCACTGATCGATTGAAGACCTGAAATTGCTGAAATTCAATTTCAGCCAATTTCAGACACCCCTAGAAAATTCTACAAAATTCCAAAAATTGTGAAAATTTGTGTAGACATTATTTAGGGCGTATATTATCATGGAAAAATAATTTTCTATGAAAATACATCATATTTTCAAATATTTACACAAACTTGAAAACTTGCATAAACTTTAGTGTTTTCTTCAAGTTTGTGTATAACTATTCAATGGTGATTACTATCAAAAGATAGCCTTCACCAAGGTTTTCCAAAATCATTTTAAAACCTTTTCAAAACCAATATCCCATCATGTTCCTTGGGCTTAATGCACATGACTTATACATTAGCTTTCCCAATGATGGGAAAACACATAACTATGTGTTTTGATGAACTTAAAACTCAAAGAAATGCACTAAATCAACATGTTGAGTTTTGTTCATCATCCTAACATCTCACTTGTATCTATTGTGTACAAAAAACATACAAGTCATCTTATAGGTCTTTGTGAGATGTAAAGTTTGGTTTTGCCCTAATCTAGGGATCATGCATATTTATCTAGGCATTTTGTAGATATTGGACATCCACCTAGGATGTCACTTGTTGATTCACTTCGTAAATGCCATTTGTCCTTAATTTTAAGGAATTAAAAATAATGCATGATAATGTTATGGCATACATCAAAATGAAATAGTTTTCAAAAGAAAGATTCCTATAACTACATGATGTATGTATATCATGACATGATATTTTTGTGTTTTCATAATAAGGCATGAGTGCAAAATACAAAACTAAATATGATGTCATGGCATATAGTGAGCAAACAATCATGGCAAGGTTTAGCATAAATAAAATACCTAGATTACCTATCTAAGTGTCCTTAAACCTTAGCTAAGTTAAAACTTAACCCTAGATTGTCCTCTAAATGCTCCAAGAAAATGCCAAAGCCTAAATTTGCATTTCTAGTTCTCTTGATTAACTTATGCCAATTGAAATTAAGCTTATTTCTCAAATGTTAGCATATTTCGTTCTTCCACAAGAGTAGCATTTTAAATTAAGGCTTAGATTGACCTTAAATTTCCTAAGAACATACCAAAATCCCAACTTGGTAGTTCTTATGATTTTTCCAATTTGTGTCACTTAAAATATCATCCAATTTATCAAATTGTGACACATTTTACTCTTCCCAAGAGTAAACATAAATCCACTTCATTTTCAAAGGTTAATAATAACCTTGAAAATGCTCCTTGAGTGTCAATTTCTTCAAAGTTGGGTTAACTACCCTTCTTCTTAGAGTTGACACTCTCTAACCCATCTATGGGGTAGAGAAGATGCTCCTAGGAACCCAAAACCTATTGGTGCTCCTTGGATGCTCTAGGTATTCACTAGGGATAACTTCCCTAGATACCTTCCTAGTGACCTTGTTTGGCTTCTTAGAAGCCTTGGTCACTTTTTCTAGGTCAACTCTAGGGATAGCCTCCCTTGTGACCTTGTTAGTGACTTTCTTAGACTTCTTAGAAGTCTTAGTCACATTTGTTGTTGCAAAGATACTTCTAGGGATGACTTCCCTTGTATCCTTGACTTGACTTCTAGACTTAGGGTTGGTTCCATAGCTATATGGAACCCTATGGTAAGTAGGTACATCCTTGTTGATTTTAGGTTTGTATCCCAAACCTCTATGGCCCTTGGATGACCCTTGTTGTCCTAAACCTAGATTTTGCTCATTTTTCCCTTTAAGGATATTCTCCATCCTTTTTAGGGTCTTTTCTAGTTTGTCAAGTCTTGACCTCAAGACTTGATTTTCTATCATTAAATCCTTAGATTTTGATTTTTCATTACACCCATGAGCATTTTTGTTTCTAGGCTTATAACTATGGTCCTTAGTGTGATTGCCTAGATTTTTATCTATCTTCCTAATCCTAGGTGTGGTAGTCTTAGCATGATAAGCTACATGATTTTCTTTAATTTTATCATGCCTCCTATTTTCATGGTAAATAGCATTAAAATGATATAAACTTGAATTAGCATGTTTTTTACCATTATGCAAGCGAATAGGCTCAATGAAAGTTACCTTTCTTTTTACCTTGGAGGCTCCCCCTTGAATTGAGCTTCCTCCTTGAGCCTTGACCATCTTCTTCCCCTTGGGGCATTGACTTCGGTAATGCCCCTTTTGATTGCAAGAGAAGCATATAATATGCTCCTTGCTCTTCTTTGTATTGGGGATGGTCTCCTTGGGCTTCACCTTGCCCTTTTGTGCCACTTGGCCCTTCTTCTTAGCCAATTTAGGGCATTTACTTTTGTAATGCCCATGTTCCCTACATTCAAAGCATATGATATGATTTTTATTATTAATTGAAATGTTTATACCTTTGCTTGTAGGGGTGGCATCTTCTCCTTTTGATCCGAAGGTAGAAGCTTCCTCTTGATCCGAAGATATTCCTCCATTCGATTTTGCTTGACTTGCGGAGGTGGAAGCTTCTTCATCCTCATCTTCTCTTGACCCGGATGTGGAGGATTCTTCTTGCTCTTGCTCCGGTGTCAATGAAGATTGCTTCCCCTCAATCCTAGAGGTGGAGGCTTCACCTTCTTCTTCATCCTCTTGTACATGAAACAAGGAATATGCTCCTTCCTTGCTCTTTTGATTGCACTCCTTTGAGGATGAAGCTTCTTGGACTTCCTCTTCTTCGGAAGTTGAGCATCTCTCAACTTCGGAGTCCTCCTCTTGATCTTGCTCCAATGAGTCGCCCTCTTTGGATTCCTCTTGATTCGGTACAGTGGAGGGTTCTTCATGGATTGTTGCCAATTTGCTCCAAAGCTCCTTGGCATCGTTGAATTCTCCGATTTGAGCCAAAATGTGGCTAGGCAATAAGTTGACCAAAAGCTTGGTCACTTTATCATTTGCCTTACTCCTTTGAATTTGCTCCAAGCTCCATTTGCTTTTCTTGAGAAGCTTGCCCTTGGAGTTTGTTGGAGCTTTGAAGCCTTCCATTAGAGCAAACCATTGCTCTATCTCCATCATAAGAAAATTTTCAATTCTTGATTTCCAAGAATCGAAGCTTGTGGATGTGTACGGTGGAGCCACCCTTGTGTCAAATCCAAGTCCATCTTGGAATTGCATCTTGAAGTTGAGCTTCTTGAAACCTTTGACTTTTGATGAATTTGCTTCAACTTCTTCACCCTCTAGCTTTGCTTGTTTTGTTTGCCCCTTCCGGCGATGATTCTGGCGAAGAGCGACCTCGCTCTGATACCAATTGTAGGATCGAAAAGAATTTAGATATCTCCACAATAGCATGATATTGTCTACTTTGGGCCTAGACCCTCATGACTTTGCTCTTGGGCTCTCCCCAAAAGGCCTCATGCCAATGGAGATATATTTTTCTTATAAACCCATGATCTTTTCCATGTGTTTTCAATATGGGACTATGTTTGCAACCTTGCAACCCCAACAATCCCCCCTCAAACAAAGGACCATGGGCTTTCCGCGTCCGATCCTCGACCCACCAGGTCTTCCTGCCCCTCGGTCTACCCGACCTACTAGGACTTCCTTGCCTAGCCGCAACTAGGACTTCATGCCTGGTGTCTGGTCCTCTTGATCTGAACATAGGAGCCCCCACTTTCTTTGTTCGAGGTCAATATTGTACTCACATGGTTCAATCAGACCATAGCTCTTGTGCACAGTCGGCGGTTAAACCTTCTGGCAGTCCGGGCTCTGATACCACTTGTTAGGACCGAAAAGTAGCTAGAGGGGGGGGGGGGTGAATAGCTTTGCGTGTGCTCGTCGTGCTTCGTTGCTTGTTTTTTCAAAGTGATGCGCAGCGGAATACAAAGAAACAAACTACAACAATGCTAACAATAGGATTTTACTTGGTATCCACCTCACAAGAGGTGACTAGTCCAAGGATCCACGCACACACACACACCTCCACTAATAAACACTCCTTTTCGGTAACTACCGAAGGCGGAGAAGCCCTACAAGACTCTCAATACAAGTAGAAGAAAGGGTAGTAAAGAATAAGCAAAAGCTTACAAGAGATGCAGTAAAAACCCTAGCTTCTTCTTCTTCTCGTTGCAACTCGCCTCTTGACTTGGATGAACCTCCAAGAACCTTCAAGAACTGGCGGTGAGGAGCTTAGAGAGTGCTGGGGAGGAGCTGTAATGAATCTGGAATGAATCGGTGAAGTTGTGTTGAAGGAATCGCACGCCAACAGCTATAAACGACGCCAACGGTCGAATCCCAATCGATTGGATTGTTCCCAATCGATTGGGGAGGCTTTGGATCGATCCACGGATCGATCCAGAGCGCCTCTGTGCTTTCTGGAATAGCCTGGATCGATCGGTGGATCGATCCAGGGCTTATCGCGCATAAACAGCAGCTCCCAATCGATCCACTGATCGATTGGGACCTCTGGATCGATCCACGGATCGATCCAGAGGGGTTCTGTTCGCGGGGACTCACCGGATCGATCGGCTGATCGATCCAGATCTGCTAGATCGATCCACTGATCGATCCAGATCTGCTGGATCAATCCACTGATCAATCCAAATCTGCTGGATCAATCGGCTGATCAATTCAGATCTGCTGGATCAATCGGCTGATCAATCCAGATCTTGGTTTTTGCCCAAAACCAAGTCCAAAGCCCCCTAAACCAACATCTAGTCAACCATAACTTGTTGGTACATAAGACCTAGCATCCGGTCACCCTTGACCAGCTAGGACTCTCTCACCAAGTGTCTGGTCAATCCCTTTGACCCACTTGGATTTTTCTCTTCTTGCCAAGTATCCGGTCAATCCCTCTGACCTACTTGGACTTTTCTTCCTCGTGCCAAGTATCCGGTCAATCCCTTTGACCTACTTGGACTCTCACCAGATGTCTGGTCAACCTTGACCCCTCTGGATTTCTCCTGCCTGACTTCACTCACCAGGACTTTCCCAATTGCCTAGCTTCACTCACTAGGTCTTTCACCTGGCTTCACTCACCAGGATTTTCCTCCTGCCTAGTTTCACTCACTAGGACTTTCCAATTGCCTAGCTTCACTCACTAGGTCTTTCACCTGGCTTCACTCACTAGGACTTCCCAATTGCCTAGCTTCACTCACTAGGTCTTTCACCTGGCTTCACTCACCAGGATTTTCCTCCTGCCTAGCTTCACTCACTAGGTCTTTCCTTCTGCCTAACATCCCAGTTAGGACCTCCCAGTCAAGTATCCGGTCATCCTTGACTTACTTGACTCTTCTTCAATCAACCTTGCATTGTCAAACATCGAAACCCAAACCAAGACTCAAGCTTGGTCAACCAGGTCAACCTTGACCTGAGGGATGTTGCACCAACAAAGTCCTATGTCTCGAATGCTATGTAAAAGTTCAGATGATTTGGAAGACCAGTTTAGCAAAAGATAAACAGTCCTTAAAGGAGTAGGTGAGGATACATTGCTCGAAGATGGAACAACAGGTGTCAGCCCGACCTACAGTTTCAGTGAAACTCAAAGTTAGGACCAGACAGTCCGAAGGCTGTCAAAGTTACTTTTTATATACCGTTTGCCTATTATTCTAACTCTATTTTATAGAAAGACTAACATTTTGTAGGTTAGGATTTTTCTTTATTTAGTCGACCGAATATCGGGATCAGCCGACCAAAGCCAGAGATTTTGCTTGGATCAATTGACCGAAAATCCGGATCAGTCGACCGAACGTCCAGATCAGTCGATCAAATCCACAAGCAGAGAGATCAGATTTAAGCTAGTGATGAGGTTTTGGCTGAGGGATCAGTCGATCGAATAGGAAAGTTCAGTCGACAGAACGATGCATAAACAGCGAGTTGATCAGACCAAATAAGCCAGCGAGCATAGCGTGATCAATCGACCGAATGGAGGGATCGGTCGACACAATGAAGATCTCATCTGAAGCGACAATATCTGGATGAAAAGTTAGGCCGATACAGAAGGATCAATCGACCGATTAGGTTGGATTAGTCGACCGATAAGAGTCAAGTCGCGAACAGTCATCCCAAGATCAGTGGATCAGATCATGTTCAACTTAACTATAAAAGGAGGCCTGGACCAGCACTCTAGAACAACGAATTCTCACGATCTCTCTATTACGTGTGGCTCAAAAGTCAAGTCAACGAAGCCGTAACGTTGCTCCGATGACCAAAAGCTTGAAACTCCAACTCTCTAAGTCGTCAGTGTAACTTTCATTTATAACACTTAATCTTTAATCTCATTGTAATTGTACGTGTCTTTGTAATTATACAGAATGATAGTGAATTGTTCAAAATAAACACTTAATGAGTGCGAGTCTTGGAGTAGGAATCATCATAAGCTCCATACCAAGTAAAACCAAAGTTATTCGGGTCAAGCCACTCGTGAGCTATTCGGGTGTAAACGAGCCAAGCCGCTTGCAAGCTATTCGGGCCTCAGCTCGAAAAAAAGTTCATTTGAGTTCGTTCAATTAAGTTAACGAGTCGAGCTCGAGCCTAATTTTAAGATTGAAAACATTATCGAGCCTAGCTCGAGCTTAACATTATTTGGTTTGTGAGCTCGTGAACATGTTCATTTAGAGGCTCACGAATATGCTCGTTAAGAGGCTCGCGAACATGTTCATTAGGAGGCTCGTTTATCTTATTATAAATATATATATAATCAAAATAACACATAAATAATAAATATAATAATATATTATTAATTATTATAGCTAATTATCTTAAATAAGCTCGAACAAAGCTTGTTAAATTTTTAAACGAGTTTTTTTCGATTCGAGCTCGAGCTGAACTCGAGCTATTTAATTTTATTACGAGCCGAGCTCGAGCTTAAGAACAAAAGTTTGAATCAAACTCAAGCCGAGCTCAAGTATAGGGATAACGAACCGAGCCCGAGCTCGTGCCTCTTACTGTTCGGCTCAGCTAGCTCATTTACAACCCTACTTTTTGGTAGCTAACACCATTAATGAGGTGGTTAAATGAACATACTGTCATAATGTGTCAGCTAAGGAAAAGTGGAGAGTCACCTTTGAGGAAGGTTCCATTGAATGCTTTCATAAGAGCATAAGAATATTCCCTGACAAACGATTAATATTCCCTGACAAGTTGTTGTAATTTTCTAATAGTGTTGTCTCTTGAATACATCCTAACCGGGCACTTAGCTAGCCGACCGCATCTTGCATAAGCAGAATATTGAATATGGTAGGGCGTTGGGCCCTTAAGGCCGCTCAGGTATATGTTGAATGATGTAGATCTGACTATATAAATAGGGAACCGAGCCCCATAGGCCCAGGAGGTTCTATGATAGACTAACCTTAAGAGGGGATGCTCGCTTCTGGAGAATGGGGAATTGAGTCCCGAGAGGTCGACCGATGTTTTCAACTGGTAGTCTTGGTATTCAGAGGTTTGCCCCTGAAGTGATATCTTAAGCTCTAGGAATTCGGTTGGGCTTTTTCTGAGAATTGCCTTGTATATTTACCTTACAGAGATAAGGTGTTGGGGTTGCAAAGTTTCAAACATAATCCCACATTGAAAATACATGGTAAAGATCATGGGTTTATAAGAGAAAGATATCTCTATTGGCATGAGGTCTTTTGAGTAGAGCTCAAGAGCAAAATCATGAGGGCTTAGGCCCAAAGTGGACAATATCATACCATTGTGGAGATATCTAAATTCTTTCCGATCCTACAATTGGTATCAGAGCCCGGACTGCCAGAAGGTTTAACCACCGATTGTGCACAAGAGCTATGATCTGATTGAGCCATGTGGGTACAATATTGACCTTTGCAAGGTTGTAAACATATTTTCATATTGAAAACAGGCTCAAAGTGGACAATATCATAACATTGTAGAGATATCTAAAATTCTTTTCGATCCTACATAAGGAGGCTGAGCCCTATAACCCTAGTCAACTGTTTACCCAATCGACTGTATGTAAGAGGACAGGGGAATGAATGAACAATGAGGGCCCATTGAATGCTTTCATAAGAGCATAAGAATATTCCCTGACAAACGATTAATATTCCCTGACAAGTTGTTGTAATTTTCTAATAGTGTTGTCTCTTGAATACATCCTAACCGGGCACTTAGCTAGCCGACCGCATCTTGCATAAGCAGAATATTGAATATGGTAGGGCGTTGGGCCCTTAAGGCCGCTCAGGTATATGTTGAATGATGTAGATCTGACTATATAAATAGGGAACCGAGCCCCATAGGCCCGGGAGGTTCTATGATATACTAACCTTAAGAGGGGATGCTCGCTTCTGGAGAATGGGGAATTGAGTCCCGAGAGGTCGACCGATGTTTTCAACTGGTAGTCTTGGTATTCAGAGGTTTGCCCCTGAAATGATATCTTAAGGTCTAGGAATTCGGTTGGGCCTTTTCTGAGAATTGCCTTGTATATTTACCTTACAGAGATAAGGTGTTGGGGTTGCAAAGTTTCAAACATAATCCCACATTGAAAATACATGGTAAAGATCATGGGTTTATAAGAGAAAGATATCTCTATTGGCATGAGGCCTTTTGGGTAGAGCTCAAGAGCAAAATCATGAGGGCTTAGGCCCAAAGTGGACAATATCATACCATTGTGGAGATATCTAAATTCTTTCCGATCCTACAATTGGTATCAGAGCCCGGACTGCCAGAAGGTTTAACCGCCGACTGTGCACAAGAGCTATGATCTGATTGAGCCATGTGGGTACAATATTGACCTTTGCAAGCTTGCAAACATATTTTCATATTGAAAACAGGCTCAAAGTGGACAATATCATAACATTGTAGAGATATCTAAAATTCTTTTCGATCCTACATAAGGAGGCTGAGCCCTATAACCCTAGTCAACTGTTTACCCAATCAACTGTATGTAAGAGGACAGGGGAATGAATGAACAATGAGGGCCCATTTGGTAGACTGGCCGGATATGGAGTTATACTTTGAAAATGGAAGACTGTGCACCTGGGGCCTGGCCAAATATATTCTCGACTAGTCTCATGGAAGGCTGGTCCTTTCTTCATCCCAAGCAGATTGAGCCCGAGCGGATGATGGACGGTCGAATATACAATAGAGGAGTAAAATGTTGGGTCTCCTGGGCCCGACTAACTCTAGGGCCAGTCATCCTTAGATTGGGAGACCTAGTGCTAGGCAAGGAGCTAAGCCCTACTAAGGGTGACCATTTGACCGTTACCTCTTCTTGACTTTGATTGTCACCTTCTATTAATTTGGACTGATATCTCATCTTGACATTAACTATCACGTTATATCTGAATCCATTCGTAACATCCCGTATTATTGATCGATCCAGGATTTAAAATAGGATGTCTAGCTTTTGTCGTATGCTTATATTCCTTTAGTCCGAGAAGTCTAAATTAACTTTATATTAATGCCTCTTTCACGATGGATAATCCAAATCCACTTTGCATTTTAATAGCGGAGACACAGTCAATCTCGAACCTTCAAGTTAGCTACCTACCTAGCCATTTTAATGGCGGAGACACAGTCAATCTCGGACCTTCAAGTTAGCTACCTACCTAGTCATTTTAATAGCGGAGCGAACAATGATACGATCAATCTCGAACAATTACACGATCAAACCAAACCCAAACCTACACAAGTCATTCCGGGCCATATAGAAGAATATAGTGTGAGACAATCATGACCTAATAATGTGGTCGTATGCTTGCTACACTATTCCCTACCTTCCTTCGGTTGGAAAATGGAAACCACACATTACTTGTCATATACTTGACCAAAAGCTATGCTTTATAGTTCATATTCACACATACGCATTTACTAATTAATCTTCTTCTAATTTGTTCTAACTTCAAACCATTGTTTATGGACCAACATTACATGTGGTTGGTCACTGATTCCATGTCCCTTTCAAGGCTCTATTTGCCTTGATTAGGAGCTGTGGTATATATAACTTGATCGATGGAGAATTTTGAATATGATGTCTAAGCTTTTGTCATATCTTTGCATTTTTAGATTTTTTTTTAGTTCGATAAGTGAAGATAAAGTTTACCTTATAAACTATCTATCTCGTTGAAGCCTTTTAATTTTTTTTTATCATTGTCAATAATAATCTCTCTTTCATTATGGAAATACAGTCCAAAGCCGTTTTGAATTTAAATAGTGGAACGAACAATGACATGATCCATCTTGAAATTTCTGATTGGCCCTCGGCAATGGTACAGTAATACATCTATCTTAATTTGCTAGACTCGAGTCTTACAACAGATAAATTTTTGATCAATGGATAATTCGTTTATATCCTGTAGAAAATTTTCATAGAGAATTAATTGTTCGTATGTAGGTTGAACACCCGCTGCCAACTTAAAAAAACAAATAAAATCCAAAAACAGTTGGCTTGCCTCGTTCCATAATACAACGACAAGGGTCAAACATATCATTCCCAGACGAAGCAAACAGATCATTCTCCGCCGGCTCCAACAACAATTAATCAGTTACTCCATAATTATCCGATTGTTCATCCTATAAATAAGATGCCATTCAATTCCATTCCTCATTCCCAATCAAACAATGAAGCCAAGTTTCAGCTGTCTCTGCTTCTTCTTCCTCCTCTGTTTATTACAATGCGGAGCTTCTGGTACAAGGCAGCAGGGAGATGCTTTGAACAAGTTCTACTTTAACAACAGAGCAGGGAGGTCTTCTTCTTCATGGCCTAGCAGTCTCCTTTTGGTATCCAACCTAGAGTCGAAGGTCTACGACAATGGCAGGCTGAAGGAGGGCGACAAGGTCGTTCGGCTGCCTGGGCAACCGGCCGACGTGCATTTCGATCAGTACGCGGGGTATGTCACCGTCGACAAACCCAACGGTCGGGCTCTGTTTTACTACTTCGCCGAGGCTGCCGAGAACAGCGGGTCGAAGCCTCTTGTGCTCTGGCTCAATGGAGGTATGAAATTAGTAGAAAATGAATCGATCGATCTGAGTTGCTTTTCGATAGAGTGGTGATTGCAGTGGCATGAGTGGGTGCAGGGCCGGGTTGTTCGTCGCTGGGGTACGGCGCCATGGAGGAGCTCGGGCCGTTTCGAGTGATGAGCGATGGCAAGACTCTGTACAGGAATCCCTACGCTTGGAACGAAGGTTAGGATCGTCTGTCATCATCATCGTATATTTATACATATATAAATGTTATTTCCTAAAGTTTAGGTAGTAGAGTAAAAAAAGCTTTCTGCTTTGTCATTACTCATTACCCCGAACGACTGACGTGCATCGTCCAATACAGTGGCGAACGTCTTGTTCCTCGAGAGCCCCGCCGGCGTCGGCTTCTCCTACTCCAACACCACGTCGGACTACGCCAAGAGCGGCGACCGTAGGACGGCGATCGATGCGCTGATTTTCCTCGTCAACTGGTTCGAGCGGTTCCCGGAGTATAAGGGGAGGGACTTCTTCATCACCGGCGAGAGCTACGCCGGGCACTACGTCCCCCAGCTCGCCCATGCCATACTCCATCATAAAGATCGCCTCATCAACCTCAAAGGCATCGCGGTAAGACATGGATCCCGAAATCAAACAGTCCGATCGATCCCCACTCATTTTGATTGTTTATTAAATCGGGAAGGAGCGATCCCCTCCGATGCTTCATCGAAAGTTCCCATTTCGATTGCAAATTAATTTGGGAAAGATCGATCTCCTCTAGCTCTCGACCGAAAGATCTCATTTTGCTTTCGAATGCCCTAGATCGGGAACGCAGTGATCAACGAGGAGACGGATAGGAAGGGGCTGTTCGACTACTTCTGGACGCACGCGTTGATTGCCGACGAGACCATCGTCTCGATTCACAAGTTCTGCAATTTCTCGCTGGATACACAACAGCAGCCTCCGGAGTGCGACCGAGCGGTCGACGAGGCGAGCCGTGTCTTCGACGAAGTGAACATCTACAACATATACGCGCCGCTGTGCTTCTCGGCGGGAGTGACGCCGACTCCAAAGTTGCCTTCGGTTTGTCTCTTGCAAGCATATTTATATTTATCCTCATTTTCATGGTATTTTCAGAGTCAATTAAGATGGATCGATTCAACCTGTTAACTCAAGAATCGGAGTTCATTGCATTCTTGTTTGATCACTACAAGGAGTAAGTTAAATTAGGAAAAATTATATTGGATTTAGAGGGTAATCTGACTCAAACTGTTAACTTCTAGTCTTCTACCATGTAGACTTGTATCCCTTCTTGATCCCATTTAGAAATGGAATAACAACTAACTTGATGCAACCCCTCATATGAAAAAAATTGCATGAAGGGCAGACTCTGGATCGAGCATGATCGAGATTAAAAAGAGATTTGCACTGGAAACTTGTTCCCTTTCAAGCCCCCTCCACCAAATTCATTTGAATGTTAATCACTAACATTACATAGTTTTCATTCAAATCATTTTATGGTTCTCAGTCACTGGATAAGGTTAAATTGCACTAAGGGAGACCTATATGCTGCATGATCGATCGAACAGGACTTCATCTCAGCCATTCTAGACGTGAGCGAGCGAAATTATAAGTCCCCCTAGATCATGTGGTGCAGAGGCTCCCCTTTCATGCAAAAACGACCTGCAAGAGCCAAGGCTTGCACACTAGCTTTGCTTTCCTTCAGAGGCTCCCTTTTTTTACAGAATTATTTTTATTCAAATCATTTTATGATTTCTCAGTTACTGAAAGTAATTAAATTGCACAAATGGAGAAGGGAGACTTATGCTTTACATGATTAGTTGAGCAGGATTTGATCACCGCCACTCAACATTCGAGTGAGCGAGATGATTAATTCCCCTTGATCATGCGTTTCAAAAGCTCCTCCTCCACTTGCGAGAGCTGGAACTTGGATATTATTTTTGTTCACCTTAGGAGGCTTCTTCTTGTCACCAAACTCATTCAAAATTTTTTCCCAATCATATCAATTGTGAATGAATAATAGGGATATGGTCTGTAGCCAAGTTAATTGTAAAAAATCATAGAACTAACAGATTCGATCTTGTTCTATTTTTCAAAATATGGAGATCCCTTCTTGCCTACCAATTGTTATGTCTATATCCTGAAATGATTTTTTTTTTTTCAAATTATGATACAGATTGAGAATTTTGATCCTTGTACTTCTAATTACGTGGAGGCATACCTTAATAATCCTGCGGTACAGAAAGCTCTACATGCCAATGTGACAAAGCTCAACTACACCTGGTCTGGTTGTAGGTATATACATATCTCATATAAGCTGCCATTTGATAATTTTTTTTTCTTTTAAACAAAATAATGAAAATTCAGCTCATTTATTTATATTTTTGTCTCGATGCAGCCAAGTGATACCAAGTTGGTCGGATCAACCTTCCACAATGTTGCCAATTATTCACGAATTGTTATCCAATGGGATTAGGGTTTTGAAGTACAGGTAAAACAAATTATTGCCTCATCGTTACATTATATAACTAATCTAGGAGATGAATTAAAGAGATAAAATTTAAGTGAAAATCCTCTTCACCGCCACCTATGTCTTGATCATATGAACGCTTTTTTTTTTCCCTCGGGGCGATGCAGTGGTTGAGACATGTGGTGTTGCTGCATTATGTCATGGGGTCAAAACTCAGCGCGTCTGAGCATGCCTTGACTACTATACTAATGGCTAGTAGTCATCTATAATCTACCTCCTCCGTGTTAGCTTAAAGTTGAGTTGGCGGGGGCGTTGGGGGCGAGTGAATCGCCTTTTGCCATATCATATGAAAACATTTTTTTGCAGTTAAAGCAAACAGAGATTTTCATCATATTATATGGAGTATCAACTTTACGTTTTAATACTATTCGTATAGGTAGGTGCGTAAATTTTGTAGTCCTTATATACATTGTGTAAGTACAATAATAGATATTGATATATCAATTTTTCATTTCGAGCCCCATTGATTTAGTAGTTGTAGGTGTGCAAGTATAATAACTTTAAGATCTCTGCTTAACTTATGTCATACAATAAAGATAGTGTTTATTAGATCACGAGTGAAGGGGTTTTCGATCAAATTTTTTCCCTAAGTAAGCTTTGGCTTGGTTCATCGTCATATATATATCCATGCTTGCAATTGTGCAGTGGTGACTTTGATGGAAGAGTTCCTGTTACTTCCACAAGATACTCCCTCAATAAGCTAAAGCTTAAAGTGAAAGCTTCATGGAGAGCTTGGATGCTTAACAGTGAGGTAGACAACTATCTTGTTTTAAATCCTTGCATAATAATACATACATATATTTTGTATTTAATTATCCTCGAATCCACCACTGATAGATAAAGAATTGAAACTGTTTACATTGATGATGAAGTTATTCTCCTCTGATACTTGTGTGTGCCAAAACTCTCTTCATTGCTCAAACGATGACAACGACTTCTAGACCGACATTAATTTTGATGGTTTTTATGAATATGTAGGTCGGGGGATACACTGTAGTGTATGATCATAATTTGACATTTGCCACTGTTCGAGGAGCCGGGCATGAAGTTCCAAGTTATCAACCAGCTCGAGCTCTCGAGATGATCAAGAGTTTTTTTCAAGGGCTGCATCTCCCGGTTGTTTAAGGGTTTCAACAGAGAATCAATCTATTTGTTGTTGTTGTTGTTGTTGTTGTTGTTCATTGTGATCTTAATAGTTGAATGAAATCTAATCTATGCTTTTTTTAAATATTATCTCTGGCTCAAGTTATCATGATTTGACTTCAATTAATAATTTAGAAATTTCTTATTAAGTGGTTTAATTTTATGTAAATTTATCATTAACAGAATTAAGATGGCGTGATAGGTTAATAATAAATGATTAGGCCAGCATTCTCCTTGTTTACATCCAGCAGTCTTCATGTGTGGAACTCCACGGGTCATCTGAGATGGTTAGTGGTGACATGTTTGTCACAAGAGGTCGGGGAGTCGAACTGCAGGACTGTCAGGGAATAAATCCTTGGACCCCGCATAACTCACCCCACCACCACTTGCCTTCTCGGCTACCGTGATTTACCTCCCTCGTGATGACCTGGGTCGGGTGCGGCGGGAGCGCAAAGGACGAGTGATTTCGTCTTTTACCACATTCTTCAGGTGTGGAACCCGATTATCTTGGAATTTGGAAGACAAACACTAAACTTAATACGTGGGCAGTCTTGCCCTTTTTTTTTTGGTTGTGTTGTGGTAAATTGATAAATGCCAGAATATGATTAGCTAGAAATGAATATAAAATATTCCATTTAATATACGCCATCTTAATTAATACATGCTAGCTAAAAAATAATATAAAATATTTCATTTTATCTGATTCTAATCATTTAGCATTAAATATTTGATTTTATTTTTCTTGGACAACATAATAAAAGTTAGTTTTCTTTTGCATTCTCCTTATTTACTTTTCTATTACACAACATTCAATTTGATTTCACTCACAGAAATCGAGAAATGATTTATTCCCACTAAGAAGAACATGTAAGCAATCCTTTTACAAAATGTTAACCGAAATTTTTAACACAACATAATTATAAATAAGCCACCATTGTTTACTGAATTTCCTTATCCTTAGGCAAAGAGTTCATAAGAATTAATTCATATATTATAAACTAGGTTTTATTTGGAATTGAGGGATGAAGAAACACTACTTCTTCTGAGTTTGTTTAACTTATCTTAAATTTTTATGCTCAATTTTATGTCAAGAAATTTCATCCTAATCTTTGTTCAGTGCCTTAGCAAATTCCTTAACTTGATCCATGGTTACAACTGGGAGACACGGAGACACTCAAGATATTGAGGAAACTCAAAGGTCAGACTACCGGCTCAAGTCTAATTGAGGCCCTAAGCAGCAAAACATTAGAGCTTTGATATTGTTTTTAAAAAAAAATTCTCACCTTTTTTTCATTCACACTTGAGATAGACAATAAACATATTTATATTCAAATAATAACAATAATAAAATATAAGTCCCTACTAATTTATCAAAATAAAAATATTTAAAATTAAAGGAATAAAACTTTAATTTATAAATTGCAATTTCAATATAATAATATTTCAAAATTTGACTCTTACAGGTACAATATAATAAACATTTTTTTAGACGTATTTTTATAAATAAGAGGAAAAATATAACAATAATTTAATCAATATGCAATCATTCTATAATAAAGAACTTCTCAACACATTTCAAAGTTAAATCTATTTTTAAAAAATAATAATAATTATTCCTTTTATCCTTCCCTTTCCTAAATCACTATCTTGTTTATTTTTTTTTTGAGTAATCTTGTATTCTCTGTAAAAGGAAATCCTACCACTAAATCTTTACATTCTTTGATTTCTTTATCTAACAATAATTAATAAATGACTTCTTTCTCGCAAAAAGAGTACAATGTGTTGATTGAGTCATCAATTTGATAAAAAAAAATTTCTCATTACAGAATATCAAATTTAATCATACACTAAAAATAACGAGTTGTTATGCTTAAGCTTTAAGGTAACGAAACAAAACAACAACTTTTCTCTAAAAAAATTCAAAAGAAGATATTTTTTACTAAAAAAAAGTTACTGTGCATCACAATTTTACCCCCTTGTCACTTCTTCAAATTGGATTCAAGTTGGAAAATTGCTAAAAGGGAAGAAAGGAAAGTAACAAGAGAAATTCAATGGAAAGGTAGAGTTTTTATAGATAAGAGGGATAAAAAGAAAGGTAAGATTTTAATAAATCCATTGGAACATAATAAAATATATGGGAAATCCTTTAAGATCATGTTGTAAATCTTTTAAAATATTTTTCTATTCTCTCTCTCTCTCTCTCTCTATATATATATATATAGGCCTTAATAGCATATGCCTAAAGCCAGCATTGCAAAGGCCACACACCTAACGTCGGTCGCAAGGCCTCATTGGCATCGTCACCCAAAGTAAACGCCTCACAATTCACTCCTTCCCGGAGCATGTAGACCATCTTTTTGTCGGCTGTCACTTGGATCATCAGTAGGTAAGCGCACTCCTAGTTGTTGTATACCGACCTCCTACTGACATCCTGCACCATTGAACCGCCATGTGGTATTCCTCCCTACTTCCCCAAAGTTGCTCGTTGAAAGTCCCCTAGCATGTGTCCTGCATCACTGATCCTGTCTGAAAACTACAAAGATAGAGCATTGGGCACAGTGGATTGGCTGCTGAATGAGAGAAGACTTTTTTTACTTGCGGAAGAGCTTCCTTTTGATCTTGTGTACACAGAGACAAGCCAACAAAATGTCAGTGCCTTGAAACCAGTAGGGGAGTCCCTGACAACGACCCTCTAATGCTCAATTCAGTACAAGTCCGAACGGGTGAATGAAGAATAGTGAGGATGTGCACGTGAGAGTAAGTTGTCGTTATTCAGAGAACGTACCTTTCCAACGAAGAGGACTTCCTCTATATATATTATCTCACATAACCTCTGTAATCATGATGTAATAAAGTGTGCCAGAGGTTTGTTAAGTAATAGAAAGAGTACAACCTAGACAATATGCAATAATTGTCTGAGAAATCTACTATTTACCCACATTTATACCTCTTTTATCTTTATGGCTTCTGTCATGACTGGGGTTGTTGAAGGAATATGCTGTTATAAGTGGTCTGCCAATGGGAGACATGATGGTCCCTGAAGAATGTTCTAGAATAATATTCTCTGACACATAGTTGTTATTTTGATAAGTTGTTAGGATTCTCTGCTCGTGATGTCGGTTAAGTATATCCCGGTCGGCCTATAAGGCCGATCATTTTTATGCATATTCTCGTGTCAAGCTACTTAGTTATGCATTGTATGCTAGAACTCTTGTTCAAAGAATATGAGTGTATCCTGGCTGGCCAATAAGGCCGACCATCTTTATGCCTATTCTTGCATTAAGCTGTCCTGATATATGTTGAATAAAGTTCGTACGGAGAATAATATGTTGCCTTAGGCGTATTGGGGAAATATGTTCGGAAAGCAATATGAAACCAAGTGTCTTAAGCCCGGCCAACCTCTTTATCTGGACGAGCAGGTATTAGAGAGATGTGTGAGGTTAAGCGCCTTAAGCTTGGCCGGTAGGTATAGAGGGATTTATAAACATCTGTGGGCTAGCCCTTATTCTGCCAGCTTATATAGCAGATTGCTATGATGTAGGTCAAACCTTCCAGTCGGCCTATAAGGCTGGCCACTTTCAAAACTGGTCGGTTGGCCCCCTCTCGTCGAGCCTGTAACCTGGCCGGGCTGAACTTGGAAGCCTCAGTGCTGGTTGAGCGATGAGGCCAAGTGAGAGATGTTCTCTTCCCTTAACTTTGATTACCATGTCACCTTGACCTCGACCGCCACATCATCTCTTGGGCCCGCTCGTTATGACTCGTATTACTAGCCTCCCCTTCAAGTCTAGTCGAAGGAGGTGTAGCCGATTTACTGAACCCAAGTTCGATATTTCATCCGCTCACCCTATTTTACTAGGGTCGTTCAAAAATTCGTGTTCTCTTTTATGGCTTATCCACTTGGCAACATTTTTCAAAAACTATCTGTCAGAGGATGGTTATTCAAAAGAGAAGACTGAGGATGCACAAAGAGACGCTTTGGCAGTGGAATGATTTGACTGTTGTTGGGATATGCCTAATGCGGGTGCGTTCTAGGACACGTATCGTAAGCATGCGCAGCGGAAAATAAAATAATAATAATTCCTAATTATTATATCATACACCACACGTATATAAGGATACAACATGCTAAACATCATCGCATAATTAAAATTTTACGAGAAGTAAATTTATGCTAGGTATACCTTACGGATGACCTGTAACGAGAAGGACATCAACCATAGCAACGTTGTCAAACCTCGCCTCTATTTGTATCCACGCTGAGCTCCTTAAGACAACTCCTTGAGTACAAACCTCTCATTCGAAAGTTACTAGCCACAAGCGAAGAAGAGGGATCAAGAGGAAGAAGAAGAGAAGCACACAAGGGAGAGTTTTTCTCCCTTGTGGTGGTCACAGCAACAAGAGGGAGCACCTTCTTGTTAGCAACAAGAGAGAGGAGAGGGAGAGGATGATTGAGTTTTCAAAAGTTAATCAACCAAATAATGAAACTTGTATCTAATTCTCTCCCAATTACATCTATATATAATCTTCTTTAATGAGTTGGATTAGAAAGCTCAAATTCAACCCATTATCCCTTAACCAAAAATTTGCCCATTAACCCCTTGGTTTGGTTCACAACTAAACCAAGTTGGTTCATGACTAATTCATGATTAAACCAAATATGGTTCAACTCTACCATAAGAGATGTAGCTCATCCACGCCTCCATTATGACAAATATTTCTATATTTATCGTATGTATGGTCCAACTAAACATTTATCTCTTGATCTAAGAATCCTATTCTTTAACTTGTTTTACGTCTTTTAAAGACTCGTTTGTGTGTGTGACCCAATAGATTCTCAGTTTATCTTGGCTGTCTATAATTAACTACTTAATTATAGAACGATTATGAGTGACACCTATTAGTACATCATGATCCCTAATTCGCTGAAAAAATATAGTTGATTTTAAAACTAATTTTAAACCCTTCAACAGCTACAGTGAGTCGTATCTTATTCCTTTCACTCATCTTATACCCACTTGGTTCAGGACATGGTCCATGTGTCTGTCCCCACTAGACTGACTATGTCACACCTAACTCAAGTAATACTTCCTCATTCTACGGATTCAAATTATTCGTACATGTGTACAAGAGTCTCGTACTCTTAACATGTGATGCTTTGGCCAAAGACTTTGAGTAATAATCCTAACAAGTGGCCATAGGGTATACGTCTCCTCGCAAGTAGTGGTGATGTAACGACCCCACCCTCCTCTTAACTAGTCTGTAAAGGGGAGTGGGACGTTACTTAACTATAAACTTTACTTTATTAGTGTTGCTCACATGTTGATAGTAATACTTAAAACTCTCAAGAAACTCGAAAACATGCAACTTAGTAGCAGCTGGAAACATAAATAACTCATCTATACATTCTACTCAAGCATTTGTTCTCAACTAAAATATATCGATCTGCACATGCATGCGACCGTGATACAACTCAAATAATGAGACTAATGTGCATAGCAATTTAAATGGAAGAATTCTAAAACATAAAAGCATTCTATGAATAAACCATCAACATGAAAGAATAATTCTAACAATGCAAGAAGGACTTAATCCACCTAAATTTCACAACCAGTCTAAATACAAAATCTTAATAAATTCTTTAGCAAGGTCCCAAGGCTTCAATAGTCCAGACATCACACATTCATCCCACACCTCCTTGTCGTCTTCCTTCACTATAGCTTTCCTTTTCCTTTATCTGCAGTAAGAGGAAATGCAACTATAAGCGGATGCTTAGTAAGCGCTGTCTACTCACAAAACTCAATGTGCATATATGGATATATCTATAACAAAAACTAAAACAAACTGAAATGCTTAAAGAAATGTTTAACAAGTGAGTAATATCTGAAATGCTTTAGTAAGCACTGCTCGGTCCAGTAAGTTTCAAGGGAAAAACCGAATCTGCGAAATCTACTTATATAAAGTCGTTCCCCTCATTCAAGCCAACAACCGAACCAAAACAACATTGCTACAAAAGAGGAACTGTCTCCCCCCCCGTTTATAACCCAACAAAGGATCTAAAGTTGACATGCAATTGGTGGCTATTCTTGCTCATGGAAAAAAATACAAAACCAGGAAATCTGGACTGCACACACTTGGATTAGAGTTATTCATGCTCAGAATTTACAAGGAAAATTCTGTAACTGGAATGCTATATTACACAACCAATGAATCTAAAACTGCATGTATAACAAAACAATAACAAAAGATCTAACAGCATAGTTAGCACAAGTTGTTCCTACTAAAGAGTTCCGAAGGGAACCAAACAGCATGTTTAGATGAACTGCTAAAAGACCTAGCTGAATACTCCCAAAACAAAGGCTACTCATGTCCGATACATAGCACAAACAACACTAAATCCTGCTGGAATTAAAAACCCATATAAAGCTTATTTCATTTGTTCAAACCTTATAATTCAAAATAATAATAAATTTTCCTCTTTGGGCCCAGGCGTAGTACCAAAGCACGTTCCCTAATAGAGACTGGGGTGGCGAACCGCCAGTCCTACGAGGGTGAAGACCTTGGTCTTACCAGGGTCGAGACCTCGGAACCGGTCACATGGATTTGTTTAACGACAACCTCGGAAGTCAAGTACTAGCCTCTTCAAGTAAAATACTCGTTACTTGTTAATACTTTTAATATAAAATGCCTCAGCATCTCTTCAAGCACTTGGCGTGCTGCGGATCCAAATTTTGAAATTCGGAATTCTATAAAAACTAACCTTGCTTTACTTACAACAACCCATAAGTCTCTAAAGGTCTACTAGGCACAAAACCATTCTACTGCATCCTCATTTAGAGGGCTTTTCCTACACATGGCAGCAAGGAAAATCAAATACTGAGATATTACAAACATAAAAGTCATTTCTGTTCATAGCAGTAACCACGAAACTAACACCACATGCTCAAAATCTAACTCATCTCAAGTTCGCTGCTTGGCAACAAAACCGAAACCTACAAGGCTCAATATGTGCCGACTGTGCCCATTAATGTAACAACCAATAAGAATCTAAATATGAGACGCTAGTCATAAGGGCTGGAAAATCTAACTACATGCCTAATCCACACAATCCCTTTTGTTTTTTATAAGACTCATGGCAGCATACTTCGAAAACCATGCTCCTTACACCGTGCTTCGAAAAATCAAGGAGGAACAAGAATCCGAAACTACTCCTACTGCAGGTGAGAAGCACTTACCGAATTCCCTTGACTCACAGTCGAAATCGACTTCTAGGGCTTCGGAGAAGATTGAAATTTCGGCAACTTCCTCACGTCTACGCGTTCTCCTCGACGAGGTGATCGCGATGGTGTGGAAAGCTCTCGAAATTGATCCTTGGTCGGCCGCCAGAGTCGAAGCTCTAGCTTCCTCTTTTCGTTTTCGCCCAAGCAAAGGCGCCGCGCGCAGTCGGGAGGAGGAAAAAATATCGGACAACAGAAGAGAAAACCTAATTCCTCTCTTAACTTATCCCTTTTTATATTTTGGGTATTTTGTTCTCTGTTATCCCTTAAATTAATTTCGCTATCTATTTTATCAGCACGATCCTGCTGGGTTCCTGGTCATCCGAAACAACTTAAGACTTTGCTTAACTAGAGGTCTCCGGTTCGATTCTCGGCCCGACCTCTTTTTGCCTCAAATTCGTTTATTTTGGTAAAAATACCAAACAAACTCCGAAAATTGAATAAAAATACTCTAAAAATTTCTAAAAATCTCTAGAATATTTCTAAAGCATTTATAAATATTTTTAAGTACTATTAGGACTCGTAATGAGGAAATTTGGGTTGTTACAAGTGAATCCCATGTGGGCTATCCAAACATCTTCAGACATTTTGACTTATACCCAATCATCTCAGGTCCACGTCTCAATGAGGTGTTTGCTTAAGATGTCAAAGTATAAGACTCTATGACCAATATAATTTGTATACCCTTCTTCAATGAACCCTTCTGGTTACTTCATATGGATGTTCTCTTCAAGACTTCCATTAAGGAAAGCTGTCTTGACATCCATTTGCCAAATCTCATAATCCATATGAGCAGCAATTGTAACGACCCAACTCTTGGGTACTAGGCTGTGAGCCGGATCGCTACATTAACTACTGAAACTACTGTGCCGTACTGTGCGGAAAACTAGGTAAAATAAAATTTTCACTAACTGACTCTATTAATCTGATAACTGATACACCCATGCTGTTATAAGGAAGGATTCAAGACCCCTTTCCGATTGGTGTACATGTGCTAAGGAGAATGCTTGACCTCCCATCTGAGCTAGGAACTCAAACTAACTTCCCAGCTAGCTGCTGATCGATCCACGGATCGATCAATCTTACTGCGATTCTATGCCATGCTGGATCGGTCTACGGAACGATCCAGCAGAGGCTGGATCAGTCGGCAGACCGATCCAGGTGTGTCTGGATCGGTCTGCAGACCGATCCAGGCACCTGGAGGCGCTGAGATGCCTACTGTTCGATGCTGGATCGGTCGGCTGACCGATCCAGGAGGATACAGTAGCATACTGTATCTCGCTGGATCGGTCGGCTGACCGATCCAGTGGAACAGCTCAGACCCTGATCGGTCTGGGCACCGATCAGTGTCTGATTTCACTCGAGAGTTCTGATTTCAGCACTTTGGCGTGCCAAAACATCACACAATAGTTCTAAAACAATGAAGATACATTCTAGCATATAAGTACTAATGTTCTAAACATGATAAGCTAACAAAACATAGTTACTAAGCTAGAACAATTAGTAACAAGACTAGGTATCAAACTAGACATGATAAGTGCTAAACTGAAATAAAAACGTATAGATCCCAAGGATCTTTATTCCAGACCCCTTGCACACACACATCATCGTAGCATCGCCCTCCAGCCTCCGCTAATCCACTTTTCTTTTACCGGTATCTGCAGTATAAGAAAAGTAGTATCTGTAAGCCAATAAGCTTAGTAAGAAACCATCTACCTCACAAAAACATGCAACGATGCGATTATGTTTTTAAAACATGCAGTTTGAAACTAAACTGAACATGCAAGCATGGCATGGCATGGTATCACACAAAGTATGGCATAACATATAAACTGAACATGGCATACTTATAAACTGAGCATGAAACTGAACTAGTCATGCATATATCTAAATCTGTACACGAACTCAAATCATGTAAACTGAACCTGAACTGAACTGAACGCTAAATTTGTGTTCTCATCACTGGTTTCAAATTTGAAAACTATACATATAATAGATGAAAATACTAAACATCTTGTTGGGCCCAGCACTTACTGTGGCGCATCCCTACGAGACCCGGGATTGCAAGTTCAATCCAGTAGGGTTACTAGGTTATCTGAACCTAGGGACTGTGGGAGTCCAGCCATGGATATCTGATCCAAGTACGGTGCCAATCTGAATAAAAGTAAAATCAATAATCGTTTTATTTTACTTTATTGTTCTAGGTTATCTCGAACCTAGAGCTAGGTTATCGGAACCTAGAGGCTACTGTGGGAGCCTACCCAATGGATATCTGATCCATATAGCTGTGATAACTGATAACCAACTGAATAAAAATGTTTCTAATATATTTTACATCTGTTAGGACGCCTATTGGTGCATCCTTCGAACTGGGCATTCTACCGAATGCTTGGTGTGCATTAAAACACACCCTAAAGCTGAGAACTGTAAAATTACTGAACTAACGCCAAAACTAACAAGCGAGAGCAATTATACTGCAGGTGAGGGGTTTCTTACCTCGTAATGTTTTCTTACGATTCTATTCGCTAGAATTTCCAAAAACGATGTCTTGACGAACCGCTTGCGTCCTCGCGTTCCTCTCGCGGAGAAGGACCCTTTTGTGTTGGAGTCGTCGCCGGGAGATGTTCCCTTGGCCCTTGGGGCTTGGTGTACCGTGCGTGAGGGAGAGGAGAAGGAGGAGTCGGCGTGAGGGCTAGGGTGAGGAATAGGTCACGGTAAAACCAATATAAAATAACCCAAATCCCAACTTAAGTTTATATTTATATTAAGTGGTTTAATGAACCCAACTCTAATATAAATATATTTGGTTCTCCTTCCTTTCAGCACGGCCCTGCTGGGTTCACCGGTTACTAAACTTATCCGTAAACCATAGGTCTCGGGTTCGATTCCCGCCTAAGCTATTTTACGGTTCCAATTATTTTTGCTGCTTCCGCTACTCGGAAAATTCCGGAAAAATATCTAAAAATTCCAGAAAAATCATACTATATTTCTAAAACAAATTTGAAATTTTCGGGCTTTACAATCCCCCATACCTTATAAAAAGTTCGCCGGGTACTTCTGTCTCATGCTGGCCTCTGTCTCCCGAGTCGCCTCTGCTGCTGTGTGATTTTGCCAACTGACCTTGACTAATGGCACTTCCTTGTTCCGTAATTTCTTTACTGCTCGGTCTATTATCTGAATAGGCCGACTGTCATAGCTGAGATCATCACGGACCTGTACCAACTGGGGCTCAATCACTTGGGTGGCGTCTGGAATATGCTTCTTCAGCATGGAGACATGAAATACGTTGTGGACGGCTGACATCTCATGGGGTAGCTCTAGCTCATATGCTACCTTTCCCACTCTCTTCGTGATAAGGTAGGGTCCCACATATCGGGAGCTAGCTTGCCCTTCTTCCCAAAACGCATGACTCCTTCATGGGAGCTTCACAAAGCCTGCTCCACTTTCTTCTCTAGCGACCTCACACGGCTGTGTGAGGTACACGGCTCTGTCTTGCCTCTATCAACACCCTCTTTGCATGGCCGTGTAGATCCACACAGCCTGCACTGCCTTCACCTCTGGAAACCTGACACGGCCGTGTGGTGCACATGGCCAAAAGTCTCATGGTGTCTAGAAACCTCACACGGCCGTGTAGTGCACATGGCCGAGGCTTCACCTGTCTCTGGAAAAATGATATGGCCGTGTGGAGTACACGACCCAGGCTTCCTTAGGCTTCCGTCTGACCATCCGTCTGAGGATGGAAGGCTCTCTGAATTTAACTGGGTGCCCATAGCTGACTGCACACACTTCCGAAGTGTGATGTAAATCTGCTGTCTCTGTTCGATATAATGGTTCGTGGGACTCCATGCACCCTGACTATCTCCTTGAGATACAACCGAGCTAGTTGCTCCATGGAATAGGATATTCGATAGCTAAGAAGTGGGCTGATTTAGTCAACTGTCGACTATTACCCAAATGGCATCAAAACCATTCGTGGTTCGGTAACCCCACTATGAAGTCCATAGAGATATCCTCCCACTTCCATTCTGGAACTGGATCCGAACTCCTCCTGTCACGATGTTCGCCTTAACCCTTTGTGAGTTAGGCCGACGATCTGGCGACATCTCGCTCATCCTGTGCCACCAAAATCGTTTCTTTAGATCCCGATACATTTTGGTGGAACCAGATGCATCGCATAGGAGTCCTGTGAGCCTCGTCTAGAATCGCCGTAGTTCCTCCCGATCCGAACACAAAGTCATCACCACAAGACACTACCCCACCGGACACTCAACTCTCCACTTTCTCGATTCGCTAACCCTTGCTTGATTTTCGGATTTCAGGATCCTGCTCCTGAGCTGTCTGGATATCATCAAGCAAGGTAGATGCTAAGGACATTGTGGAAAGCTGCCCGACTATAATTTCGAGACTAAAAGTTGTAATCTCCTTCCTTAGGGGTGGTGACATAGCTGCTAAAGATAATAAGGTAGCACTAGACTTCCTGCTGAGTGCGTCTGCTACCTTATTAGCTTTCCCTGGATGGTAGAGGATATCTATGTCATAATCCTTGACCAGTTCTAACCATCTGCGCTGTCGCATATTCAGATCCTTCTGAGTAAAGAAATACTTCAGACTTTGATGATCTGTATACACTCTGCACTGAGCTCCGTACAGATAATGTCTCCAAATCTTGAGAGCGAACACCACTGCTGCAAGCTCAAGGTCGTGAGTAGGATAGTTCCTCTCATAATCCTTGAGTTGTCCGGAGGCATAGGCGATCACCTTGCCTTTTGCATCAGTATCGCTCCTAATCCCAATTTAGAGGTGTCAGAGATGTCAAGCCGCCGTGTTTTCTCGGTATAGCTAAAATAGAGCACCGGTCAATCTCCGCTTTAGTTCGCTGAAGTCCTCTGTCCACCGAAATTTCTTGTTCTTCCTGGTGAGAGTCACTGGGGAGGCTATCCTGGAGAAGTCCTCTACAATTTCCTATAGTAGCTCTGCTAATCCCGTAAAGCTTCGATTTCAGGCGTTCTGGGTCTCTTCCAGCTATTTACCGCTTCTATCTTTGGGATCTACCATAACACCATCCTTGGAGATGATGTGACCTAGAAAGGCTACCTGTCTAGCCAAAATTCACATTTCGTGAATTTGGCGTCAGCTGGTTCTTGAAGGATGCAAAACTGTCTTCAGATGCTCTGCATGGTCCTCCCGAGTGCACGAATAGATAAGAATGTCATCGATGAACACGATGACAAACTTGTCTAAGTATTCTCTGAATACTCTGTTCATGAGGTCCATGAATGTAGCTGGGGCATTTGTCACGCCGAAAGGCATGACTACGAACTCATAATGTCCGTACCTAGTCCTGAAGGCTGTTTTAGGTATATCACCTTCCTTGACTTTAACCTGGTGATATCCTGATCTGAGGTCGATTTTAGAGAACACTGTGGCTCCCTTTAGCTGGTCAAACAGGTCATCTATCCTGGGAAGAGGGTACCTGTTTTTAATTGTGACTTGGTTCAAAGCACGGTAGTCTATGCATAAGCGCATGCTTCCATCCTTCTTCTTCACGAACAACACATGTGCTCCCCATGGTGAGTGACTAGGGCGTATGAAACCCTTGTCAAGAAGCTCCTGTAATTGTTCCTTCAGTTCTGCTGGAGCCATGCGGTACGGTGCCTTGGAAATTGGATTTGTGCCGGGAATGAGCTCTATCTCAAATTCAATCTCCCTGTCTGGTGCTAAGTCTGGTAGCTCTTCAAGGAAGACTGCTGGGTAGTCGCAAACGACTCGAACCTCTGATAGCTGTTGGTTCTTGTCCTAGCTGGTGTTGACTACATTTGCTAAAAATCCCATGCATCCTGAATCCAATAGCTGTTGTGCTTTCAATGCTAAGAGAAACTTCCTGGCTTTCCTCTTTGGCTTCCCCGTGTACTCAAACTGTACTCCCGCTTCAGGTTGGAATATGACTTTCTGTTTACGGCACTCTATAGAAGCGCCGTATCTGATCAGAAAATCCATTCCAAAGATGACATCGTAGTCAGTCATTTCTAGCACTATCAGATCACCAAAAAGCTCCCTGTCTGCTATAATGACTGGTACTACTCTGAGCCAGTGCGTAGACGTCATAATGTCTCCTGAGGGTAGCGTTGTCAGAAACTGACTATTGAGTACTTCTGGAGGTGTTGCTAGTTTCTCGGCAAATGCCCTGGATACATAAGAGTGGGTTGCCCCAGTATCGAATAAGACAGTTGCATTATGCTGAAAAATACTGATCTGACCTGTGACAACTGTCGAGGCATTTGCTACGTCCTCTCTGGTCAGCGAGAAAATCCTGGCATTCGTGGTAGCCGTGGGGCTTCTAATGCCTGATCGATCCTGGACCATCTAAGACAAAGATACATCCGTGTAGTGGGCCTGGTTGAGCTCCATCGTACCGGTGAGGTGAGGAAGATCGTTTTGTTCGGCAATCGCTAGCCATGTGCCCTTCCCATCCACATTCAAAACAACCTCGCGTACCCTTGCAGCACCCGGATGATGTTTCCCACAAGTAGCACACTTGGGATGTCCGGAATGTTTTCCACTGGTCCTCCTTTGGGTCACCGCTTGCCTTATGCTTCCTTCCAGTTGGAGCTATGCCTTGTTGTTTTCGCTAAGTGCACGAGCCACTTGTCCCTTGGGTTCTGTGGAAACCGCTTCTGCTGGGTGATGTTGTGCTGATCGTGCACTACTCACCAGCTCCTCCGTGGTTTGTGGCCTATGAACACCACCACCACATTCATTGCGATCTCGTGCGAGCATCTTCGAGATCAAGCGTACTGTTCCTTCTCCGGTGACTAGTTACGGACACGACGGCCAACTGAATTTCTTCACGGCCTCCCGAAGCGATAGGTTGCCCGACGAAACTCGTAAACTCGTCATAGTGTCGGTTCGTGACTTGCATGTGAAAGAATTCCTCAAGAATTCTTTCTCGAAGTTGGCCCATGTCATCCGGGTTTATGGCCACTTCGGTTTAATCCGCCCCACCACATGCGTCTCCTTAAATGTAGGAGGCACACTTCACCTTTCGTGCTCGCCAATCTAGAAGCTCCATCGTGCTTTCCAAAGTGTTTTAAACCATGCCCGAGCATCCCATGGTTCATTGGTGCCGAGAAGTTCTCGGGCTTAATTCTCTGCCACTGGATAAGGTAAGCTTCTCTCTTAGCCCCTGCCACTGGGGCTACTGACTGCAGGCTGAGGTGGTACTACCTCTGTGATTCTGGAGTCGTGAGGTTCAGTCTGGAGTGACGGGGAGTAGTCTGCTGGTTAGCCTTTAAGGAGGCTATCTCGCTGCAAGCTGCTGTAGCCGAGCCACTAATTCGTAAGGTCCGGGGAGGCACTGAACTGCCTGCTCAGCCGCTGCTGCTTTCTTAGCTGGATGTCCTCGTACCATTTTCTAAATAGCAGAGAACATATATATATATAACTAGGCTATCATGTTATAGTTAACTTCTGGTAACATGTTAAATACTATCACTGTAAACATGAATTAATTAACTACCAACATGCGAGCAAACATGAAAGCACATATAACTGATATGAAAGCTGAAAACAAAACTGAGTGAGAGATGTTCTTACTTGGAAGCTGCAGGTACAATGCTGATGTGTGTGTAGGAAGTATGGAACACTGCTCTGATACCACTCTGTAACGACCCAACTCCTGGGTACTAGGCTGTGAGCCGGATCGCTACATTAACTACTGAAACTACTGTGCCGTACTGTGCGGAAAACTAGATAAAATAAAATTTTCACTAACTGACTCTATTAATATGATAACTGATACACCCATGCTGTTATAAGGAAGGATTCAAGACCCCTTTCCGATTGGTGTACATGTGCTAAGGAGAATGCTTGACCTCCCATCCGAGCTAGGAACTCAAACTAACTTGCCGATCGATCAACTGATAATTATTCACTATCTATCCTTGTCCAGATCTTTGGCAGCCTCCTCAGCCAGCATCTTCTGCACCCTCTCCTCGGTAGCCATGTCCAATGCCTTCTCCTCTTGCCCCTTCATGTACGTCTGGAAGAACTCCTTGTTCTCCTTCTCCAACTCCGTCCAAACTGTTCATTGATTGCACTGTATATATACCTTTCGATGCATGGATGCATGCGATACAGAATGAGAACAGCTCAGACCCTGATCGGTCTGGGCACCGATCGATGTCTGATTTCACTCGAGAGTTCTGATTTCAGCACTTTGGCGTGCCAAAACATCACACAATAGTTCTAAAACAATGAAGATACATTCTAGCATATAAGTACTAATGTTCTAAACATGATAAGCTAACAAAACATAGTTACTAAGCTAGAACAATTAGTAACAAGACTAGGTATCAAACTAGACATGATAAGTGCTAAACTGAAATAAAAACGTATAGATCCCAAGGATCTTTATTCCAGACCCCTTGCACACACACATCATCGTAGCATCGCCCTCCAGCCTCCGCTAATCAACTTTTCGGTATCTGCAGTATAAGAAAAGTAGTATCTGTAAGCCAATAAGCTTAGTAAGAAACCATCTACCTCACAAAAACATGCAACGATGCGATTATGTTTTTAAAACATGCAGTTTGAAACTAAACTGAGCATGCAAGCATGGCATGGCATGGTGTCACACAAAGTATGGCATAACATATAAACTGAACATGGCATACTTATAAACTGAGCATGAAACTGAACTAGTCATGCATATATCTAAATCTGTACACGAACTCAAATCATGTAAACTGAACCTGAACTGAACTGAACGCTAAATTTGTGTTCTCATCACTGGTTTCAAATTTGAAAACTATACATATAATAGATGAAAATACTAAACATGCTGTTGGGCCCTAACAACTGTACTCTGTGCGCGCATCCCTACGAGACCCGGGATTGCAAGTTCCGAATCCAAAGGGTTACTAGGTTATCTGAACCTAGGGACGACTGTGGGAGTCCAGCCCATGGATATCTGATCCAAGTACAACTGAATAAAAGTAAATTTGTGTTCTTTTACTGGTTTCTAGGTTATCTGAACCTAGAGCTAGGTTATCTGAACCTAGAGGCTACTGTGGGAGCCTACCCAATGGATATCTGATCCATATAGCTGTGATAACTGATAACCAACTGAATAAAAATGTTTCTAATATATTTTACATGCTGTTAGGACGCCTATTGGTGCATCCTTCTGAACTGGGCATTCTACCGAATGCTTGGTGTGCATTAAAACACACCCTAAAACTGAGAACTGTAAAATTACTGAACTAACGCCAAAACTAACAAGCGAGAGCAATTATACTGCAGGTGAGGGGTTTCTTACCTCAATCGTAAGGTTTTCTTACGATTCTATTCGCTAGGTTTTTCCGAAAAACTGTCCGTTCGACGAACCGCTTCCGTCCTCGCGTTCCTCTCGCGGAGAAGGACCCTTTTTGTGTTGGAGTCATCGCCGGGAGATGTTCCCTTGGCCCTTGGGGCTTGGTGTACCGTGCGTGAGGGAGAGGAGAAGGAGGAGTCGGCGTGAGGGCTAGGGTGAGGAATAGGTCACGGTAAAACCAATATAAAATAACCCAAATCCCAACTTAAGTTTATATTTATATTAAGTGGTTTAATGAACCCAACTCTAATATAAATATATTTGGTTCTCCTTCCTTTCAGCACGGCCCTGCTGGGTTCACCGGTTACTAAACTTATCCGTAAACCATAGGTCTCGGGTTCGATTCCCGCCTAAGCTATTTTACGGTTCCAATTATTTTTGCTGCTTCCGCTACTCGGAAAATTCCGGAAAAATATCTAAAAATTCCAGAAAAATCATACTATATTTCTAAAACAAATTCTGAAATTTTTCGGGCTTTACAGCAATGGATAAGAGTATCCGAATAGACTTAAGCATGGCTACCGGTGAAAAGGTTTCCTCATAATCGATTCCCTCTTTCTGAGTGTACCCTTTCGCAACAAGCCTAGCTTTGAAGATTTCTACCTTCCCGTCTGTCCCTCTTTTCCTTTTGTAGATCCACTTGCATCCAACGACTTTTACACCATCAGGTGGTTCTACAAGCTCCCAGACCTTATTAGAGTACATAGACTCTATTTCAGAATTCATCGCCTTTTGCCAAGATGCTGCATATATATCTTGGAGTGCTTCGTCATATGACCGGGGATCAGGTTCATGTTTACCCGGGATCAAGTCCGAAGACTCTCCCAAAAAACATGAATCTCTCAGGCTGCCTCACAACCCTCCCACTACGACGAGGCACTGTCTGTGGTTGTGTATCATGTGTGACACGTGTTGCAGTCTCTTGTGGTACTTCATCTTGTACTGTTGGTACTGAAGTAGACATGTCCTCTCTAAGTTCTTCTAAAACAATTTTACTACTGGGCTTGTGATCCATTATATAGTCTTCTTCTAAAACCGGGCATTGGTGCTAACAATGACCTTAGTCTTTAGGACTATAAAATAAACCTCCTTCGTTCCTTTGGGATATCCCACAATCACGCGAACTTCTGTACGAGATATCAATCTTTTTAGCACATGTGCTGGACTACCCCAAACCGAATATGTCTTAGACGGGTTTTCGCCATTCCACAATTCTATTGGAGTAGAAGAAACCGATTTAGAAGGTACTAAGTTCGGAATCGTTTCCCGAGCATATCCCCAAAACGAATTTGGTAATTCTGAATAACTCATCATTGATCTAACCATCTCCATAAGAGTCCTATTCCTTCGTTCTGCTACACCATTCTGTTGGGGTGTTCTAGGTGCAGACAATTGGGATTGAATCCCGGTCTCTGATAAGTAATTCCTAAACTCTCCTAAGAGGTATTCGCCACCACGATCAGATCGTAGTATCTTGATACTTTTACCTAATCGTTTTTCCACATCAGCCTTGTATTCTTTGAACTTATCAAAGCACTCGGACTTGCGGCGCATTAGGTAAATATATCCATATCTTGAATAATCATCTATGAAAGAGACAAAATATTCAAAACCTCCTCTTGCCTGGACAGACATAGGACCACACAAATCAGAGTGAACCAATTCTAACACTTCTTTGGCTCTATACCCCTTGGCCTTGAATGGCCTCTTGGTTATTTTACCTTCTAAGCAGGATTCACAAGTTGGAAAATTTTCCAACTCTAATGAACTCAAAAGTCCATCGGCTATAAGCCTCTGAATCCTACTTAAGTTAATATGACCAAGCCTTAGATGCCAAAGATATGCTTGGTTCATTTCTGAAGGTTCTTTTCTCTTATTAGAATTAGAAGATGAGTTATAAATTTCCATGTTTTGCTTTGTGGAAGAAATTGGATTTAAAGTATACAAATTGCCAACTAATGCACCAGAACAGATAATCACTTTATTTCTTTTAATAACTACATCGTTACTGAAAGAAACTGAATATCCATCTAAAAACAGTTTAGAAACTGAAATTAAATTCTTTCTAAAACTGGGTACATAAAGACAATTTCTTAAAACCAAATTTCTATTTCTACTAAAAGATAAGTAGACGTCTCCCACTGCAACAGCTGCCACCTTAGTAGCATTGCCCATGTAGACGGTAATCTCTCCTTCAGATAGTCGTCGGGTTTCCTGGAACCCCTGCAAGGATTTTTT